>NW_026095761.1:1200000-1800000 GCF_023614345.1 Adelges cooleyi
GATTTCCAGCGAGCCGGGGATTATGAGTGAAAAATTACGGCAAAAAGTCGAAACGTTTTAGCCGGGATTGTCGGATTGTCGTGGCCCCCGTGAACGAAGGGGGGGGGGGTGGGAAATAAAGTAATAACGAAAAACTTACTGACAAAGTACAGTTGTTACTTGATAAATGGTCCTTAGGTAGGGTTTTTTTTTGAAAAAAATAAGTCAACACATTTAAAAGAAAGCCCGCCATTTTTTCGAACGTCGTGTTTTTACCCCTCTCGCCGTTCAATTTTACCCGCTTTAGAACGTTAATAAAAATACATACAACTTTACTTTTCTCTTTTTCTTCCACCTCCCCTTCTTGATCCTCTCTAAAGATTTCTAATTTTTTATAACAATATATATATATATATATATTTGGAAGCGCGCTAACGCACATCCGTTAGCTGTCGCCAAAGTATCGCTACCGTGCCCGTGATGTATGTTCGACCATTAAAAGTTTCATAACGGAGCCTAGACTTGGGTTCGAGAAAACCGAAGACAATAGACCGTTTAACAGATGAAAGTGGTACACATAATTTCATACAAAACGCGCGGTCGGTTTCTAGATACAAGTTCGCTTTGAAATAATGTATAGGGTTTGGGAATCATTAAAAGTTTAGGGGTCCATTCATACCAATTTGCATCTCCTATGGTAACGACAAGTCGTGACCACAATTACCCATATTATTTACCCATAAAATATAATAATATGATACGCGTCCATGTACAGTAATTACGCGTTAAAAGCTTTTACATGATAATTTACGAAATATTCGATAACACACACAGAACTGCTGTTGTACATAATATAACATAATACACGAATAAAAAATCATCAGAAGAACTTTTTTAATTTTGAGTGACCTGTAGTCCGATTTTGAGCTGTTATAGGTGCCAAATTTTCGTCTACAAAAAAAAACTCTCTCCCCATTTTAGGATGGAGAAGTTTTGATAAATTTGAGTGTAGAATTTTTTAGAGTGGCGGAGGATGGGGTCCGGGGTTAGTGGGGAATTCTTAAAGAACGGACTTTTGACCAACCAAGTATAAACCGCTTGCAATATCTGATCGATAGTCTATAGAGATGTTAATCGAATAAAACGGTCTAGAGGGGAAAACAATTAGGAATGGTATTATAATCAATTCAGACTATAAATACCCAATGATTCATTATACGTGTAGTCGATTAGCGTTTAAGTTTGAGCCGATAATTAGTGAGGTATTAAACTTGGAGACGTTAGGGTACATTCAAATATTAACGGACCGGAAATTAATGGCTATTTAAAGTAAGTCGTGTGGGTCAAGTGGACGATCCACGTTAAGACGATCTAACCTTGCGGAGTTGTTACGAATTAATGGTTTGGGGTAGTCTCGAATAACACAAACACATTAAGCGATTTGTCGGGATTCGGTTTAATGGCGTATACTATGACCGCCAAGAATGTCTGCTCTTTATTTTAATCCCGTAATAATTGAAAACACAATTTACTCGCCAATTTCAAATATGTACCATTATATTATAAAAGAACTTATCAACCTGACTAATCTTGACCTTATCTCTCATTTTACCTTTTTTGTATTGGGCCTGTTAAAAGATTGAACTATTCGAAGAGACAATTTGGGTCGATCAATATTTATCAACGCACTATCGACCGTTCTTAGGGCGCCAACCGACAAAAGCGCGGAAACAAATGTTGGATATTACAAGCAGCGTCGGCATTCAGTTGTATAATAATGGCCTATGGGATGTTAAAAAAAAAAAAGGTTGGAATTGCCAAAATCCATTTTGTCCGTTATTGCGCCGATGACGCGCGAACACGGCTGGTGGGCTAAGCAAATAAAAGCTATATACAAGTCCTATACCGGGTTCGGTTGTTTGGGCATCAGGTGTGCTCGCACTCGAGAATCCGGTGAATGCCAGTTTTGCCCGTATTCCACTCGAAAACGTTTAATATCGTTTCGAAGCAAATGGACGAAAAAAAAAAAAAAAGGTGAGAATTGCTCGTTGGCGAAAATCGAATTTTCGCCGGAGATGAAAACGATCGAACGCTCTTCCGATAAACGTGTCCGGACGACCGATCAAAAGCGGAAAAGACAAAAAACACCCAAAAAAAACCAATAACCCCGTTGTGCTTTTTTTTTTCAAATAAAACCATTGTCGGTTTTTACAAAAAAAAAAGTAAAATTGTTTATTATTAAAATATATATTATTATATCTTCGCCTCCGTACGGTCTCGACAAAAAACACTTAAAAAAAATGCAATATTCCGCATTAGCATAATGGCTAGGTGTGTGCGGCCTACCTTATACTCTACTATTATTACTATTGTTATTATTGTTATTGTAGCGGATTGCCCCGAATGGAATAAGTAAATCATTCGCGTTAACGACCGCCGTATAGCGGTTTTTCTGCAGAAGATATAGTTTCCATCCAGCGCGAGAAATCTGCGGCCAAAAAGAATTTAAATTCCGGTATCTTCTCCCCGGGCCCAAGTACGTGTACACTGTGCTATAGTAATAGCAGTATGAGAATTTCGTCGCACATATTGGACGGCGTAAGTGTTTTGGGCATAAAAGTTTTTGCCTTAACGACATATTTTATAATATAAGTCGGCGAGCGCCTTGTTTTCGATAAACTATAAATGCCGTTCGTTTTTACATTGGACATCATAAGCCGTTCGGTTCCGTTTGTATTCAATATATATTACACACTATCACTATAGCTATTATTATTATTATTATTATTATTGTCGTTATTGTATATTTTCCTAGGCGGTAACGACCGAAAAGTTTGTTTGTCGACAAAAAAATATCAAATAAAGCACATGTGAAACAAAATAACGCGATTCGTATATAGCTCGCGTCCGGCCCGGGTAAAGGGGAAGAAAATCGCTTTGGCGTGTAACACAAAGTTAAAAAAGGAACTTTTTTATTTTACCTCCCCCCCCCCCTCTTTCGATCCAGCCAACGCTACCCCGTGAGTGTCGTTGCACGGTTATTGCGATTTCCAATGATTTATACCGGCCGTTCGTATCGAATGGTGCACACGACTACTGCAAGTGTATATATAATGGAGTTGAAACAAAAATAAGTTTTTCATATTATATGAGTTGGCGCAGTGCAGTTTGTACGTGTAGGTATACACGAACAAAAGTCTTATATTATGATGGTAACCTGACGTTCTATTAAGGCATCGACGGCATGGGAAAATGTCAATACGCCTTCCCTTACAGCCACGCCTTTTTTTTTTTGACAATTATCTGATAAGCGCAAGTGAGTACGCTAAAGCAGTATAAGTAATTTAAAATTCTACAAAGTACTAAAAAGGAGCTATACAACCGTATTTATTGTGTATAAAACTGTTTCAATATTAACAGTCTCGCTTTTATTGAAAAAAAAAAAAAAATGTTATTATTTACAGTGAAAAATATTAATTTGATAGCTGCCAAACATAATATAAAGCGGACTCGCTCAGAAAATCACTCAGGAAAATAAAAAAAAATTAACGTTTTTAACGGTCGTACCAAATAGCACGGATAACGGCTTTTTAATGACAAGTTACATATTATTATGGTTAACTCGTAATAACAATTTTAACCAACAGCAAACCGCTTAAGTAAAAATGAAATAGTGAAATAAATAAAAAGTTTCCACCCTTTTTGATATTTTTTTTAGTTTGTCAAAGTATAGTAATTATAATATTATGTCTCAAAAATAATCCATACAAATTTGGAGCTAATTAAATTATTTTCAGTTGTTTAAGACTTAAGTATATCCAGATTCAAACACAAAAAAATAAAAATACATACCTTCTCAGCTCCGCATTGAAACCAATTTCAACGATTTAAAAAAACACGAGAAACTTTTATATTATATTATAATAACTTCTTATTTAGCTGCTAGATTAAGTAAGTACTAAATAGAAAATAATTTCTAGTAATATTTAAAACAATAATAAATTTAAAAAAATTAAAACGAACATAATAATATCTCTAGGTAGGGACAGAACATAAAATGGAGCTTATTTTTATAAAAAACTGAGTTTAAATACCATTTATTAAAATTGATTGCAGTCGCATCATATTAATTTCGTTTATTTGTTTTGTATTTTAGTAAATACGTCATTTTACCATAATAATTCGATTAGGTATTTTTATGAAAGAGTTTCACTTGAATACAATTTAGAGATTATTTTATCTTAGCCTTAAAAATATACATAATGAAATTATATTTTAAATTTATTTCTGACAAAGAATACTGAGTCTTACTTATAAATTGATTTTTCATAACATTATTTTGTAAAATATAATTATAGGTACTATACACAATAATATAAACGTACACATTTATTGATACGTACGAAAATTGAATTTTCTTTGCACATAAAACGTTTTAACGTGAATTTATGGAAAAAATAAATCCTTATACTATGAAAATTGAATTAGTTACTCATCTTCGTAGCAAGGAAAACATTATTCACGACGTTACGTTGTAACTTTATTTATAAAAGTAAAAATAATAAAATTAATCTTTTCAAATGATATTTGAATATTGTTTATTTATTATAGTTTTACTTGAAAAAAATTTTAAAAAAATTGTTTGTAGTTTTATCCTTTCATGGATTTATTTAAAACACATTTGCACCGTAATAGACTATGGTTATGACCACAACTAAATTAGTCATTCGATTTATACAACATAATAATAATAGTTTTAGAAAGGGTTTTGGAGAGAAGATCATTGTGGACAAATATAAAGAAAAGGCAAAATGAATGGATAGGTCATATTCTCAGACACGGAGGGTTACTAGGACTAATCTTGGAAGAAATGGTTGATGGAAAAAAGCCCAGAGGAAGACCATAATTACAATTAGGAGCCAGGTTATAAAAGACCAAGAAGAATGTAATTCATACCAGGAATTGAAGAGGAAGGCCAGCGACAGAGAATCATGGAAATTGCTGCAAACCAATCCTTAGATTGAAAACCGCAGAAGAATAATAATAATATATTAATATTAAACGTGTGTTAGTATAAAATTATAAAAATGAAAAACGTTAACAGAGAAAAAAACACACATTTATCATCTCCGCATACATATATTTAAATATAATTATATATTATACGTGTACAATATCTGGCAAAAACATTCTCTTGTCCCATCAATTTAAAACCATAAATAAGATATTTTGATAATTTTTGGCGGACAATAATATTCAACCGTTCTTACGAAGACTAACACCGTTCGTGCTATTGGTTCCATTGGTGCCAACGGTGCTAGTTATGATTACAGTGTCCCATAAAGCTACAAAATATTAATATTTTCATAATGTTAACAAAAAATTGTTTAATATTTTAATGTCATACTTTGGCATAAAACCAAATATCGATAACTCAAATGTTTAAAAAAAAAAATGGTGATAATATTTAAAATTATAATAATATATAAATATATTTAGAAATTATTTTCGGAGACGCGATAAACATTAGACGGAAAACGTTTGTATACTGTAAGAAAATAATACATATTATTTCATCAAACACAATCTGATAGTGTCGCAACCGTGAAGTAATCCCGCAAGTACAGAGACGACGAACTTGATGTTTCACTAGAGCATTACAACATATATTACACCCAGTGTGTAATGTGTATCTAGCAGACCCCTACATTGCACACTAATCACGAATATGCAAATCTCTATCGTCCTAAAATGGGTTTACAGACCCTCGCCGAAGCGACACAATATATTTTCCCTGCCTATTTACAGTGTGCGCACAGACACACATGAATATGTAAATATATATATATATATTTTTAAAATGCCACCTCAGGGCGTTCAATTCCTCGCACCTAATCGAATCGTTTTTTATTTTTTTTACAAACCGATGAGGATTGATTTATGCGTCCGCGGATTCATTAAATCCCGTTGGGCCGCCTTCGTAGTAGATACACACACGCACTTGCAATAGGGATGTATATTGACGATTGTTATTATTATTATTATTATTGTTATTAGATCCGTCCAGATGTCGGGCAATATGACGTCAGACGTCTCCGCTGCGAGACGTGCCGGGAGGCGTGTGACCGTACTCCATTATATTATATACTTGCGTACAACCCTTTCCAATTAAAATCTCGGCGATTGGTTTTATTATTCGGTTTTGACTTTGAAAGGAAAAAAAATAGTAAAAAATAATGTCGGGGGTAGGTTAGGTTCGGTTGCCGCGCACTTGCTTAAATTAAATTACACTGATCCGTCCCTAAAAATAAATTCTATGCAAGGCGACGGCAGCGCCTATATAAAAGCACATGCGACTCCGACGAGCCGGCGCACAATAATTGTTCGCACTGGCAAAAAGTCAGATTCCATTTTCACACACGGTGCATAATATACACAGCTGATACAATCATTTATCTGCCCGGTCGAGACTGTCTCTTAAGTTCCAGCTCTTAATTTTGTATTTATTTCTCCTACAACTATAAATTTACATAAATGTATACATATATATATATATCGGCCGACAGGCAGTCGCTAAGTTTGCCACTTTAGGCCCGTTAAGTCGAGGATTTTTTTTTATTTTCGTTCCTGCTCCGAGGGTAAACACGCTTTCGAGAATGAAAGCTATGACTACTACGACCGTTGTTTATGACGCCCAAAGCCAAACTATAATTTCCCTAACCAAACATTGTTGCCGTTAACGGTCGCAATAAAATATTTTTATACCGTCGACTGAGCTATTAAAGGTGTTCTAAATGTGATTATAATATTGTTTATTGTTCGATGTAGGTACATAATGTATCTAACCACAGGCTCTTTATAAAAAAACGTAAGGCCATTAATGTAATAGTCATTACATTGATCACAGAATGACCATTCCGATTTATCCCACATAGCATACATATTTAAAATATCAATATTTGTTTTTTTTTTTTAATGTTATGTTTGTAGAAAACCTGAAAAATACTATAACATAATATTAGCGTTTGGTTAGACATTATGTAAAAATGTTTAGGCAACATTTAATATTATAAATTATATTTAAAAAAAAAAATTTTTCTCTGTCCTATACAGCAAACTATGAAAAATGACTTCAATTCAATCATAATGTAGTAATGTTGTTTTTTTTCAGGAATCCGAAAAATAATTTACAATTAACCTAAACTACGTTCCAAACTACATGAAACAATCCTAAGCTTAAGAAAATCGCCATTTTACGAATTGTTTTTCTAGTTTTCTTTTTTAGCCATATTGTAGCTTTAAGCCCTTGAGCCATTAGTTAGCTTATGTTTTTTTTTTTTTTGCTCAGTTGGTCTCCGTATTGACGAGATCGTTATTGGTTTAACTGTATACTGCACACAAAGTCTTTAAATCGAATTGACCTCTCAAGAACTCGAATTCAAACCCAAGGGTATCTTTTATTTAGTTTCTGATACCCGCTATAAATTTGATTAGTGGTTATATTGTTTTAACCTTGTACGCACTATGAGTGTAAAAAATACCACTTTAAATATTACCAACGTTTATTCGGTCTTTCGTTTCATATTCTAATTTACGATAAATAACAAACATCCAAATTTCGTTAACGAAGTATCTATAATAGTCTGTATTTAGTTTTACTATTATTCTGTTTAGGTACAGTTAACTTATACCTAACCGAAGGTCTACCATAAAATACAAAGAGACATGTATTGTATTTGCTTTAATTGGTAGAACCAATTATAACAATATCTTCCTTATTTTCATTAAAATTACTAATTTAGTTTTTTCTGAATAATACATAGTTGTGACCTAAACCACGTAACTCTATTAATATATTACTCAAAGAGACTTAAACGCTCAAGCTAAAAAAAAATTTGTAATTCATTCTTTTCCCTGTTTGAGCAAGCATTTTAGCATAAATGCGTAGTTATATATTATGTCTCTAAACTATTTTTCCAATTTATCTATTTGTTGATTTAAAAAACGACGGTGATGCTATTTCTAATTTACCTTATAAATAATGCGACGGGTAAATTTCGTATTAACCCCTTTATAAATGTTTTCTAATAATATTACATTATTTTTGTTTGGTAGTAAGTAAGTTGAGTTAGTAGTTTAATAAGTGACAACTTCGACGATTGACCAATAAGGAATACTATACTAATCATCAAGGCGTAGTGTCTCCGGCTAAAAATGTACATTTTAAACTTGAACTAAAAATATATATCTAATAGCCGTATTTTCACATGCTAAAACAAAAATTCAAATGTTTTTTTTTATACTGACCCATAATTCTGATAGAATATATTATTCCGGATCAGTAGATTAATTTTTCTCAAAGCCAATTCAGTAGAAAATATATTTTAAATAATTTCAAATATATTTTAGAATGTTATTAAACAAATAAGGACAAATACTAACTGTGAAGCGGTCCTTTATCAACAAACTCGACCAAAGTAAATACATATTTACTTTGATCCTTTTAGGGTAACGTTCGTATTGATTATGCAAGTGGTCAGGGAACTTAATTTGATAAAAAAAAAAATCTATAACGTATCAAGAAGTAGTATAAAAAGGCATTGTTGATTTTTGTTTTTACAGCCCGCTCGGTTGTTCTTTACCGTCACTATCCCTTCACACCTGGACTTGACAAAAGGGTGTGTTTACAGGGGAATCTATACGCCACATACATATACAGACTTGCAGTATGCGTTATGTACACAAGCATAAGCGAGGTAGGTAAAATACAATTCGACGCGTCATGAGGGATGGTATTGTTCAAAATGAAAGCGCCCGGCGATTCACCGGAAAAAAACCAATAGGACTGTCATTTATACAATAATAATAAAAAAAAAAAAACAGGGAAAATGCTAGTATAATTTTTTTGTCGAGTGAGGTGTAAAAAAAAAAAAGAAGAAGAATAACGTTCGTAAATTTGGTATGTACACGCCGTTAAAAATAACCCTATGTCGTACATATTTATAGGTCTGGCCACCTTTCGGAAAACCTTTTTCGCCCAAAGGCGGTGAAATCATGGGCACGAGAGGCGGATACAAATTTGAACAAATAGCCGCAAACGTTCACGACACAACACGCCATAAATTATGACCGACCTAATAATAATTTATCTTTTTTTTTTTACGGTCACAATTTTTAGCTTATTTCGGTTGAATTTTTCTAGAAAGACACTATATTATGTGTACACGCTCTAGGTGACGATGGGTCTGAATAAAAAAATAATGTATACTACATATACAACATAGAATAGTAATTCTCGAACACGACTTCTCGGAACAGAAATAATTTTAACACCTCAAAATAGTATGTGTGGGATATTAAATTTTCCTTTAACCAATAATGCGCATATTTACCGCGGTAAAAGAGAAACGATTTTAAGTAAATTAAAAAATAAATAAACCCATGTTGAAAATGAATTACAACAAAGTACGGTATCAGTGTACAACGTGGTGTTTGTTAAGTGGTGGGAACATCCTTACTGGCGTTAAGGTGAATTCGAGTAATTTATTTTCGTCGGAACAAGATTTCAACGTTAATCTTAATTAATAACTTAATCGTTTTCAAACGGTACTTCAGATACTAAAAGGTATCAAATCCTCTAATCCTTCTTCTCTAAATGCTAGAAAATCCACTAAATTGTTTTCAGATTTTCTGAGTTCCAAGCTTGTCATGCTACACTACTGTTTGCATATCTAAACTAATGACGCCCTTTTTTTAAATTACATTATTAGCTTTAAATGCAAATTCCTAATCAGTTATTCTAATATAAAATCTATAAAATAATTTTAAACGTTTTAGCAGGTGAATAATAATAAGATATTATCTCAGATTTTGATCTTCAATAACTGAACGCCTCTGCTGTCCGCGATAACACCCTAGCTCCGCTGTTAAGGTAAAAGCTTTTTAATTTAATCGATACGTTTAACCATGTATTATATATAGGAAGAAAGTGTGTGGTATATGATAAGATACGACGGGTAGACAATTTAAATCGAATAAAAAAGAAATACCGTGGTATAATATTAAAACCTAACCGCGGGTGTGAGTAAAATATATAAACACACTTAAAATGCGGTTAATCGAAAAAAAGTTTATATCCGAATGAAACCTCTTTTATTTTGTCATATATATATATATATACTTTCGCCGAATAATTTTCTGGAATCGGCGTGCGCTAAAGGAACCGCAGGAAACTTTTTATTATACTATATAAGTTTTATTTTATAAATTTGGCACACGACCTTCCGCCGGCTCGCTTGACACCGGCAGAGCCCTCGAAAAATGACCCGCATTAGGCTTTAACCCCTCCACTTAAACATTGGAGACCGGATAAAGCGTTATTATACCGGAATAAAAAAAATGTATCAGATCTATCAAAACGGTGAAAAGGTTTTTTTATGGGTTTTTTTTTTTTATTTTTCTAATATTTGCATGAGAAAACTTATGAGCCGGTACCGCAGCGATACACCCACACACACACACACATGTGGTAAAAAATTAATAACCAGTCTCGTCGTTGTTGTTTGTTCGTAGAATAACAAAACTCACCATACTCGAATAAAAAGTAAATACACCGTTTAGGAAGTATTATACAAATAAATAAATAAAAAAAAAAGGTAGTTTCCCCTCAAAGCGTCCTCTTGTGTTCATTAGCTTCGACGAAAATACCTGGTGACAGTGTGGGGGGAGGGAGGCAGGGGGGAAGAGATTTTCTATTTGTATTGATTGTTACCGCACGGGTACATCATATTATATAAATTGTCTACGGCCTCTGATTGCACACGACGACTGTGGCCCAGGTTTGTTTTTCGCTCCCCGGAATACTCAAGTCGTCGGCATACAAGACAAACACGGTAATAAGGGGAATAAGAGGAAGTGACACCAGACCGTGATTGTCGGTGGACGACGGTGCCCTTAGTAAAGAATCAGACGGACAATGGGCTTAGAAAATAATGGAAAAAAAAAAAGAAACGTTAGCGGATAAGTCGTACGGACGAGATGTGTTCCTTTTAATTTACTTTTGTTTAAATACATTTTTTTTTTTGTATTCGTTTTGAAGACTATAATACAAGGTGATTTTTTTTATCGCGAGCGACTCAATATCTCATCGGGTTTAATAAGAAATTTAATTTCAATTTTTTTTTATACAATGTGATCTCAATTTCTCACAATTTTGTTTTTACTCCCCTTCCAACTTTTGGAACTTAAATGGTAATGCATACATTTCGTTAACTTTTTAAATTGAGAATAATGTATTTAACATTTTGACTGGTCGATAACTATTTTAGAAGTTATTGAAGTTTCAAGTTCAGGGCAGGAGGAAAGGTGGAGTGTAGTATTATTTTTATCTGCGCGCATTTCCCAACCGCACTTCTCAGTTCTCCTCCCATCCTAACTTTTAAACTCTTATAACTTTAAAAATAGTTATCCAAAACTGGTTATTGACCATTTAAAATTTTAAGTACATTATTCTCAATTTAATGAAATGAATGCATTACTATATAAGTTTCAAAAGTTGCTATCAAAAAAACTAAGTTAGAAGGGGGTAAAAACAAACAAAAAATAGTGAAAAATTGAGATCACATTAGATAAAACAATATGAAAAAAAAAATTATAATTTCTTATTAAACCCTGTGTTATATTGCTTGGCTCATGATAAAAAAATCACTCTGTATAGTTACAACTTACAAGTAAACGAATTACAAAAAAACAATGACTTAATAACTTTCAACATTTATTTTTGTTTTGTTGGTATAACTTGTAACTTAACTGTAGTTTTTATAGTCAGATATGAACAGCGTACTTTTTAAATTAAATATGTTCGGTAGATAAACATTCATATTTGATTAGATGTTGATTGAGGAAGGACCCTACTATAATATGACCAGCACCATGCTATCTATTATAAGTACCCCAAAGCACTCCCTTTGACGCCCATTTCAAACTGGAAATTTTCTCCCCTTCATAGTTACTATTATAAAAGTTGTTATCCCTTAATTCATGCTATCTTTACCGCTCAAGGGCATTCACTCTATTTACCAACCCCTCCCCTCCCATAGCACGATCCTCAATATTACATTATAGTAAATTGAGTTTCTTTGTGTTTTATAATTATAATTACCTATTTTTTCCATGTAGGAGAAACTTTTAAAACGTATTATCCGTTGTCTTTAGACAAATTATACTTAAAGTTAATTTCAAATTGTTAAAAATATCTCAACAAAATTTGTTTCTCCTAAAAAAGTTTTTCTCAAAAGTTTCTCCTACATGGAAAAAATAGGTAATTGCTCTAATCGAGTAACTATGTAAGTATATTAAATTTCAACTTTTACAAGTATAAGCAATGTTTTAAATCAAATTGCGTTTAAAGCTTTTCTTACCAGACTTTTAAAATTTTACTTTAATTAAATATTTTTTTTTCGAAAAAGACAAGGATAATTGTTTTTTTTTTTTAAGAAAGGGACCAACTTAAGAGTTGGTAAGTGAATGAATATAATTTGGAAGCCATGTCATGAGATTACGGGCTATTTGTTGACACTTACCTCCTTCGATCCCCATCTAGTTGCGCTATAGGTAATAGGATGTAGGAGACAATGTATAAATCCTAAATAGCTTTAAAAGAACACAATGTTCAAGTGAGATCAATGTATGCGCAGTGTCAAAACAAATTGTCTCGTCTTGCGTGCTTCGTCATTGTATTTATCACGTTGCCAAAGACAAAAACCAGGAGAAGGCATATCGATGTGCGAGCTGGTCTAACATGGATAGGCGAAATCGACGGTCCGGATAAAAACTCGGAGAGGGGTGTGAATTTTAACCCCGTTTGAGGGCACACGGCGATGGTTGTCGTGGTAAGGGAGTGAAGTAGGGGAGGGCACAGGCTGCGATATAGTCCTGGGGGGAAATCGTCCGTTTTAAAATTCCGCGACCGTGCCGCCGCTGATCCGTCTAACACGCAATTGTTGTATCGGGACGTGACGACCATCGTTGTGTATGTGTAGTGCAATGGGCAGCAGTGGGCTGTTTGCCCTCCCCTCTTGCGCCTATACAAAACCGTGGAACCCTCCCCGGCACCCGCGGTGGGGAACGGCGCACATACGGTTCAACAGACGTTTTTGGCGATTTATATTGTGATGTAATATTATATAAAAAATATAGGAGGTCTGCCGACCGGCCAACATATAACGGTGGCGGTGCACAGGGACCTCGTTTGTTATTTTTATTCTTATCGTACACCGGACACACGCCAGGCCGTGGAAGACGGTATTCGCGAATATAATGTTCGCCATTTTTTTTTTTTATTCCTTCTTTTTTCAGCGTGAACGTTTGTTTTTTCTCAAATGTACATTCAACGCAGTTGCTGGAAAAAAGGAAGGGGGTTAGGAGAAGAAAACTGCAAAAAACCGCTGTCAAATTCGATGGCACCGGTAAAAAATAACAAAGTACCGGAACCGAGTATTTGGCAATGTTTACAAATCGAGGAATCACTCGATTGCTACAATAATATTATGGGGGCATGCAGTCCATGGTAGGGCAAACCGATCAAAATAGATTGGCTCGGAAAAGGTAACTGTTTTCATCTCATCTCACATGAGTCCGACGGATCAAAAAAAAAAAAAAAAAAACTACCGAATGGTCAAAAGTCGTTTCAAAAAGCGTCGAACAATAAATATAGCTTGTCGCCGCAGTAGTGGCCTGCAAAAGCGTTAACTAGACTGTTGATTTTGAAAGTAACCTATTTGGAAGTGAATATTTAATCGTTTTATGATGCATTGAATGGTTAACGATTACTGAAAATGTTTTCTACAATCTCTCATTAAAAAAATTCTGTAAAATCTTTACAATCCTGTCTTCAATATTTAATGAGAATAAATAAGAGTTTTTGATTTCAAAAGAAACCCAAACAAAATAACTTGACTTACGGTATTTTTGAAGGGATACCGTTCACCGAACCAATATAGAGCGTAACTTAGTTTCAATAACGAATTTACATCAACGTCGGAATTCATGTAAAACAACAATGTTTACAAAGGATTATAAATTCTA
Source organism: Adelges cooleyi (assembly GCF_023614345.1). Lineage (NCBI taxonomy): Eukaryota > Metazoa > Arthropoda > Insecta > Hemiptera > Adelgidae > Adelges > Adelges cooleyi. The sequence continues at coordinate 1,214,065 of NW_026095761.1, forward strand.
AAATTCTAAAAGAACATCCGCATCAACAAATTAACGTACTCAAAGCTAAACTAGTTATTTCAAACCGTGGGTAATACTTTGAGTTTCTATTATATTATTACATTAATAAATGCGGAGCAAATATTTTAATTGTTTTGTTGTTTTCTTGATGTTTCTTTGTGAAATTCCGGTTCATTACATTTTTTTCAAACACAAAGTAAATGTATTTTGCGTATTCCTGATAACTCGGTTCGTTAATATTACTATCCGGGTTGGCCAACGCGTTTTATATATTTTCCAATACAGACATACTGTCCCAATAGAGTTCAAACGGCGGTATACGATATGGTGAATACCAAGGAAAACTCATTATAAGAAACTTTCTTCGTCTATATCCAATATATATATACACTGCGTACCGTAAATGCATTAGGTTTTATTTTCTTTCGCGGGGAAATTTAAATTAAACAAGAACCGTTGTAAAGCTTCTAAATGTTTGTAATTTGATACGATAAGTGCGGTTTTAATTAAGTCTAAATGCTATTAAGCTTATTTAGTTTTAAGATATGGTATGTACAATAGTCATAAACAAAATATCTCATCCCATCATAGTATAAATAATCGGATTTCATTCATTACTTTTGAAATATTTTTAAATTAAAATGTTCTCCTGGTCTCAACATACGAAATTATTAAATTAATTTGGAACTTTAAGAATAAATTTTACAGTTGTCAACAATGCACATTATTAAATATAACTACTAAGTATCAAACTCTTTTATGATACTTTATGGGCTAAGACCATACATACTAATTATAATCTTACAATTATGTACCTACACGATTTTATAACATTTCAATTACTGTTATTTTAGTTTTATAAGATTTCCTCGAGAATACAGTTTATAAAAATTAACTTACGCGAGTTATGTTGTTAATTGGGATTTTTACCACTAATTATTTTTCTCTCGAGATATTATTACAAGCCAGCTGAATTTTTCTCCACGTGAAGCGACCGACGAATAATGCGAAACGCTGTAAATAGTTTAAGAACTACTAGTGGAATTAAAAAATAACGCAATACTATATAATTTATTATATTATAACATTCAATTACGTTCAACGTAATACTTATGGTTTTTTTTTTTTGCTCAAATGTTTCTTTTCTATATTATTTTTATTGCTCTAATAAATAGCCGAGAAACTGTCGTTTTTATCAAGTTTCACCCTTTTATAAATTGTAATTGTATATAATTTCTAGAACGCCCCTACGTTCATACATACTTTACCTTTTATTTTTTAACAGAAACTGTTTTTTATTATATTATAGCTATTACAATTACACTTATCCGTTTATTAATTTACAGGCGATTCATTAAGGATAAGACACTAATTTTACCTTAAAATAATTTTAATTTCGTAGTTTTCCTTTTTGAAGACGCTTTAGTTTATGTTATTTTTCAATATTTTACAATATTTAAATTTTAGTTTTTTCTATAGCTTAAGTAGCTTTTGAAACTTAAATTGTAACGGTTACCTATTTTTGAGTGTTTCTTCGAAATTTCTGTTGTAGTATAAAATTTGAATGACCCTGTATAATATAGTAACTCCATGTCATTATAAAATAAAAATGTACGTGTATGAATACTTATAGTATTATTGATTATAATACAATTGAGTTATCTATACATTTTTTTGACAAGTGATTTATGAATTATTTTCCAATAAATGTTACCATTTTAGACCTATTACGATATAAAGAAATATAAATATAGTACATTCCGAAACCATACTTACAGCTATGGACTTTCATAACAAAACAATAGTGTTTTCGAAATGTATGTTTATTTTCTTTATTTTCTAGAGATACTAGTCGCTATAAGTATAGTTACAACAGTGACGGAGATGGTTTTTTTTTTTTTGGCGGGAGTTAAACCGTACCAATAATTATTTCCACGCTCAAACTAGAGTGTAAAAATAGTATTAGTGTGAACCGTTGATCGAATTTCATATTCAATCGACGTGCGAGCCAAGTGTAAATTTTACACTTTAATCGCATACCTACCAGCTATTTCTCGCCAACGGAATCGCCGTCATTACACCCTGTATACTAACTAACGAGTCCGAGGCCGGCCAGCGATTTTCGCGAAAACCCATCCCCCTAGGAAAAAGTTATTCGATTAAGAACGTTGTTTTTGTGCGGTATCATTGGGGCGTACCGAGCTCGCAACTTGTCCTCCGGACGACAGACGCACGGACGAGCAAGACCCCCCCCCCCCCACCCCCCGTACTTACTACACGGATTCTGGTCGGCGAAATTTGGCAAACGAATTGAAAAATATAATATTCACGTCCTCCGAGTACGTCTGCGATCGTGTGCTGATTGCTAAAACGATAAAACGACTATACTGTACCCAAAATACACAAAAGAGAGCAACCCCCCCCCCCCCCCGCATTGGCTACAATGCGCCGATATTGTTTGCACGCGCGCCGATCACGATGATTTCGAATTTAACAAAAAAATAATTTCATCCCGCACAGAAATTTAGATAAATAAGCAATAATATTGCTAAGACTGAATTATAAAAGACTCTGTTTTTAACAGCCAATATCAACACTAGATGGCGTCAAGACCTAATCTGCAAATAATATTCAATAGGTTCGAAACAATTGGGAATTGTCGTATTATTTAAACTAGATTTTCTTGGAAAATAATATTCATTTTACGATTTGGAATAATACATATAATTCATGATCCTAATACCTATAATTTTTATATTTATACGGTTGACATGATTGCGGTAAAAATGTTTCATTTCTCATCAATAAATATAATGTAACAATAATTTAACAGTTATTATTTTCGATGGAATATTATAAAAATATGTTTTAATTAATGTCTAACACCTTAAATTTAACACTTTAGATTAATTAGATTAAATATTAAAAATAGTTATTTTTCATGTAAGTATATCAGAAAAAGTTATAATAAATATCCAAAAATTGTTGTCACGTTTTTGTGAGAAATAATTATACATGTGTCTTGATGTTTATTTTGATCTACTCTTGTTAAATATATTTTGTGATAACAAAAATCTAAAAAAACGAATTTGTCCAACCTACTAGTCGAACGATATTGCCGAAAGGATTATACCGAATCTAGTTTAAATATTATGTAATTTTTTATTCACTTTGAAACAGTTTTGGTATTTTGTCATTTCAGTTTTAATACAATTTATTTATTTAAATTTGAAAGCCATAATATTGTATGGGAATTTAAAAAAAAAATGCTGTTCATTTTAGTGCAGTTTTAGAAAAAAAAGTTGTATTGTTATTAGAAATGTTACTGATATGTTTGCAGGAACGTACAAATACTTTTACGAAATATTATATTATATTTAAACAAGGTTGTTTTCGTAGGAATTAATCATCTCTTTTGTTATAACGGTATTAAGGCTTAAGTTCTTATACATGTGTGTGCAGTTATTCTAATGACTCGATTAAAAGTTTCGATGCTAATTCCAAACCGGAAACTTTGGAATACACGTGTACCTATTTTCGGGGAAAAGCGTTGTGTAATCCTGTGCTAGTCTGCGGTTTGTTTTCGAAAAGTTTCAACTTTTTTTTTTTCACTTTGGTTTGACCGTCACGTTCACTAACTGATGAACTTACAATGACCAGACATGTTTTGCTACTGCGCAGCTTAAAGAGGTGACAAAGACAAACGACCGCAACGTCGAGACCACGATTATTTCTTAGTCTGTCTTCGTTTCAAGCATAATATAATTTTATACCAACAGCGGTTGTACCTATCATAAGCGACGCTAATAACATGGTTCTACAAAATTTAGGGTGGGTTTTTTTCCAAAAGATGAAACCATCACTTTTCCATCGATTTTTTTATGAGAAATCTAAACCTGCCTTTAAAATCATCCTAGCACGTCAAATTCCCGATAAAAAAAACTTAAAAACCAGCTATTTCAAACAAAGACAAGATTGTTCCCATAAAGTTGAATAGCGATGAAAAGTATCCAAAAATAATAAATGCGTCATGCAAATTATAGCATAGTCCCTTTATTGTTCAAAATTAATAAAACAAAAATACATTGATTATAGGCTGATTGTTAACCTGTGCAGTGCGCGCGGGGTAGGTAAATTTCTACATTTCTGGGGTAATTTCACCTCTCGGATTAACAATTTTTGATAAATGTGTTTTATTTTTTTAGTATTTTCAGGGGTTTAAACATTAATGGGACTATGTTATAATTTTTATAAGGCATTTATTATTTCAGGGTTTTTTTTATCGTGATTCAACTTGACGGAAAAGGTTTTGTTGTGTTTAATTGTACCTATCAATTAAAAAACAAAAAATCTTAAATTTGTGGTCAAATTCTCTTTTACCGAAAAAAACAAAATTTTAGTGACGCTTCTTGTTTTAAACTCATTTATTGTTTTCAAATTAATCATGATTGATATTTTAATACCTTTTTAACATAAGAAAAAATCATCCAGTTCTAAATCAAATCAATTTTTTTGTTAGTAATTTAATTTTATATTCAATATTGGTATTTACCTCTATCTGATTGGCTCAGACGGGATTGATACGGTCGGACGGGATTACAGCTTAGAAAAAATTTCATTATGACCATATAATAAAAATATATTATAGCGGTCAGACGTCTGGGGTACCGGGTATTGACATCATACTCGATATTTAGATGAACAGATTGCATTTAATATAATCGATTAAACTACTCGTTTTTAATACTCTGTAATTCTAGATCTAAAAAACTCGTCAATATTTACTTAAAACATTGACACCTTTAAACTGACATTTCAAAAATAATTTCTTTATGTATTAATGCTTGTTGGATTAGTTGTCTATCAATATGTTCTGCAAGTGTGATTAGTGTTGTTAAGCAAACCGGATTGATTCGCGGGCAGAGCTATCATATACGAGTAGACTGACCACTGTAGTCCAAATTAATGTACATGGTCGTTATACCGTTATATGGGCTACATGGATAAACTACCGTTGTTTTGTCCGAAATGTCCTGTTTTACAACGTGTAATATTAACCGTGCGGTAGTCTAAAATTAATTTGTGGGTCCATAAGGGTGCATAACGGACGGACGACCACAGGTGAATGCTATTCATTTCGAATGGTCAACCGGGTTATGGAAATTATTAAACGCCACAATTTGTAGCCGGCGATTGCATAAAGTAAAATATTGTGTTGTTATTTCGATTTTCGGGTTTTATGTATAGGTAATGTTTATTGGACAATTTTGAACCGAATAATAGGTACAACGCAAAGTTTTTTTCCGTGTATTTCATACTTTATTGCAGTATGAAGTACGGCGATAACCGGCTAAACGTTTTTATTGTAATGTGTAAATGTAAACAATTATTGTAATGCAGTGGACTCGGATAAACCAATAGGTGGACAAACTCCATATTTTTTCAGGTCGATACACAAGTGTTCAATTTTACAGTGTATGTGTGATATATTCCATCATGAAAATAGTTATTTTAGACATCAATCTCGCGTGAGCTAAAACACTGTGTGTACATATAATATTTATAATATTAATATATATATATATATATACTGTTATGTGTGTGTAATCACATTCACGTTTCGTATTCTATTGCCTTCGGCGAATTGCAAACTACCCACTCAGAGTCTGCGTTCAGATAGAAAAAACATAATAATATTATACTAAATTACCCGAATAGTAGTGGCACTTCCGTCTTTTAGGTCGCTGCAACACATCCCCGTGCCAACTGTAGTGGTTACATTACATTGTCATAAAATACGTTATCCTCCTAATGGGTGGTTTTTATTGTCAAATGAATTTATTCGACGTTAATTTTATGTGTCATCTGTCACCCGCGCTGGCCATTTGCAAACAAACACATCACATACCCGTAAATACAAACATTTCATATTATTTAAATGAATAGATTCATTCGGAGTCAACGTCTGGTAACAAACCCGAATATTAAATGTTTAGGCCCCCGGAGGGATTCAACAAGAACGACATGTTTGGGTATTGATTGGTAGACTCCAAAACATATGGGGAAGGCGCTCCCCTCCCTCTAAATCGCATTCCGGTCTAATATAACATAAATGTTGTGCAATTAAATTTAAGCGCCGAGACGAGTATTGAAAAAAGGCCAGATTTCTTAATACCGTGCTACATCCAAATATATATCTTCGTGTTTTGAAGAAAATGTGTTTAATGTTGTACATTCAGGAGAGTTTGTCATAGTTCATAAATATCAAAGAGTTTACTTTAGGTCATTTATTTTGTTAACAAACGCTGAACGCCGAAGGTTACTGATCTTCTGGTAATGCAATGCGCTAATTAGGTCAGGATTTGAAGTTTTACTATTGTTGTTGGTCTTAGATAGCTTGTTATAAGTCTGTAAGAGCATTCAAGAGTCTTATTAATCTCATCCCAGGCATGCGTAACTTAAGTCTTAACCTATCCATAGAATGATTGCATGAGTTTCTCAAGCGCCCTCATTCGATTGAGGCAGAACGCTGTTATGCATTAGCTCGGTATTATCTTGCATTGTTCAATTTGACGTATATTATTAAGGTCCTATCTAGTTCCATGATCAAGTATTTCAGGTCCGTGACAAGTTCTAATCTGATTCGCCTCTCCAGGGCGTGGTCAATTCCTCCTTTAGCGTTCATGTTATTTAGCCGAAAAGCCATGGCTTTCAATCTTTTCCGGGTTCAATCTCAAGGATTATGCAGTGTGTCGATGATTTTTTTTTTTTTCATCTATTCGGGCAAGTATTGGATATTAGTTCTTTGGTCTATGAGTAATTAATGTTGAATAACGCGTAAATAGCGTATATAATTGTAATCCACTATTGGTTCAACATTTTGTCGTATTTCGAAATTCAACCATAATGTTTGACTCGTAGCAAGTGAGGGTAAGTCATAATGATATTGCCCCTACTCCGATCATTTGGCGCCTCGTTGGTCGTTTTAGGATTGCCCGTCAACCCCTTTGCGATTTGGTTGGAAGCAATTTATGTACAGTTTAATTGGCTTGTAAACTATCGCAGTTACACGGCGATCTCATTTCAGATAACCTGGGCGACCGCCTCGCGCCAAGACGCTCTGAGGGTCGCACGTATAATTAATTTACAAGCCGGTTAATCTTGTGTGTATTATAGTACGCTCTAGCGCCAGAGGAACAGACGCATGCTGTACACCTCCCCTCTCGTCTCTGTACACATTAGGCATTTAGGTATTCCGTATGGATATTATTATTATTATTATACGGTAACCAAGTTAAAATTAAATTGGTAAATTCCGTACGATTAATGCTCATATAACGGCTTTGGAGCGTATAATAATAATTATATACACTGTACGAAACTATCGATCATGTGACCAACCGTGTACCGTGCGAATACCCATATGCACCGCCCAAAATAATCCCGTTAAGTACAAGCAAGTCGGTGTACAAGTAAGTCATAATGGCCTCGGTACGACAACGACCGCGTTCATTACTTGGGCCGTGTGCGGGTTCGCTTTGAAGTTAAATCGTGGGTATTAAACTATTACGCAGCCAACACGGATCCCCGGGCTTTGCTCCCGGGTTAATTCAAACCGAATTCTGTATGTTGTTATTATTTTATTTGTATTTGCTGTATACCGGACGAGTAATTGAAAACTCTCGTTGCCCCGGATCGCCAATGGTATTTTATATATTATATTCGCGGGTATCTACCGTGTACATAAAAGTATGTCCGGTACGCGTTCCGACATGGCCGTCGGCTAAAACGAATCCGTTTCATTAACTATACTCACTTAGGGCCGGTAAATTGATTACGATAACTTATGGGCCGTGCGCAATGCCAACAACATCTCGAAGGGCTTAAAGAGATTTTCAATTTTACCCTAGTACCGACAAATCTGCAATATTAATCATAACAAAAATGTACGGAACCATACGAGTGTCTGCTAACAACTTTTTCTTCAATTCGACACCTTTAACTTCAAAAATAATATACGTTAAAATATATATTTTTTAAGACAAACCGTTTTATGACATTGTATTAATACTTAACTTTACATTACTTCTATCTCTCTTTATATTTATTAGTTATTACTGTGTGTGTGTACACTGTACAGTAATTTTGTACCCGTGTTTGAGACTAGATGTTATCGTATAGATTATATAGAGTATAGTTTATATATATTATATTTGTATTGTCTTCTCGCCATCAACCGAGTAAACGACCGATGAGTGTATTTTACAGCTGAAAGGGTGATTTAATAATAATTATTATTTAATGAAAGCATTTGCCGTGAACGAGAATCCTTTCTCCGCGCGGTTATAAAAATTATTCGGCTCATTTACCGAGTTTCGATGGTCGGTTTGCGAACAAAAGCATTTTGAAAATCAAACGCGCAACACCGAAGACAGCGGCGATATTACTCTTTCGCTTTGTATACTATAATTATTATAATATAACATAATAATACCGCACTCGGATATTACGCAAGGACCACAATATGATAATAACAATCAAATTATAAAACCCAATATCAAAGGGGCGGCCCGTCAAAAAGTCATTTACTGATTTTTCTTCCAAGGAAAAAAAGCCGTATACGTGCCGTATATTGTTTAAGACAACAAAAGACCTGGTAATTATTGCTACGAGATTAACGCTCCGGGACGGGGACGGGGTCTAGTGTATTCCTCGTGATCTCCCGGCCAATTGTTTTGCCATTTCGCTCTCTTTCCCGTTAAGCACAACTCGCCCCTACCCCGCCTATCTCCCTACCCTCTTATCACTGTACCGGCGCATTCCGCCGATATGAAATCAAGCCGTATTAATATAATAACCAGCTGGCGCAGTGGCTTTTGGACGGCCTTTGTCTTATTTATACCGACGTCTGTCGGTCGGATTTAATGTCATTACGATGATACGGCTAACAATGCTCGGGTAAGTGGACGTGCGAGGGGGCGGGGGGGAGGGGACACAAATGTTACCAGGGCAACTCGCCCTAAGCCGTCCCCTCGTCCTGTATTGTACGTTTTCCGCATATCCCACAAACTATATACAACCTACTCGACGGACAAAATAAATTAACAGCCTCGTTGTCGTGAATTATTATCAAAACCAAACGAAGTGACATCGAATACCAGAATACGTGTAACATATATGCGCCTCGGGGTTTGGCAAATAGCAGTTAGGTATTATACGAGTATACTATTACGGGATATACTCGTCAAGGTCTATGATACGACGGCGTGTCTAGGAAGTTAAAACGGTAGGTCAGCGACATTTAACAGAGGCCATGAAACTGTTAAAAACAAGTGATGTACCTATTTTTTTTTTCTAAATAACGTTGGTTGTTAAAAACAAAATTACAACAATTGATAGGGTAAACATCACTTTTAAAATGTAAATTCTTAAATTTAAAATTGTTCCTTGTTTTTAATTTTTCCGAAGGTTTCAATAACATTGTTATTATACCTCCAGCAATATTTATTTATACGCTATGACGAAGTATCCACAACAGTTATGGTTAACCAGGGGTATGTTTTGATAAGTCTCAACCGGTAATACGATCTTGCCGCAGTTGCACAACTTACAGGGAGAGTACAGGGCGTTTCATTAATATTATCCTATATCAATACAGATTTTTCAAAACGTTTAAACTTGCTTAAATAGTCAATATAATGTTATGTATAGTTCATAGAGTATTATTTTTGAAGAAGGTTTAGTCGGTAAAACACTTTATAAACAGTAAGATTCACAGTTCAGTCAATATAATAAAAGCAAAAGCTATATAATATGTATATTTAAATAAGAATTTAATGAAAAATAAAAATGTTTATCTATGAAAATGAAATGATCGAAAGAAAATGTATACAGTAACATAACATATTGTATATAAGATGGTAAGACGCTGCTGAGCAGATGATATATTCCGTGCAGTACCTATGCGTAATTCGTGATGGGTTTCTATGGGTCACGCAATAAGAATAAGTAATGTTTTACAATAAACATAAACCCGTCCAGATATTATATGGTCCGAAATGGAAACGTAAAATATAGAGAAAGATTTTTTTATAAAAGGGACTTATTTTGGACTGTCCCCAAAAAAACCGTACCAAGCATAGAAAAAAAGAATATCATATATTATAACCCGCTATAACTATAACTGTTGTAAGAAAAATACAAAACCGACTAGAATAATATTGCAGTATGCCAAAAGAATTTGCACATATAGTGGCACTATATATGTACATGATACAGTCTATACTTACTATTATTAGTGGCCGTTAGTGGCACTGAGAAGCCTATTACTGTAACTAAGTGAGACGAATGTATAAGCATATCATTTTGATTATTATAAAAAAACCAAATTATCATACGTTTTCGAATACTACGGGTTGTGTTATTTTTCAACATAATTAATGCACGTAATAAAATTCATTTTACTTCACATTTTTTTTTTAACCCTAAATATTATCAGATATTGTTGTGGTGGGATGTGTTAAATGTGAGATGGAAATAATCTTCATTGTAAATAAACTGGCATCATTTTTTAGGTACTGATTTAAAAATCAATCTGCAAAAATCGTGGACAAAATAAATTGTAATAAATACAATCAGAAATTCAAATATTTAATACTAAATGAAGTGTCAAAGAATAAAACGCATTAGATCCATGTAGGTAGGTACGACGTGATTTTTTTTAATTCGTTTTTTACCTAAAATAAATAAAACAGAATTCAGGGCGTTTATTTTAACATAATTTTAACATATATTTTTTGTTAAAACACGGAAGTTGAAGCAGTTATTTTAAATAAATATTTCAATACGAGTCTAAATTATGAAACTAGATACTATAAAGATACCTACTTGAATATAGAACCGGTAGACTCTCCAAAAATTCAATGGTTTGAAGGATATCTATTTATAAAAAACTTTGTACTTGTAGTCGTCTAAACATTTGACATTTAAAACGAGGACTCTCGCTTTTATTATCATTATTAATTATTATTTAAGAATCATACTATACAGCAATTACTAATGTCTAATTTTGTATAATAAAATAATAAAACAAGAACAAAATCAAATTCATTTTATAGGAGTTTCCTCGTTGAACAGGGAAAATATATCGACAAAACCAAACATATTATATAATTTTTTGAAAACGAGTTTTAAAAAAAAGTTCAATGTGTAACACAAAAAATTGCTTAAATTGGTTTTTGGTATCAATTTTAAAATGTTGTCTGGTGAGATAAATAAAGAATCCGAGACATCAGAATTCTGTTAACACCTACTTTAAACGCAAAACATACTAGAAAGATTCAGGTTTAATTTATAACAGACACTGTCGTGTGTACATAATCCTAAAATCTCGTGCTCATGTCCCCTCTTCTGACTACTGCACTGAGAGTAAGTATTAATTAATTTTAGTTTTAACTTAAGGTCATGCGGTCTGTTTTTAAGGAGTTTTGTATAGGCAACATTTAAGAAAAAAAAAGGTATTTACATTTTGATCGCGTGCCAATTAATTTACCGGTTAATTTGTATAAGCTTCAAGGTATTATTTTTTATTTTAATATTTTTTTCTACGAGCAAAATCCATTTTGGTTTATTTTAGACTCAAGCAAACTCAAGTAAAAACTCAAGCAAATGTTGACTACATTGGATCGTTAATTTTAATTTCGTAAAAAGATTCGTGTTTTTTGGTTAATTTACTATATTATGTAGAAAACTAATTTTCATTTCAAAATTTCAGATTCTTGTAATTAAATAAATTACATTTTCAATTTTTTTCAGTATAAAAACTTAATTTTTTTTCATAAAAAAAGCAAAAAAAGAAACATCTGTTTCCTACTTATGTAGGAAATCAGTAATAATCTACTAATGTCGCCAAAGAACTCGTGTATTTTTTCAGAATATAAATCGGACCATCCTAAGTAGCCGAATTTTTGTCTGGAATTTAGGTGTAAAACGTCAAAAAAACAAACTGCATGGAATCCCTTTAATCAAAAACTAATATTATAAGCTTTTTTAGACTTGCATTAAGTATCAGCTGTATTATGTATTTACAACCGGTAGGTTAGTAAATAATATATATAATAGGCTGTATAATATTATTGAGTAGGTACGTGTCTTACAGGAAACTGAAGTAGACCAGGAAATTTTTACATACACACCTATGTTCTTGTTACAAAAACTTTATTGAATATTTCATGAAATGCTAATAAGAGCATTAATTGCTCAGTTATAATTTATTTTCTTATGCTTATTAGTTATTTATAATAAATATGTATAAAAATGTTAATCAATCTAAATATATTTTAACTTTTAACTGTAATTATTTTTAACGCTATTACAAAAATAATTATAAATGTCGATGAAATAAACAGTAATATGTTTAAAAATAATTTGAAATTTCCCAAGTAAATAATACATTTAATTTTATCAAATTACTATAATATTATTACTTCTATTATAGAATTGTAATAATAATAAAATAAGAACCGCACCATTATTACATAGGGATAATTTTTCTAATACATTTTTTGTCGTTTTGGAAGTATAGTTAAGTGATTCGACGTTCAAATATTATTTCATACGTTATTATACTTACCGTTCATATACTACAACATAGGTGGTGAGTTCAGCTTCAGTATGTATATACATCACGAGCGTTTATTAATTATATTACCGAGAAATACTAATCAGATACTGTTATTCGAGGATAATAATCGTTTGAATTTTATACTTTTTATCTATAAGTCGGTGGCAAATTACGCTCTGCATTTGGAAATTCAAACTATATTTAGCTTGTTCGATAGCTTTAATTCAAACCGGTTACATTAAATACACACCCGCAAAAGACATAGTATCATTTAGTTCCTAAACAGCCTACCTACGGCAAGCAATGCAATTTCGACAGACGTTTTAAATTGAGGCCACCCTCGAGTTTTTTCACCGAAATCTGCAATAAACACAATATGTAAGTACATAATATTATTTTAATGAAACACAATTGTTCAGTATTTAGCATTATAAATTCGTATTTGAACAATATTAGTATAAGGCCTATAATCGGTAATAACAATATTGACGGAAACGGGTTGATAATATTTTTTATAGTCTATATGTCGAGCAAGCTAAAACCCACTACACACACCTTAAAAACCATCAAACACTGGTGTGGCATAAAAAAAAATGTATTTAAATATTAACTTTACTAAATAAATAAGAACTTTTAAAATTTGTATCCGAACAGTGTTCCAGTTTAGTGCATACAATAATATTATATTATTGTACAGTGTACACATGCCCTTTCTGGATAATTGTAATGTGTTAAAAAGTTCCAATGCTTGATTCTTTATTAGACTTATTGCCTGATTTATATAAACGTATGTAGATCAAATTAAATCAAATTTATTTATTCGTACCAACAATATTTTATCATTATCAAAAAAAAAAAAACACGCAGCTAATTGCGGCACATAGAGGTATTATTTCATATTATCATCAAATTAAAAACATTTTAAGTGAATTAGATAGTTTGTTTACCAAATGTGGTTCCAATTGTAACTGTCATGTGGTAATCTAGTAGTATTACTATTACCAAGTAGACAGTAAAATATGTACATCAATATAATATACCTTATCGTACTTTATGTACAATTAAACTAACCTTGTTTAATAGTAATTTAATTATAGTCGAGTATAATGACTTAAACTCGTGTAATTATCATTACAAAATTTTATAAGGAAAATGTTATTACTTTTTAATTTATTATTCTATACGGTATACTTAGTTGTTCAATCTTTATATTCAAAATCGTTTATTTAGAGTAATGCTGAAGTACAAACAGTAATAATATATCAAATATATTATTATACGCATATTATATTGTTATATTTTATTATTATGTTTTTGAGACTCACCTGATAAAGTTCATTTGTTAATGAACTGTGATTAATGCTCCGCTAATGGAAATGAATAAAACACAACGAGGTACACTGTGTTTGATTAAAAATATGTTTATTATAACGAGACGAGAAACGATAAAAAATATTAGTATGTTCACTAACACTTCGTCTGTGTCGATTAATGTGTGTTGCGCATTCGTTTTGCCGTTGTTGGGTTTTCTTAAAAATTGACTACCTTAACTTGTGCACATGGGCGATAGAAAGAGAAACGGAAACGGCAAGTACAACAGACCTCAGAGAAATCGACAAACCAAAAATGGATCTTCCACAGTAGGTTTAAATAATTTAGTCTCGCTGGTAAAAAAAAAACGATATAGATTAAAATGTTTAAAAAACTGTTATTTGCTTGTAACAACTCTGCAAACATTATTATAATTTCCTTGTATCGTTTCGATTTCAATACAAGTTTATCTTTGAAGCTAAGTGTACAAGTTAAACCTTAAAAATGAATTGTTGTGTTTCCTAGACAAGGTCAAATAATAATTATATAAACATATAAATGAATCTATCAATAAAATCCGGATAACTGTTTTAATAATTAGCTCTTAGTTTAATTAATTTACAAACTAAAGTTAAATTAGAATTTACAATCAAAGTGTAGTATAATGTTCCGACATACGTATACGTTTAAAAAAAAAAATATTGAGGTGTTTGTAGGTTAAACTAGTTTAGAAAAAACTTGTAAACATGTATTAATAAAATTAATACAATTTATAAAATTATCAGAACAACAGTAATAATGAATTTATCGTATACGTCATAATATTAAATGATTGGATTTATGCAGCTAAACTATTATTAACCATATTTATGAATTCATCTATGTATCTTATTTAAATCTATAAATTTTTATTTAATACAATATATGTGAACTACCTAAAAACGGATAACGTTTTAAGATTTATTGTGAAAAAATAAAATTGCATTTTTTTTTACACAGTAAAATTGTGTAGTAATGTATTATGACGTTGGCCGTTGGGATGAACACGGTGAATAGGTGAATAATAAAATATAGTATTTATAGTATATTATGTACAATACACACCCATAGTGTCTTTTTAATAAACTTGTACGCTAAACTACCGGGTGTATCCAAACGCAAAAATATGCCTTTTATTTTGCGTTTGTATCTTTGTCCTATTCTTATAGTATTGTTATTTTCTTTTTATATTTTGGCACCCCACACAATTTTGGATGTCCAAGGGAATTGATTTACGGCCTACAGAGGATTTTCGTTTGTAAAATATATTTTCTCTGTAACCAGTGTAGAACCTATTGTCTGTAGGAATATTTTTTTTTTGCTTTTAGTATTGTCACATAATATAAAACCCACACATACAGTGTGTTTAATTTAAAACCATATAGAAAACTTTTACTTTTTTTTTGTAAAAAAAAAAATCAAGTAATAAAGCAAAGTATTGCGTTACCTATTGGTGGTTTTGAAACCGCCTGAATGGTTTTGTATTTTTACAAATAGCTAAATGAAAGAAAAAAATTGAAGGATGGTCGCTTACTCGCTTTATATTTTATAACACCGTTCATGTATGTTTAACGTTCGGATACAACTGCTGTATATATATAATACACCTATATATACACCTATATAATACATCTTAGTCCACACATTTATATTGACTACAATAAGTAGGTTTACTAAGGTCATAATTTTATTGTCATAATAATATTTGTATAAATATAATATATTGGCCTTAATTACTCAGATGCGATTATATTATACTGTTATTTGTCTAAGTAAAACAGTTTTATAAATCTACCCTAACGTTATGAATGTTGAAAATTGACAACACAATGTTATGTATTATTTTTGTATTTTAGCCTCAATGCGTAGCTGAGAAAGTATTTATAATATTTTTTTTTTGTGCCTAACCCCATGATAGTTTAAACTGCTGAACTAATTATCAAGGCAATAAATCAAAAATTGTATCTGAAAGGTACTTTATTAAGCAAAAATGTTAAAAGTCCATTTTTCCCACTCGAAATCGAGAAAAACGCCTAAAAATTCAAATATTATTGTCAACTTAAAATTACGGCTCACTATGTTTTTTTTAAAAATAGTGTATTATTTTCTAAATTGAATGAAATATTTTTTATATTATTTAGTACCATGAATATACCTAGAGAAACTTATTTCACTTTTTACAGAATAGTTTTAAGACTTAAAATCTGAAAATTAGAATGGGGTTGTACATAAAAGTTTTTTTTTTCAATTTGTATACATTATACAACAATTTTTTTTAAGAAACCCAAAAAAATAATGATTTCACACTTTGGCCGTATTCAATTTCTTGGATACTACGCGTGATTTAACAGTAAAAAAACAGGAAAACAGACGATCAACCTTAATACTATAAATACAACTTAAAAGCACATTTTTGCAATTTTACAATGCTCTTGACGATTTTTAATATTTCTACCATCTACAGGTTCGCATCGAAACGTTTATTAAAGTGATTTAATCACTTTCGGGTATAATAATTCCTGAAGACCCGTGACTTCACTGATCCCAATATACGGTCCGTCCCCCCACATCCCGAGCCCCACTTTTTGCTGGCTTATTTAGTTTTTGTTGTTGTTGTAATATTAGAATAATAGCGTTTTTACAGCATGCGTTTACCCGGTTTAACGTAAACCGTTTTTGTTTTTGATGTGACGGTTAACGTATAATAGAAAAACGTTCAATAATATCGTTTACGGTTTCGCGGGCAAATTCAATTCGCACACAACACAACAGAGATTCGATAAAATATGCTAGTTGGAAATATTGCAAGCGAACAATAACGTTTTCTCCACTACCCCCATCCGGTTCAGCAAAATATACATAAGTACAACACCCCTTGTATTCCAAAAGGGGTAACGACGATCAGATACTGTTGAAAAAACGATAAGCGGCACTTCAAGAGAGTCTATAATTCGTGTGTAGCGCTAAAAAAATATACATGTCTACATACCTAAATCTTATACATTATAATAATAGAAAATAATAATACACATGCACACACACCGTGGCATATGTCAAATGAGTGAAGAGGTTAATTTTGTTTTCTTTCAAAAGATATCAGCGTCATGTTTGTTCGAGTTTCCTTACAACGGTTCCGCTTTACAGCTGGCGACCGGACATTATATTATACAGTGACGGAGTGCCTTTTATTTTGTGTGTGTGTTTGATAGCATACAATTATACATCTAAAATGTGTGGTTTTTTTTTTTGATTTTTTTTGTTGATTTAACCCCCTTTAACACCGCGGACAATAGTTGGAAATTTCCTGTGGGAGTAAAACGTACACTACCGCGGATGCACATGTAAAACAATATAGCGTGGCCTTTCATGATTTTCGTTTAACGGGTTAATGTATGTATCTATACTGAAACACCGGCACGAGAGTCTGTTTCATAGGCATTTCCGAAAAACATTGATCAATGTGCCCGAATCTGTTACATAATATATACTTATAATATATTTTCACGTCAGTTATTATTTCAATTGACAAGTCGAGGTCACGTAAAACTATTTTTTTCTTTTGAAACGGTAGGTAGGAAGGTATTTGGCATTTGAGTTGGTTCGAAAACAGTATATAGGATGAAACATTGGAAAATCATCGTTATGGACCTGCCTGAGCTCATACATTATTAATTATTGTTGTTACTACTGTTATACACTGAGCTAGAGTGTATCTGACATTGACATTTCGCTATGTCAATGATTATTTTGGAATATTCGACGAAACCGAAAACGTCATTTGGGAAAACGTGGTCGAAAAGTGTAATGCATTAGCGGAACAGCGCAATATAGTTTGTTAGACTTTAAAAACAATTTTGTATAATTTTTGTTGTGCATATATTATTATGATAGTTGACATATTGACAGTTAACAATATACAATGATAATACAAAGTATGGAATAAACATCATATTTATCAAATTATAAATACGACGACTTGAAAATGACCAAAATTATTACTTTACAATTGAACCACTATTTGTTATTCACAAAGTATATACTTTATCAATAATTTTCATTTATGCATATCAACTTTATGTTATTGAAATAATTTGAGACGACCTGTGAATACACCTAACTATCACAAGTGATAATACATGTTAATGCACTGTTATTCAAACTGCATAAAAAAAAAAAAAAGATAAAATATCTGTTACGTTTTTAATTGGTTCTACACGATATCGGTTAATGGTATAAATTGTTAATTGTAAGCCAAATGAAAGAATAAAATAATGTATTTAAGTGGATGAAATATTAAAAAGAAAAGACAATCGAGTGTTGTCAGTAATGTGGATGTTCAATTCAATTACAATTTTTTTTCCTAAAAAAAGAAATTACATTTATATTTACCTTATAATTGATAATAGTGAAATCAAAAAAAATAATTCTATTTTTATCTTAGTAACTATTACCTATACTGAACAAGTGTTTCTTTGTAATAGTGATGTAGGCATATTTTATATACTATCGTTGAGTGTAAATAGTGTTTAGGTGCTCGATGTTAATTTTTTTTAACCATTAACATCTATTAGGGAAATCATTTCTATTTAAAAATGTAACTATATATTTTGTGAATAATTATTTTGTATCAAATTCAAAGGCGTGTCAATGTTCATATTTGTATTTATATAATTATACTTATTAATTATTTTTTTAATATTAATACGTGAAAATAGAAATAAGGTCTGGTTATTTTGGTTGGTTGTTTAAAACCGTTTTGCGTTGCAGGTTGATGTTGGGTTAAGTTTTCAGTTAACTAAAATTAAATATTAATTAAAACCTATTTTCAACAAAATTAATTAATTAAGTTGAATATAAATTATAATAAAAACTCTTCGTCTCTAATTGGGATTTAATATTTTCATACCTAAAAGTATTTATTATATTTCGCAAGAGAACATATCTCCTAAAATAGTTATTAATGAGTTAATTTTGAAACAACAAATTCAAGTTAACTTAATGCGAAATTATGCCGTTTCGTTTTCACCTTACAAACAACATTATATATATATATATTTTTTTTTTTTATAATTGATTCGTGACTTTTGCGTTGTAGCTTTTTCCAATAAAGAGCACCAGGCTCGTCCGCGGGGTAAACGAAGACAGCGGTGTATATATATAGTGCCCACAGAAACAGCGGAGGGTGCAGATGGAAAGGCCGCAATTCTTTTTCTTATTTTTTCGCTTTTATACCATTTTCTCCCTAATATACATTGCGACCTCTGCTCTCGCATGCCGTTCGTCCGCCACTCCTGGCTGTACTAGTTTCCCGTAGTTTTTCATCCTAACTACGTAAGTCTGTCTGTGTGTGTGTATATATATATATATATATTAAATATAATCGTGAACATCTTTTCAATCTGCGTCCCATTGTGCGGACGCGTGCTTTTCGGACCCGGACAGAGTCGTTAGCGCTTTTCCAACGGCTGCCGCCCCGAGAAGTCAGCGGTTTTCTCGTTCAACGCTGGCCCCGGTGCGGTGGTTTTAGATTTAATCACAACAGGACAACCGCGGCTCCACCGTTTGCCCGTGTCTTCCATCTTCCACGCCGGCGTGTTGTAACGAAAAAATAATTTTTACAATATCTGCAATTGTACAGTTTGTAGTAGAAAACGTCTTGGTTGGAAAAAAAACGTATTCAGATTTTTAAAAACCGGACAGAATCTTAAAACGTTGTAAATCTGGGATCTTTTTAAACTAAACCGATGACTTGTGCCGCGTGTTATTTTATCGAAGTAATTTCGATGACAAAAAATAACTACACTCATACACCGTAATACAAACAGAGAGTCAATCACGATTGGAATATTAACGAGCCAAATCTTTTTAGTTAATAAAAACTAATATTTAATTTGAAAAAAAAAAAAAACGTACACTATCGATTATCACAAATCACTATTATAGCCTGATGTGTTGGGATTTGAATAACCGTATACTTGACGTATTAAATAATAGTTTCCTTGTGATAATTGAAAAATATGTGCTTTGGCCAAATAAACGGAATTTTCACAAAAAATGAGGGTGGTTTACGATTTTTTTCTTTGTATAGAAGTGAATTACACCTTATCGCCCTGCTCTTCTTTTTTGCCGAGTTTTTAATGAAATCCATTGAACACCCACGGTGAATAAACATCTGAAGAGGGAACTGCGGTGGTATATAGCGGATAGGTAAATAAATGGGGAGGGATTTAAGCAAATTCTCAATTGGAATACGTTCGGTGTTAATATATTATACTATATAATAAACGCGATAAGCGAAAAGAATTCTCGGTGCACGACAAGTGTTGTATTCTATGATAAATTGTTTATAATATTCGACGGGTTACAATAATATTTTAATAAAAACAAATTAATGATTGCCGATAAACCTGTATGTTAAACCGAAAACAATGATTTCCACGTAAACGGAATTAATTTTTATTTAAACGGGTTTACTTACAACAATATACTAACATTATATTTTTTTTATCGAACACCAATTAACTCGGAGAAAATGTAGAAAATTAATAGATTTGTTGCAAATTGAAATTGTCGTTATCAGTTATCATTCATTGTTTTAAATATTTTCTTCTCCGTATTTTACATTATATTCTATAAGGCATGTTTATATAATGTACGGTCTAGAATTATTGAAAAATCAATTTATTTTTGTTCATGTGTTTTTTTCTATAAATAATCTGCTACAATAATATAGTTAAAATAAAAAATACGTACGAAATAATCCGACATAATATAACGGTCGATTAATAATGGTACAATATTATTTGATAAATCATTAGCCAAGTTGTAGTAGAACCGTATAAAAACAGAATTATGTTTGTTCGAAACTTTTGCACAGGTCCTGGATTGAACAGGGCTTGAACAACTTTTATATGATATTTTTTTTAGTTTTACATTCGAGCTATCTTTTTTAAATCGTGCAAAACTATACTTCTTAACATGATTTTCGTCTTGAACATTTTCCACTGGTCATGACTTCAGAGTAATTCTTTGTTGCCTACTTTCGAGCTACCGTTGTAATCGGTTGTGATGTTGCAGATGTCTCGGTGATATATTACAGCGTTTCTGCGTTTCGTATACTACCCTTGGTTTTTCGGTTAAAGCTACAAGATTTTCTCAGTATAACAATACAATATACTACCGTGAAATTCATCCCCTCGGCCTTTTGTTTGCCGATAAATATAGTTATATTAATATTTTTGCTCGGTACAAGGTGGCATTGGCAAAACTTTCAAAATAAATTAACACCTACATTAGGAAACCAAATTTAAGTCGGAAATTATTTCTAAAGCGTACGAACCAACAACGCTTTCTCTTGGACTTGATTAAAAATCAAGAACAAAAAACATCTGTACATTTTTTGTTTTACATTACACAAAACACTTGTTTTTCTAAAGGAAATTTACTTAATTAAATATCTAGGAATAGTTAAAGGTTAATAATAAATGTTTTGTACATTAAAAATTGTATTTTAATTACCTACAAATTGAATTGATTAGCCAATGACCTCAGTAATCGAGGCCTTTTATGCATCACAAAAAAAGTATATTCTACTACCTTGAATACTCCGGTTGTACAGCTATTTTTATTAGGGCCTAATTAAAACAATCATTTATTACAAGCGTTTGACTTTATTTTGACTGTATGGATTTTAGTATTATAGGTAGTAAAAAAATATATAAATATTGATGTACAAATTACAATATCGTTTGGATTATCTTTAAGTGCAACATCAGCGTAAAAACAATTCCGATATGTCTAAATGATTATTATAATACAAAACTCTTTTTTAAACTAATCTTTTGGTCTTTTATAGAGCTTTATCAACTTTTGAAACTTATAACTTCTAAATATAAAACTTTAATTTGTAATTTCTATTCTTTTCCAGATACCAACTCAAGCCATGGTTAATGCACCCGATCAAAGTAAACCCCAACCCTTAGCACCTCCTTCGTCGTCGAGAGGATGTGTAAAAAATCCAATTGTACTAGTATTTGAAATTATTGTTATTTACTATATGTACATAGTCACGATATATTTTAAGATGTTGCGAGTGTTCCTACCACAAGCACGCAAATCCGTCAAAGACAATGTTGTACTAGTAAGCTATACAGATAATATACTAAATAATCTTTGTTGATAATATGCTCTTTTTGAAATATTTTTAAGATAATAAGTGTGTAACGATTCGTTGTTTTCTTTTTTTATAAAAGAAATCAATTCTTATATATGTTTGAAGTAACCCAAATTGGAGTCAAATTGGATGATGAACAAGAGAGTATATGGTCAATAAAACAAAATTATCACGATTTTGAATACTTCAATGAAAAAATTGTTTGATATAATCGAATAGGATAAATTGAAAAAAGGCCTAAATTCAAATATTGGTCTTGTATTTATTTTTAATTACTTAACTCAGGCCAAGCAATAATAATTGATAATATAATAGAATACAAATTAACGTGATATTTAATACTATAATATTTTAACGAAATTATGTGTGCAAGTATTAAGAGTAATATCACACCATTGACACGACTGTGGTTAATCTCCGAGAGCTATCCCTAAGGTTGCAGTTCGGCTGCTTGTTTTTTAGTCCCTTCGTTTTACACATTGGGGAATAACCTTAAGTCGTGCAAACGGTGGAAATACACGGTCTACAAGTTTTGATTAATTAATAAAATAAATATTATATTGTAGAAATATTGCTTTGAAGTTATGCAAGTATAAATCATAAACTCTGTGTTATTTATTATTTTAACTTCTCGATGCTTTAAGATTGAATATTACTTCGTTATTATTATTATCCAATTACTTGACCGATTCAACTAAACGTCAGCAATATATTTTCAATGAAGCCGTTCTCGTACAAGTTAAGTGTCACTATGTCAAAACTGGCCTTGAACGTTGTAAAGACATGATGGATTTAAATAAATTAAGTCACACGTGCTAATTAACAGGTACCCACCTTAACGCTATAATAAACCCTACTAACTCGTTTCGTTCGATAAAGAGCTTTTCGCTATCATGTTTAATTGAGTCATTGCTAATTAAAAGGTGGTTATAATAATATCCTGATAACTATTCATGTTTGAGAACATTTGATTGAATTTAAGCGTGATGATGTATATTATGCTAACAGTGCAATGTCAGAAACAATTTGGGTTTATACAAATGAAATAACGATAAAATTCCTTTGTTTAAATAGAAAAAATGTCTACTTAAATTAAATTTTAAGTAACATGTTTGATAAGTAAACAAGGTGCATAACCCAGCAAACTATGTGAAACAGGACTTCGACCAACTAAAACTAAAACTAACCCAGCACCCGCATGTTGAAAATTCGAAAAAAATGGTTTCCAATAATTTTATTATAATTAGTACCAATTTGTAGCACCCTTTTCAGAATTTTTACCCTTCTAAAACTCCCTTCAAACAAAGGGGAGTAATTTATGTAAAACATCAATTATAAAATTTAACAAACCTCTTTAATTCGTAATATTAAGTAAAACAATAGTTATTAATTTATAAATTTCCATCACTTTATCCATTTTGTATTATACTATCAAACTATATTGTTAAATAGTTGTAGTAATGTGTTAAATGTTTTCAAACAATGTACAAATAATTAGTTGGATTAAAAAATGTACAACAGTAATTTTTCTTTATAATAAAGTTTTAGAAAAAACTGTTATAGGATCAATACCGTTGATAATTTAATCGAATCAAACGCGTTTGTGGTTTATGATTGACTGTGCGTGTCATGTACTTATCGACATGTAGAGTACATAGGCTTAAGGTCAACCTCTTTAAATCAACGCAGATGTATTATCACTTGGTTTGTCTTGACCTAATCTTGCGATCAATTAAGTAGTCAAGCCTATTTTGGCCCTTCGAACTCACCGATGTACGGTTGAGTTGGTATTCTTGTACGGTACCACGCTCATCACTGCCACATGTTACCGTTGTAATCCAACTACTAAGTCCTGTCGAGTTCAAAATTGTTGTTTTGCTTTGTAATTCAAGGTAACGGGAACTGGCCGAGGTCTGGGTCGCGAACTGGCGTTGGAGTTCGCCAAGTTGGGCGCCAAAGTGGCGTGCGTCGACGTCGACCAGGCAGGCAACGAAGAAACGGCTCAGCTGATCGCCAAAACCGTACCTGGAGCCGTTGTGAAGACTTACAAGGTAAACGTGGCAGTCCGGGCCGAAATCACCGCATTGGCCGTGAACGTTGCATTAGACCTAGGCCAAGTCGACGTGCTGATCAACAACGCGGCCGTCATAGTTGGCCACACCTTCTTGGGCGCCAAAGACGAAACTATCTCGTCCATCATCAATATCAACTTACTCGGTCATTTTTGGGTACGTCCTGTATAACTATAGTTAAGGGTGGTCTTTGTTTTGGAGTTTGGTGGAATTTCAGCGGGGAAGCCTCTAAATTGGTTCAAAATGGAAAAAAAAAAAACATTGTACATCTCAAAATCGTTGGTCTTATCATTTCTTTTCCCGTAAAACATTAGTGTTAAATTTTCTGCACAAACCATTTTCAAAAATATATGTCACTCAAAATGTTGGGAAATTCAATTTTTTAACATTTGCCATTATTTTTTTGGGAAATAAACGTAAAAACAATTGTCAACAGAAAGAGCCGCGAGGCACGTACTAATAACAAAATTACCAATACTGAAACTGTAGAGCTTTTTTATCCATTTAGAACCACCTAAAAGGGCAACCCATTGAAATCCTACCAAACCCAAAATAAGGACCACCTTATTACTAAACGTACCAAGTCAAACAGTACCTTAAGTATCTCAATAAATTTTAGTTAAACACACGTCAATAGCGAGTACAGTGTAAGTACACAAACTCTATGTGTACACATCAATCAATATTATTGTTTAAATAACAAAATAAACAATACATAATCCGAGCAACGAATGTAGCTGATCCACTGCAGTTGAATAATTTTATGTAATGAAAATTGCTATTACTTTTTTTTATTAATATGATATGTTATTTCAGTAAAAAAAACACGCTCAAACCTTAATTTCCAGACGCACGTGACGTATGGGGCAGCGTTGTCGCAAAAAAAACCTTTCAATTGATTAAAACCAATACAAATACAACCGAGTAAATAGAATTTTCCAAATTAAATTCACGCGGTAAACATTACTTCAGTTCATCCGAATACATTTTTTTTGTTCTGCCAGCTAAAAAATATAAAAATATATGTAAAATAAACGTACGCCGTACTCCTGATTTAATATGTTTACTAAATCGATTGATTACCGCGCAATTAGTTTTAATTAAACAAAGGGGGGAAATGTGTATACCTACTGTTGTGTGCATATAGCTGTTATGTGTAAAAAATGACTAATCGACAAACATGCAACAAGTAAAATTACATTTTTATTTTATACAGATGATCCGTACGTTCCTGCCGAGCATGATGAAAAGGAATAGTGGTCACATTGTGGCCATTTCATCTACTGCGTCGCTCAGTGGATTGGCAAAGCTTTCAGCGTACACGGCCAGCAAATGTGGCGTTAATGGTAAAATCAACTTAATTTCAATTTTATGATAATTTATACAGTAATAAATCTAAAATTAAATTGATTGCTTTTAAATTGATTACTAATTCTTATGATAACCCTTCTGACCATGCAGCCTTTTCTAATGTATGTCCAAAGACGTAGTAAATCAGTCCAGTCCGATTCCAAGGACGGATTTTATTATATAATATTGTAGTATGAAAACGAAAAAGAACAAAATAACTAAAGTAGATTAAAAAAATAACGTTTTACGCGCCTTAAAAAGTATAAAATAACCCTCCGGAGGTCTTGATAACCAAATAGGACAGGTGAAATGGAAAAACGTGGGGCGCATCTTTACTACTTCACACGACTGAAAATATAATAACATTCTCTTCTCATTAATAACTACCTTAACTCATAATTCATGCACAATCATCTTTTCTCTTCTAAATAAAATAATACTTAATGACATGTCATGTAAAATTGAGCACCACATTACTAAGCAAGTAGGTAGTTAACAAAAAAAAATTGAAGCAACCTACATAAAACAAACTTTGGAGAGAATAGCAATTAAGTCTTTTCAATTTGCAATGAAATTTAAGGCAAGTGGCACGGAAATCCATTAAATTTCATTTCCGATAAAAAGTCATACTATCACTTTCTGATCCGTTCGGTTAGAGAGACAGCATTATGAGAAACAACTTAATGCATTAGCATGAAAGCTTAGGTTTTAATATCTAAGTAGAAAGATGCGCCCCACGTTTTTCTAGTTCACCTGTCCTATTTGGTTATCAAGACCTCCGGAGGGTTATTTTATACTTTTTAAGGCGCATAAAACGTTATTTTTAGATTAATTTTTTTTTAGTAGTTAAATTATTTTTCGGACTATCACAGCATCCTTAACAGTGATTTAAAAAAAACAATTCTGTTGAGTTGAATTTTACGCGGATTAATTTTTCTCAGGCCTCATGTATCGTTAAGGAAAGAAATTCATACATATTATTTATGACAGAATTATCTGTGTTCTATCATCCGTATTTTTTCGATATATCTAATACAACCAACGCTATATCATTTTTAAAAAAGTCCTTTCTTAATTAATTAATTATTCATTAACTGGTTGAAATATTAAAAAAAGGGCTATGGTAGAACACAGTAAATGTTGTTGTCTATATTATGTGAAAATTTGGTTTCTTAGTTTTGATTACAGCCTTTGTAAAATTAATTCGCGCAAGGCGGGTTTTTTGAAGAAAATAGGCTACAGAGAGATAAGGAGGAAAGAGCCATTTAAGTATTTTGCGAAATGAACAAGTCGTGAACTACCGTGCAAGTATGTTGTGTTGTGTGTTTATTATATTGAAACGAAATTATTATTTTTTTTTAAAACTATTTTGAGGTGTATGAGAAGCGAGCGTTAGCGATTAAATAGGAGGTATAAAAACCCGAAAGTAGCTAAAATGGATAGTACATATGATGACTGCGTAAGAAAGAAATTGCTTGCAAAAAATGTGTTTTGGGATTTGTGCCTATCACAGGAAACAGTTTGTGGTAATTTTCGAAATTAAATGTTTTAGGAATTAACTTATTTTTTCAATTTTCGTTTTATCGTTCTTTAACAATTTCCAAATTCCGTGAAAAGTGTCAATTTTCATATAGTTACATTTTTGTGACTTTAATGCACCACTCATTTACGGTTTTGAACTATATAGCCAATTCAATAAAAGTCCTGCTGTGGTTAATTATAGAATATTCCTCGCAAAGAGCCTTTTCTAAAACCAGTAAAACCGTATTCATTTAGTATGATTTTACTGGAAACCGCATCAAAGGATTAAATCGACAGTTACATTAGGGAATTCTTGTGATCTAATTGCATCTTCATTAGTCAGGTTATTAATATCTCAACACGTGTTAATGTTATTAGGCATGATGGAAAGTCTCAGAGAAGAACTCAGAAGTCATCCTGAAACCAACATACAGACTACTATTGTCGAGCCATATTTAATGAATACCAGCGCTGATTACATGAAATACATCAATACCAGGTAAAACTGTAACCAAATAATTATTGACTGACAGCCATACCCTATCGTGTCAATAACCATTCTGTTTGTATTCAGCTATTGTTTCCAATGAATAAGTTTTATGGTTATTGAAGTGGCGACAGCCAAAAGGGTTAGAGTGACACTTTTGTTCAATAACGAGACTCGGAATATGAATAAAATTGTTTTCCTTTTTTTTATTCATTTTTATCTAGCCATACTCGAAAACTAATGAACACATTAATATGAATAGACATATTCCATTATTGAGGTCAAGCTCTACCGGACGACTACGTTTTAAAAAATGTCCAGAAATATTTTCAATTTCCATTTAAAGCTATACTTTCTAATTCAACTTAGTGTCTCGGAGCTCCGACGTTGTTGATGTTAATATATCTTATTTGCTCTAGTTAACGCGTTTTACATATTTTTTTTTTTTATACAACTACATTTCAACCATTCATAAGGAAATAACTATCTGATAAAAAAAAAAAATAGATAATTTAATTAATTTTACAGATTACCTGTTTTGTCAGTTGAGAAAGTGGCTAAAGCTACAGTTAAAGGGATTTTAAGGAACGAAGTTGAATTTTCTGTACCCATGACATCATATTACACAAATACGCTCAGAAAGTAAATCTTATTAACTTCAATCAAATACACCGCAACAGTTCTAATATGTTGTAAAACTAATCCATCGTGTTTACCATATTATTTTCTAGAATTTTGCCAGTCAACATATCGGACTCGATCAAGAATATTTTTTACGTGAGAGTAGTGTTGCCGCCTCAAGAGTGTCAAGACAATCAGTCCAACATGAGAATCATCAATCAGACGCAAACCGCTCAATGAAACCGCCTTAAACGTTTTGTTTTTATCCAACTCAATTCACTATTGGTGTTGTTACTTACCTACCTATTATTATTTTTAATATTTTATTTTATGAATATTTGTAATGTAATACTTTAATATTACTTACGCTATACAAACATATTATATTTTCCAATGCTTTGTATAAATATTTTTATAAAATCTATATTTTACACCAAAGTTGGTATGTTGACTATATTTATGCAAACATTTGTTTCAACGCTAAACAAATTAACACTGCAATGTTAATCGTTAGATTGTGCTTATCACTATTATACCTTTTTAATATCTTTGACTTGAGTGGCTAGGTACAGTGAAGCTGGTCGGATCTGGGACTGATTGTTAGTATTTTCTCGTCGTTCTTGCATCACTGGCACTTGTGTAATGTCACTAGCCATTGGTAAATATTATATTTGAATAAAATAACTGTTTATTTGCAGCGTGAAGAGATATTCCCCATACACACAACAGTGATTCACGACTGATCTGAATGCGATTATTGGCCAATCACCATATTGCGTTTAACATATTATTAAAAACTAAAAAAAAAACAACTAAAAACACGCATAGCTTTTAACATATTGTGTTATACTAATTATTTTACCAAACTATCTTTGAGAGAAAAAATAAACAACTAACATCACAAAACCACTATCATGTCACCAAAAAATATGGATTTAAAAAGGTTTATTTCTTTAATACTATGTTCAACTTCAACATTTAAGAATATACATTATTCGACAATAATGTCTAAAATATAAATATTATTTAAAAACATATTGCAAACCTTACGAGTAACAGAGTACAGGTTTTTTACTTACATACTGAATGTAAAAAGAATATTTGCATGATTTTCGAATGGTTAACCGACGATTTTTGCAGTATCGTCATTGTAATGACCTTATATGTATTTATATATTGTAATAGTTTAAATTTATTCTAAAAAAAACTTTACTTAATACATTATTTTTCATTTTTACAAACAACAATTTAATTTTACGTTTATTTTTATACGTTTGAATTTTTGTATAAATACATGATACACAGCAGTTATTAGTACCTGTTTATGACCAACCAAATATTTTTGTCCGTTGTGTTATTATAGTTTGAATTGCACGTCGTAAACAATGCGAGTTGAAATTCAATTTAAATAAAAAATACCAAACAAAGTAAAACTATAAGGTATTATATTTAATATAAAAAAACAACTGTCAATTAACAAAATACAACATAGGTTCGACAATCGACATGTAAAGCAGAAAAGTGTGTTACGTACATTAAATGCAAGACAGAAAACCAGAAGTTCAAGGTCGAATTGCTGCAGAAGTTTTTTGACTAGTGTTGAAAATCGAAACCACCGGTGGCCCTAAAATAAATATGATGTAATTAATTTTAGACAACCAACCACACACGTTTTAAAAACGTTCTGCTTAGTGGTTTTTGTCATCGTTATCGAACACCACTTTTACCATTTATCGCATCAATCATATAAAATATTAATTTATGGTACCACAGGGAATTTAATGACCTTCCCAGAGGTTGAAGTTTATGCGTAAGGCAAGAGCTTCCGGCGCACAGAATATTTTATAATACTACATCACGTCTTGTTTTAGATATATAATACTTAAAGATTAATTTTCAAACTGGAAATTCTCAATCTGTGCTTCGGAAAACCATTCTATTATTTGATTTGATTCGTGCCCATAAACGCAATCACAGAATAGATATGTTCATCTCTTCTGTGGTGTAATAAAGAAAGTCATTTACCTTAATTTGTAGGTGGCACATCGATGAGGGGCTGAGAATATATTGGTTTGACAATAATTATTACGAGCTTTGTTATTTGTGTCTTTGTCCTCCTTTATATATTTTGTTCAATCATCGGGATTTATTTCATAATATTTACAGTAGTTTGTATAGACGAGGAAATCGTTCGCCAAGTGTGTGTTTTTTAAGAATAAATGTTTAATATTGTCATTTCTTCCTATTCAAAATTGAAGAAAACACAGTATGATTTTTTTTAAATTTGAAATACGTCACGTATAAATCCAAAAAATTCTAAAAATACAGGGTGGGGCAAAAGATATGCATCGCTTTGAAGGGATGTAGAAAAAAAAACTATTCAACTTAGAAAAATGAGGTTCATGTTGTTCGATTCAGTAGACAATCTAGTTTCTTACATCAAGTTTTAAAGATAACATCACTAAACTAGTGACCGTGAGCGCGCATACCACCCCACGTATCCCCTCAGAGAGACCAGGCGCTCGGGTCCATTTGTCTCAATTTCAAACCTGCGTGCTAACCAGATTTGACCATTTTTGTCTTTTTTCTTTGGGGATACCTATAGAAAAAAGTTTTTAAACATCGTCCATACAACCTCGAAGAACTTAAGAAGATAATTAGGGAGGAAATAATGGCTATACCCATTCGAATGTGCCGACAAGCGGTTGAAAACTTCAGAAATCGCCTTCAAGAGTGCATCGTTGCTGACGGTCGCCATTTTAGTGATGTAATCTTTAAAACTTTATATAAAAAACTAAATTGTCTACTGAATCGAACAATATTAATTTCATTTCTCGAGGTTGAATAGTTTTTTTTCTGCAGCCCTTTAAAACCGATGCATATCTTTTGCCCCACCCTGTAGTTCCAAACTGGTTTGACGTTTTATAAACCTAATAAACAGTAAAACTATAAGAAAATATCCAACCTATTCGTTAAAATGGTTGGAGGCTTTAACATTGTTCTTGGATTTCACATCTTCTATGCTAGTTCTTATTAGATCGCTTAATTTTTACTGTTCTATTTTCACACTGGACAAGATTTTTTTTTCAACATAAACTGTACAAAGCTTAAATTTTCCCAGTTATCTCAACAGATGTTGACCGTTATTGTTTAGCCATATTTTTAGTTGATGTATTCGTTATTTTTTCCTTACACAAAATAAATAGTTTAAACAAACAATATAAGCAATTCCTTTAGACTTGGGTACTCAACTTGAAACTTTATTTCCATGATTACAGTTTCGGACAATTGCCGCCGGGCCGTAATTGGAACCATAAAAGCTTTGTCAGAACACACTGTTTATTTCACTGATCAGACGAAGACTAAGTTTCCTTTTTCTGCTGGATTGCGAGGCAAAGTGTTTTCTCTGTATTGTCTACTTGAACTCATTTGTTTAACTTCGACGACAAACGGGTCAACTCGTTTCTTTGTGCCCAAAGCGATAACCCATAATTATGTACCCAAATGTATACTTATATAATATATTATATCTTGTCGATTTCACGTGTGGTGAAACAAGTCAGGTTATTCAAGTTTTAGCGTCTGGCGAGTGCGTCACGACAAAATGAAATAACCAACTCTTTTGGCCAAACAATTGTATCGTCTCGCACCTATGACGTCACGGGAATGCCAATTTGAAATAGGCACGACGTGTACTTACGCCATTACCTATATTCGTCTAGTACGCTTACCCTTTTCCTCTAGAAGTGGAGGGGAAGACGTCGTTTATCGAGATGAAGTCTGTCTTCGTTGTTTGACAGTGAGAAATCCTTTGAAAAATATAAAAAAAAATCAAATCAAATGTTTACGAAATCAGCACCGCCGTCTTTGCCGTGCCACCGAGGGTGTATATACCGTATACTTGATATACAATGGCTTTTCTTTATTAACACCTTTAACCGGCCGCGGGCGGTCTATAAATTTAAATGTAATCTGATCTGGCCGATCTGACAAAAAAGGGAAGAGAGAATGCAAAAGGGTCGCGAAGAAAATCGTTTTCAAAAGTTCCACAGCTGCGAAAAAATAAAGCGGACCGTTAAGGTAAATAAAAATAAATATATATATATATATATAAATAAATACACGCATGTCTATAATATATTTATTTATTTCCGGCCGCCATCCACCCTAGGCCGGAAAGCCGAAATAATATAAAATATACATGGCTGGCGATCGCTATCGTCCGGCCGTTATTGAATGATTTTTTTCCCTTAGTATTTTTCATACTTTATTGTTGTCCGCTTCTTTTGGCGCACATTGAATGGCATATCGTCGCGTTCTTCTTTTAATCTTCAAGACTACGATATTTAAATTAGACTGGCCGATGACGTTACACTTTACGACCATCATTTTAAAACTAGATCATGATTTCTTTCTAGCATTTTAATGACTGCGATTAAATCCAAAGGTAATGTAATCAGATCAGAAGCTTGATTGTCATTATTATAATAATATGACGTATTTGAGTAAGGTTAACTTGGCGTCAGAAAATCTATATCATAATTAAATCAAGTTAAATCGGTCGTCGGCTCAGAATTCGTGAGAAGCTGATTTAATTCTGGTTTTAAAATGAAATATTTCATTAAATCACTGATTACTATAGTTAGCCTTTTGTTAATTAATTCTAAGCCTTGTATATTTTACAAGGTCCATCACATACGTACAATCATTCGGTGAACAAAACTAATGTTATAATATGACGTATAAAATTATAAATTATAGTTAATATAATATTAACGAGTATTCATTTGTGGTGTCAAAGAATTGTATTAGGTGACGGTATTCACTAGACATAAATATATATATATCTAGTCTTAGGTACTAAAACTAGTACCAACGTTTTGGTATCCAATTAAATGCTTGTTTACCATAATACCAGTTGCAAACGGTATACCGAAATACTTGTACGAAACTATAAAATTACCAGTAATTAAATAATTACTAAAATGTCGGTATTTTTTTTAACAAAAGAAAATACATTTTTTGGCATTTTAGGCCATTGGCTATTTGGCCACACTAAAATTGTGGACGCACAACTTAATTGAACAATGAAAATAATAACAGGATGTATCCAATCAACTAAGCTGCAGTGGGCAGTGGATACTAGTACTCTCACACTTAGCCCCACCAGAAGTTCGTAGGTACGCAGCAACGCTAAAATTGATCCAGAAAATACATAACTCTCCAAGCCTTCCAATTTATTATGATGACGTTTATAATGCACCAAACAAAAGACTGAAATCTAGACATCCTATATGGATGTTAAAAAATAAGTACAAACACAGTAGAAGACTTATGGAATACGCATTGGAATGATGGAGTGGTACTGAATAACCATCTCATAAGTGATCCAACCCAATAAGTCCCAGGTTTCGAATACCCGCGTACAGCATGGACTGCTCTTAACCGCATAAGAACCGGACAGGGTAGGTGCAATTATTGAATGCATAAATGGGAAATCTCCTCTCTGCAACTGTGGTCAGGCCCAAGCTATTAGGAATATTGTTGAGGAATACCCGAAAACAATGTTTAGTGGAGGAACATCCACTTATAGTACTTAGCACCTACTTATAATTGTTATTACTAATATTGTAGTTTATTTATTTATATTAATTCGTATGTGTATTATTACTACTACTTTTATATTGTTATTATATATTTTTTTGTTTGTTATATTTTATTTATCTTTTGTACACCAATAACATGCCATATTATATTCTTCTAGTATTCCAACAATACGTCTTGGATGCATTTAAATCTGGACACCAGGTTGACGTTGAGTTTACGGATTTTTCAAAAGCGTTTAACACAATTGACCATAATATACTTACTGTTAAATTACATTGTCTAGGTTTTCGAAACCCTTTCCTTTCATGGTTAATCTCTTTTATATCGTATGGGAAGCAAATTGTCCTGTTTTAATATAAATGCTCCTGTGATTAGATGTATGAAATTAGTAAATAAGTATAATGTCGATCTTTCACTATGTGTAACTATTGAGGGATTTAATGTATTTTGTATCGTTTACTTTCTTAAACGGATGATCTGTATTTTAATAATTGTATACCATAATAATTTTCATTATAATTATTGGGCTACCAGCCCGTCTAAAT
This sequence comes from Adelges cooleyi, assembly GCF_023614345.1. NCBI lineage: Eukaryota > Metazoa > Arthropoda > Insecta > Hemiptera > Adelgidae > Adelges > Adelges cooleyi. The sequence goes on from NW_026095761.1 coordinate 1,248,413, forward strand.
AAATAAATAAATATGCAAGAAAAAAAGGCCATTGGCTTAAGAAAATCGGTATTTTGTAATAAGAAGTAATGCAAATTATTATAATGTTATAAGAATATATTAGTTTTACTATATGTAATCGGTAAACACATTTATTGAACACGAATTAATTAATAGTAAGTTTTATTAAATTATTAAGATCTAGTAAATAGATAATATTATAACTGTGTGATCATGTCACACCTGATACGTTCATTTGATATGTAACATGTGTGTGGTGTAGTTGGCATATTTAAAAAATGAGGGTACTTATATATATAACTGTATGCAGGCAGTCGAAACAATGTTAATGGAATAAATTCCGGTACAATTTATTGTTTCGGATTACTCCATTCTAACTTTGATGAAACAATAATACATCATTGTATTATTTCTCCGGAATAATTGCAAATATGTATACGATTATGGTGTTATATTAAAATATAAAACAAACATATTGATCGGTACTAACAAATACATAATATCAAAATTTTAAACGTATAAGTGTGTTAATTTTTAATTTTTTTTTACTTTCTTATAAAAATATTACTTGCACTGTAGCCTGTAGTAGTCCTGATAGCGGTAGTAGTACGGCAAAAAGTAATAGTTTTTACTAGCTGCTTTTTTGCTTGTTGACCCGGGTTATGGAAATTATACATATTTATAAACATATTTAGTGAATACTTATGCCATTGGAAGGAATATCATCATATCACAATAGGGGTCAAGGAGATTTATTTGCCTTAATCGACATAGAACTCTTCTATCCATACTTGTTGCCATTACATACACTTTTTGTTATGTTAACAGTTATCTTTTCTATTTCTATTAGATATTCCAAAGCGTTTTCGACGACGTTAAATAAAATAACTTAACACGTTTATATTATTCATAAGTAAACATATACATTTATAAAACAATAAAATAAAAAAATACGATTGCAAATTGTACGCTACAACTAGATGTTCAAGTAGGTCCAGTTTCAAGGCAGCGCGATTCCATAACTTGTTTTTTGAGAGTATGTCGGTACACTGTTTGTTTTATCAAGGTTTTCTTCGGTCGGACGACATAATTCAGTGATCATTCTCATCCAAGCGTTTGCACAATCCTTGTGTTTGAACGTGTAGTGTTTTATTTTTGTTAAGTCGGTATCTAATTTTTAGTATCCACGTTAAACTTATTTATGTTGATCTACATAATACAAAATTAACTACTAGGCTGGCGAACCACTTGGAAAATGAGTTCGAAAAGTGGTTCATCTTCTTACACCGTACCGTCAGAACCGATAAAATTTCTATTCGAGTTAACGATATTTTTCATTTTATTGGTACCTTCGATTGTGTGGGCCGGCGTTAAGAACATCATTCCAGCCAAACAAAAAAGCGCCAAAGGCCATGTTATAGTGGTAAGTGAAATTCGTGTTCAATATACTGTTTTTATTAGTCACACAAACGACAAATATTAAGTGCTAATCGGTTAAGACACAATAGAAAAATACGTTTTTGATTAAAAACACACACCGTAGAAGATTATTACAACAGCTAAGTAGTTTTTACCAAAAGACAAGGTGAACGGTTGACTTCTAGTAAAACGCGTACAATTAAATTCAGTACAGCTAAATCCAAAGTCTCTGTGTATAGAACATGCTATTAATAAAACACAGATTCACGGTAAACAGGTGGCCACCTTAAAGTTATCCACTCATTTTTTTAATTAATTGTAACGGGTAAATTTTATTAACATTATCAATTAGGTATAATTTACTATATATTTTGACTGGTTGGAAACCAGTTTTGAAATTTGTTTTTAAAGTTATTTAACTTTCCTCCACCGGGCGCGACGTTGTATATAATACAGCAGCTTTGTACTTATACATTTTTTTTACTCAGATTGTTATCTTTATACATATTTTAGATGTATATATTGTTTTTATTAATTTAAATTTATTAATTATTTAGTGTAAACTATTTTAGTGTCTGTATCAACTAACTTTCTTCATTTATACCAACATTGTTTAACTTTATATAAAACTAGTTTGTATAACCTTAGGCATAAATGAGTAAATCCGTTAGTATTTGATACAAATTAATAGAATGTACGGTTATCTAAGTTTCTTATGCCTTAGTCTTCCCAGGACAGTGAATGTTTTTTTACATTTTCAATGTTAAGGGTAAACTTTTGGCTAATCGATAATCAATTTGGAATAATTACTTTCATGGTTATGAGCTTAAAAGTTTGGTCTCGAACAAAAATGCGTTTAAATTATGCTTGCTGATAAAAATAGTACCACATTGACACTCCTCGCACTTTTACTCTATAAGTAATTGTTAAAAACTGGTTAATGACCAGTCAACATTTTCAATCAACTAAACGCTTAATTCAAAAATACTGTAAGTACATTTTTGGAACACCCCCTTGAGCATGTTTATTAATTTATTTCACAACGTAATGTACTTTTAACGTGTACTTACTTTACTATGTAGTATGTTGTTTATTCTAAACAGTCTGTTCAAAATAACATATTATTGTAATGTATATTTTATTTCGTAGATCACAGGAGCGGCCAGAGGTCTGGGCCGTGAGCTCGCTTTGCAGTTTCACAAATTGGGTGCAAAAATAGCCTGTGTTGACGTTGACGAAGCGGGAAATATCGAAACGGCCAAACTTATCACAGAACAAAACGGGATAGCCAAAAGCTACAAAGTCGACGTGTCCAACAGGGAACAGATCAAGAAGATGCACGAGTCCGTGCAAACCGATCTAGGACCTGTAGACATGGTGATCAACAACGCCGGATTGGTGTGGGGTCATTCGTACATTAACCCGGAAAAAGATCAATTTATTACTGACTTAATCAACGTGAATCTATTGGGACAATTTTGGGTAAATAATTCTAACGCCAAAATGACAATTTTACAAACAAGGTGACCCGGTGTAAAAGATAAACATGTACAACATTATAATAATATTATTTTCTAACAATCCAAACTTGGTTACTTACTCGTAAACAACATATTAAAGTTTGAGCTGAGTTTACCAAAAAATTATGACATTAATCAATTCTCATATTTAAGCTGAAAAGTTGGGGAAAGTTCCGGTTTCATCCCAACTTTCAGGTGCTTTTAGGGTCAATTTAATGACTTCAGACTACCATAAGGCGTGAGAGTTTTAATAAAACGTTTTTAAACATAGCTAAATTGACTAATAATTGAATTCACAATTGGCACTACATAAATAATAAAATATTTAACAAGTTGACTGCCATGAGTACCGTATTTGGTACTCATATGGATTGTAAAAAATTAGCTCGGCATTGCAGTCAACTTAATTATTAAATTAACACGGCGAATAAACACAAACCTATCTAAACATCTCTTTTAAAATCCTGATATTTTTATATTTTTAATTAAAATCTTTTTATAATTATACTTGTTTACAATCCACAGCCAATTTTATTTACAAGAAATTAAAACTGGGTTTCGTAAAGGTAATATCTTTAATTGGCTTAAGAATGTGTTGTATTGTATCTTTTCGACAAGACGGCTATTAATTAAATACCTAGTCGTTTATTAAATTGTCCCTCGCTTAATAAAATGTATTCTAATATAAGAAATGTAATCGTTAAATATTAACTATTAACGTAATCGTTTTGTAACTTGATCATTTATGCGGACAAATAGATTACATTTTGGCATTAGTTTGACGCTTTGAATTATTATTAAAGCGACCACATAAATAATTATTTCAGATGAACAGAGAAATACTTCCATCCATGTTAAAAAGAAACAGCGGACACATCGTGGCAATGTCTTCGCTTTCCTCGATGGACGGTGTACCGGGAATTTCATCGTACACAGCCTCTAAATGGGGTGTCAATGGTAAATAAAAAATTATGAACAAGATAATTAAAACAATTTTTTTTATCGTCTATATGTAAAACATGGTTTTCATGCACTGACTGTCTGGGTTTTTTTCTTTTAGGCAGTATGGAATGTTTAGACAATGAATTAAGAAGATTAAACTCAGCAGTTGTGACTTCAACGGTACTGCCATATTTCGTCGAGACTAATCCAAAAGTCACTGAAAAATTGGATCTTAGGTTAGTAACCAAATCGCCCATTGGAGGATTCTCGTTGTTTGTACTTACTTGACACAAAATTTTAATTTTTTTTTTTAGATTTCCCGAAATTCCAACGAAAATAGCGTGTAAATTGATAATAAACGGCATACTCGAAAACCGTAGAATATTTTCTGTGCCCGGACACCTCTACTCCACAATGGCTTTTGCGAGGTAATCATAAGCAACAGGAAAATAATGTTCACATCAAAATTTGCGACTAAATAATTGAAGCCTTTCAAAACTCATTTTAGCCACTTCCAAAAATTCAAATTGCGTAGTCCTCATCTCCTATTGTTTTTTTTTTTTTTTTTGACAACATAAAAAAACTCATAGCCTCTGATGACGGCTAATAATTGTGCTTATTATTGAGCTTATGAATTTTAATGGGATAATAATGCTTTAGTATATTACTGGCCGTCGCTTCGGCTCTAATTTTGTCCGTTGATTTTTTTTATAGATTACTACCGGATAACATGTACAGACTCTTCAAAAAAATCACATTCGTAAACGTACTGCCAGATCCAAAAGATCAAGAAATTCTAGATACGTATCAAATAAGATGATACGTTTGTCTCTAACCGTATTGTCGTTAAAATGAATTTAAAGAAAACGTCATAATATACATTGTTTGATGGGTTATTTAATTGTGTTGTGTAATAAATTATTAACTTATAATGTTTAACCTTTGTTAGTGTAAATTATTTTTATAGATTTTTTCTCATCGCTTAAACCCCGTAGATACAAGAATAATAATCATCGGCGTTTGGCCATGTCTAATAACGAGTTAAGGTGCACATATTATGTTCGTACATGACTTACCAAGTGCATCAGTTAAATAAAATACAACATTGGTGATTAAAGTAAGAACTTTGAATTAATGAAATAGTCAAATCGTCATCACACTTAAGAAGTGAGGTGGTAAAATCCAAAGGGTATAATAGGTTCTTATGAAACTATAAGACGGTGAAGATCAAAACAAAAATTATATTTTCATAATGTTTTTATGTCAGATGTTAGTTCAGTTTTTTGGAAACCTTTTTACAACAATCGTAAACTAATCAAAAAACGTTTTATTTATCAACATTTTATATGATCAAAATCTGGTTTTTAACACATTGCTACTTGTAACATTTTTGCTCGCATTACTAGTTAAATAATATTAGAAATAATAACATACAATTAGTTTGAAAAAAAATTGTTTAGACATACTTCTGTCTCATCTATTTCGCTTCAATGTTTCTCTGTGGCTGAAACAAAAGATCACTAGTACCTAATTAAAAACTAAAAAAAACGAGTTGGATAGTCAATATTACATTTTTGTTTAACATGTATGTTATTACAGTTTATATTATAAAGTCAGTTTAAATATTTACAAGAAACTTGAAAGTTCACAATTATAAATATTTATATCAAACAAACAATAAGTAGGAATTCGAGAATGTTATGTCGAGCTATGTTGAGAAGTTTAAATTAACATAACTTAAAATCATTTTGGCACGTTGTTGTCCAATCTAGGTTACTCGTAACAGGTTTTACTAGACTTACCACAGCTTTGATGAAAAAAGTACGAGTCATTGTATAAATTGCCATATTAATTTGTAGGTCACAACTCACCAGTAAAATATTTAATGAGTTATGAGAGTAATGCAAGGACACTTTGTTTTTATAGAAAAACTATTGAATAAAAGTCCTACTAAAGTGGCGGTCAACTTCTATATAATTTAATAGCTATAGAAATAAGTTTAAGCTCATTTACTTTATTTCGAAATTTAAGAGCAATAACTTCAAAACAAATTGTATTGTTTGGTTAGACTGCATCGAATGTGAATAGTGTTGTTGGTCATCGCTTGATTAGAATAATGATTGTTACTTATTGTTTCGTACAAAATGCTTTAAATCTGGACTCAAGGTCAAGAGACAATATTCTCATCGAAATTATTTCCCTACACTTTGAGTTTTTAATCAAAGTATTTAAAAAATGCATAGCGCATCAATAAGACTACACTATTATTGAAATTATTTACAATATAACAGCTTGATCTCAATACAATTAATTCAATTATTAAGTATAGTAATCTTGCATATCAATGTCAATATTCGGATAGCGTTTTTATAATAATTAAGCTTAATATGTAATAGGATTAGCTTGAGCTCGACTCCTCGTTCTAATAGGTATTTTATATTTTATTAAATACCTATAAGATTTATTTTTTTGAATTTTCTTTTAAGTTTCTTCAACTCAAACAAACGTGCAGTTGCATTAATTCATTACCAGTTAGGAAATTATGTCACTGTGTATTGCACATAGTTGTCGTCGAATAACCGTCGTTCACTGTTTAATATTGTTAAAAAAAACTTTATAATCGACAAAATATGTTGATGCCTGTTTAAAGTTTGATCTTGGTTTCTAGAAAACTACTATACTTACAATGGATTTTCGACGGTGCTAATTCAAAGATACGGACAACTTATAGCCGAAACGTGGAATCCTGATCACGTGTTGTACAGAGGAGAATTAAAAAAAAAAAGGTAAGCATGTGTGTAAACTGTAAGGCAGCATGATTTTTGAAAACTGTACTTAAACGAAATTTATTATTTTTATAATTAATTATTAATTATTTTACCTAATAAGGTTTCAAATTATATGTTCAAAAAACTTGTTAATGTTCAAGCTAAAAATATTATTCAGAAATAGTTTTAAATTTTAATTACAAATACAATATTTACAGTCTACCCTACACTTCACCACTATTTTTAAACGCTTATAACTCAAAAATTAATTATTCAAAACTGTTTATTGACCGGCAATAATTGTTTACAGCATACCGCTATTATAGTAGTTTGCTATTTGACTTTTAAAAGTTGCCCTTTTTAAATTACAATTTAACACAATATTTTGAACTTGAACAATTAAAAATATTATTGATAATTAATAGAATAACGATATCATGCAAACCGTTTTAAAAAGACGCTAACCACCCGTAATGTATCCACGAAATAAATTTGGTAAATTTACTGTTAATACTGGCCTCATATACTTGTCCTGCGCAAAGCAGTTTTGATGAGAAAAAAATTGTAATTTATCCTATAGAAATTACTGTGACAAAAAAAATGGCAATCAACAACAAAGTATCCTCATCGCTGTATTAGATCAAACTCTAATTTAAGATTTTTCCAAAAATTGCCTGTATTTTACTCTTTAGAAATTACAAGCTTTTATTTCTTCGTTATCGAATTATGATCAACATTTTATTTCAATATTTAGTCAATACTAAATAAATTTAATATAATCTACAATGATACGTTGCAAATGCAAATTGTTTACTTGTAAAAATCATTCTGGAAAACAAGAATAATATGTCAAATATTTAAAGACGAAATTTTATCTGACTAGTACCTTGTAATCATCAGATTTAATACTTATAAACATAATAATAATAGCCGTTCACGATGTTTATTTAAAAAAAAGTTGTTATAATTTCTTAAATATGAAAAAAATGTCTAAACTTAAAAAGGTTTCGTTATGATCTATACTTTTCATTATTATTATTTATAACAAAAACATCGTGTCGTACAAAGTACAACACTAGCCAGCAATATAAGTTGCGCGCCCGCCGAATGGTAAAAGAAACTCCCGCATGAATAACGATTTAGGTGATAACAAAATAATAATACAGTTGTTTTTTATAGTTATCGGAATTATCAGACTTTCCAGTTATATTTTTTTATTTGGACGATAACAATTTAACGGTGTTTGACGCAAAACAAAAACAAAGTGTACAGTGACTACTGACTTACGTGTCCGGTTTCACCCACGAACCGAAACTGCTGAGTATTTGTAAATTTTCAAATATATCGTTGAGTACAAAAACGAATAATGGTGTCGAAAAATAATTCAAGTTCTTACCGCATTCCGGCTAAACCGGTTAAATTCGTATTCGAGTTGTTCGTGTTTTCCGTTGTTTTAGTTCCCTTGATCGTGTGGGCTGGCATAAAGAAAATTATTCCAGCTAGACGAAAAAGTGTCAACGGGCAAGTAGTGTTGGTAAGTAAATTGTTTTTTATAAAAAAACTTATAAATTGTGTTTGTTTAGACGCGATATAATTCAATGCGGAACCAAGAAGATGCATGATATCTTTATAATCTATACATACGTTTTGTAGATTATTAATTTTACATCAAAATACTTTAGACTATAAAAAACTAAAAGAGTTCACTAATTTAGTTGCCAAATAAAATGAGAATAACACCCTATAAGTTTGCCAAAAACAAATGAAAAATATTATCAACTTGTTCTCTAAATTATTGGAAATAAAAACTACCAAGTTTAGCAAATCAAACAAAAAGAAAATATTACAAATTACATCTCTACAGATAATTGTTAGCTTATGTTGTAACCACTTTGAAACTACCGATAGCTTAGTTATACGATTTAAAATGTGTGTAGATGAGTAAGATCCAAACAATATAACGTAATTACCAATGGTGGTCAACACACTAGAGAAACTGCGGTCATATCGTTGCGATTTCATCCCTCTCTTCTATGTTCTCCATACCGGCGTCCGCAACGTACTCGGCCACTAAATGTGGTGTAAACGGTAAAATCTGTTAAATAACTATTTTTTTTTTTTCAATCGCCTTGTAGTACAATTTAAATACTGCCAGTTTAAGTATTGAATCCCGTCAATTGTAAAAGGGTGACCGCAGACAGCTGCCATTTTTTACTCGATGGTTTTATACCCAGTTCGCCGAGAGAATAGGAATGCGCAGAAATGAAAACCCATTCCTATCGTATGGGCATGCGCAGACAAGAGTGGATGCATTTATTTTCAATATAAACCACCAGCAAAACTCATGTATAGTTGTGTGAATATGTAACGCCATTGAAAAGCGTGATCACTTGAAATATACAATATACATATAATTTAATTGTTCGTTATTAATAGCATATATAAATGAAAATATTGTAATAGAGCGATTCGTTTAGAAATTAAATTACAAGATTTCATTTTATGTAACGAGCAAAAATACAATAGCTATAATAATGATAGTAATTGTATTTTAGCTAGTATGGAAGCACTACGCAAAGAATTGGACGCTTCAAATTCGCCAATTGTCACTACAACGGTATGTCCATACTTTGTGAAGACTTCTCCGGATACTTCAAAACGGTTAAATATTAGGTAAGTACACAATAATAATGTACGGCACTAATCTGTCGCAAATTTGCCCGGTGGCGAATGTCAGGACAGCACAAAATGCGCAGCTGGCCACATTCATTAGGTGCAAACATTATACTTAAATTAGGATACGTTGATTTAGGTAGCAAAGTACGGTATTAAAAAAATGTTAATTTCTTTTTCAGATTTCCAGAAATTCCTATGGATATAGCGTGTAAAATGATTGTGAACGGCATACTTGAAAATTGTACTATATTCTCAGTACCGAGACATATGTCATATGTTATTACAATTATGAGGTACGCAACCAACCTTAAAGTTTTAACTACACGGTTTTTAAACTAATTTTACTATTTCACAAGCCAATATTTATTTTTTTAGATTATTACCAACCAATGTGAATCGGTTATTCAATAAAATATGTTACATTGAATATAATCCAGAAATATAGATTTGGTTGTAAATTTGATATAAACGTTGGACGATTAAGAGTAATGATTAATAAAAAATATGTATATTATATATACATATAATTGTACTTATAATAATATACTAATTACAAATTTAACTTAATTATCAATAATGATTATCGACTCATTATTTTTAATAGAACATTTTTAGTATAGTTGTTATTCTAACTGCAAAGTATTAGAAATATTTGCAAAAGAACAAATTTTCAAACTTAATAATAATAATGTTACAGAAAATGGTCAAGAATTGGAACTCTGAGAACATAGTGTAATAATGAAAATTATAAAAAAAAAATATTGTTGTCAATTAACAGGTAAACAAGCTACAAATTATATTATATTATGTAGAACGTGTATCTCAACGATCTACAAGAATGTCATATTATTTATGACACACCCTGTGTATTATTATTGGTAAAAAAGTCGAAAAGTAATAAACATTATTTTGTTTACTTATATAATTATATTCATTTTGTATAACAAATTTTTTTTTTTTTGTGTTATTAAATAGTAATGCATGATTAGACTTCAAAATCAAATTTAATTTTTAAAAAGTATACGCGTCATACCAAATGTGTTATCTTCTTATCGGTTGAATTTAAATGTTTTTCTAAGCACTAAAAAATTGTCATTAAAAAAGTTACAATAAATACAGACACAAAAAAATACTCATTGCATTGCAACTAAAAGTAGCACTTTAGAGTATTCTATGAAATATATATTAAACATTTAGGTACAAACTATTTGCTTATTGAAAGATACATGTACAAAATAAAAACACGGAGTATGACTAAAACATACATTTTTATTATATTAACATGCTTGTCTTTTTGGGAGCTATACGAATATTAAAAGAGGCTTAGCTCCTTAAGTCCTCTGCATAGGCCACAACTTTTACTTATTCTGACGCATTATTTTTAAGGTGGCGTCTAGTAAAAACCTTAAAAATAGCATACTATATTCGTAGAATCAATGTTACTATAACTAAAATAGCTGAACATATCGTTATATAATACAAGTTGCCAAAACCCATACATGTTGAATTTCGTTCATAATAATAATTATAGTGTATTAACTTGTAGTGTAACATTTGTACTGCCATTCAATTATCAAGAATTAGAAACCTACAGTTTATAGAGTATATTCAACTTATCAAATACTTAAGTTAAAATATATTTTGGAGTATAGCGATAGTAAAAAAATAATATAATTCATAATAATATTTTTAATTAATAATATGTGATATTTATGTTAATAACATTAAGATTCAATTATGAAAAAAGCTGATTTAATAAAACCAAATAATTTCGTGAATTCAAAAATCATTTTTTTTCTTCAAAAAATATGTTATCAAATTCGTTTAACTCATGTCAACGTTACTTATTTAAATTAACGTATGATGTATAATTATAATCATTAATTAAATTATAATTTACTGGTACCTATCTTTTTTTCAATAACAAAAACTTCCTCAAATAATCGATTTTTTAACTAAATAAAAAAATTCAATAAATCGGGTAAAAGAAATCGTTTGTTAAGAGGTTAGGGGTAGTCTTTGCAAACATATTTTGTCCAGGGCTTCATAAAACTTTGACCCGTTCGTGCTGCCGACCTATATAGTCAACCATAGTTTTTCATAGGTCACAAAGAAGGTCACCTAGTTGTATGTCTCGCTTAAAGGTATATAATATGATCTAGCATTCAATTAGTAGACGGCGATGATGAACGGTTGTCACTGCGACATTGTTATTATTAATACTAATGCTAAAAATTAAATAACAATAATACAATCCAAAATTATTTGTTCAATTTAAATGTACAAATATACAAATATCAATATGTATAATACAGAAACAAGTAAGGATCACACGGATACAAACGATAGTTACTCGGTCATAGTTTTACAAAACAAAAGATATTATAATTGTACGAAATTCTCCGTTCAACGACCGATTGGCAAATAACAAAATATTACAATGGCGACCAAACAACATTGACGGTCAGCACTAAACAACGCTATCATTCGAGCCAAATTATTTTCCTGTTTGTTTTGTACGAGCAATTTTAATTTTCCTACAAACACTAGTCCAAATTTTCTCTCAAGTCCGCTTAATTTGTTACGCTAACTTGACAAGGCGCAATTGCATATTATGGCGTTCACGCCGGTCGGCAGTTTAAAGTTGTACAAATTAAACTAATTATTTCAAAAAATCTGTAGTCAAAGGTTTTTTTTTTTTACCGAAGAAACCCTGAAAAGCTAAAAACACCATCGTTGCCTAGATTATAATATACATATATATATATATATTTTTTTTTTTTGAGCTACATAATACGTTATTATTTTTAATTCCTAATGACCTGCAACTGTTTCGACCCAGCAGTGCGCTTCGCCGTCGCTATGCTGCCTTGTTTTTAAATTCGAAAGAACATAACAAGGACTGTTGATTTATTTTAATGTATCTAAGAAAACTCGTCGAGCACACAAGCAGTAAGCATGCACAGTGTTGCGATCAGCCCCATTCGAGCACCTGAACCTGCGTGAAGAAGCACTCGATAACACGGCAACAATATTATATTTTTATCCGACCGTCCATTACGAATCGAGTTCGTTCCAGACACGTTCGGGGTGCAACAATTTTTGCGCTGGGAACCGTGTACTTACACACAAAAAAACACGGTTTTTGGCCGCTAATCTTTTGAGTACACACAAGAGCCCGCGAGATGAACCCGCGTCGGTCATTGTGTGTGCCCCGAAAATACACTTACCCGCTTAGGTGCCATAACAACAACGATATCTATCATATGCAACGGTTCTGCGGAGGCGGCGGGTTTTTGTGTTCGGGGACTACGGTCGTTTCTTTTTCGCCTTTTTTTTTTGAATATCTTGTCCCTGGAACACCACGCCATTATTGATCATCGCGCCCGAAAATCCCAATTTGTTCACACTCGGACGATCGCTTACCGTTTTTTTTTTGTGTAGAGATACAAACGAAAAAATTAACCCCTCCCACGGCACATATATATATATTGTACATAATAATATTTTAGACATAGGTGTATATATTGTTATCCCCTTTGGCCGCCGTCGGTTGCGGCTGCCGTCGTTACAATAGGCGACGACAAAAAAATGTAAAAAAAAAATTTCTATACCGTCCCGTATACTATAAGAGGAGTACGAGGGCCGAGTCGAATCCGCGCAGCTGCTGTACGACTCGCCGACCGGATTATTTTTTATTCGGTTTAGGAGGAGAAAAAAATTGTTTTTTCACACATACATGCGTGCACACTACTACTACTACTACTACCACTACAATAATAATAATATTGTGCATACGAGATGCACTGTTGACGTTATAGTTGATTAATTTTTCGAGTGTTGTTTTTTCCACTATGACAAACGCGTGTCTGGTACATGCACTCAGGGATTGTGACGACGGCTGTGGAGTTGACACGCGCGATTACGCGTATTAAACAAAAGTTTAATCCTACAAAAAAAGGATAAAATGATATCCATAAAAAAAAAAAAACAATCGTTTGTTTAATTCTATGAACAAAAAAAAAATCCCAAAATCGGGCGATGTAGGTAGTGGTGGATGAATATTAATTATCTGCAAATCCGGACTGTTCGAAGTATGAAATTTTATCAATAAAAACAAAATTAAAATTAATAGCAAATCATTTTTCTTTTCATCAGAACCGATTTTTGAATAATACAAATTAGCAATAAAAAATCATAATCTCCACGTGGATTGCACAGAAAAGCGTTTAAACCGGAAATTATTACACACGTGGGCCGTTTACACTTTAATAAGTATACAGCAAACATATTATTATTATACACATAAACGAATCGACTGACTAAGGAAGATTTGAAAACGCCAATATACCTCACGACAAACGAATGAATCATAATAATAATAATAATAATTATATTATATATATATAATTATTTATATCAAATCAAAAATAGTCTAATCATCATTATTTTTTCTATACTCAGAAATATGATTGTTAAAATATGTAAAAAAAAAATTCATTCATCAATAAAAAAAGACAAATTTTGTTTATTGCTCGTGTTTTTTTTTTTTTTTTAACCTACTCGTCCTGTTACGGAATCCATCAAATAAGCGTTAGTTTCCAATATTTATTAAACTAGATTTCATAAGAATGTAGGTACATTTTAATAATAATAATAATTGTACATTTTAATGTTGTGTAATGATTGCATTCGTCGAAAACGTGACAATCTCTATCGCTATTCTATTCAAAGCTCACGCATAAATTATATTATAGTTTATAAAAAAAAAATTTACAGATTATAATGATATTTATATAATAATTAAACTAGACGATAGTTATAATATGAGAATTCTGTCCAATATTGTAAAACAAAAGATTTAAAATACTCCTTAACCGTTTGTCGGAGGTGTCCAGGTCGGCAGTACCAAAGGTTAAAATTAGCTTATAAAGGTCATCACGCTAAGGACGTGCGGTTAGTCCTACGTACGCCTTGCTTTTAAGTATAGAATATATACAACGGCCAATCCCGTGTTTACGGGATTTCGTAGTGCACTTGAAAGTTAAAACTGCATCAACAATAATCTAAGCCCCTAAGTTCGTCCAAACGAGTTTGCTGTTTGTAAAAATTCCCACTTTTACCGCATTATATAAGCAATTTATCCCAAACTTCATATATTCTATGTACTTAGTACCTACCTTTCAACAATGAGCTGCCGGTAAAAGTGTTGAATTAAAATACAATTTATTTTTCATTATGATTTAAGATATATTTCATTATTATTCATGAATGTTTTAATTTCTACACAATAATGTTGTACAAGTATGCTCCAAATTAAAAAAGTGAAACATTTTTTTCTAATATATTATCTTTTTAATCATTAAAAACATTAAAATTGAATGTATTCAAATATCTATTCTAAATGAATTTGATTTAATCGGGTAGAAGTTTAAAATATTAAAAAGTTAAAAAACAATAAATTACTTGTACCGTTGTTTAAAAAAAAAATGACATGGTATGAAAATGATTTCAAGTTCAGTAGGTATGTATAAATTCTTTACTCTAAACAGGGTATTCTATGAGGATTTAAATCAGCACAAAAGTAGTTAAATTAAAGGTTTTATTTTATAAAACTGATTTTACAAATCAGGCGAACAAATATGTTAGTTATTTGTATTATGTTATTCATTAGAAGTTTTATATTTTGTACATATAAAAACCGCAGAATTTGACTTAATATTTTTTACTTTACAATATTGATATTATGAACATATTATTTCAGAAAATTGGAAAATGTTTATAAATTTATTCGAAAAACAATTATGTTACCGTTTTGGGTAAATTGGGTTGGTGTAGTATGTTTTTCATTTCTTGCAACACCGGTAAGACTTTTTTTAAATTAAAAATCCCAATTAATACAAATTTCACTGACACAATACTGCTTCGAATTTTGTTTTAATTTTTATGATATTTTAATAGAATTAATACAGAAACGAAGTGCTCGATCCCATCCAAACAAATAAGATAATTTGCTCAATAGGTACTGAACATATACTGTAAATACAGTATATGTTCAGTATAAATTTAATACAAATGTATTAAATTTATATTACTATACAAGCTAGTTTACCTATTCTTATTATTTTAGTTTATTATTTAACAATTTATTGCAAGGAAATAGTTGTTGTTTAATGATCATTTGTGTGATACATTAATTTTGACTATAAAATATCTGTTTGAAATATAAATAACAATTATAATTCTTTTGTACCATAGAAATATTCTTTAAAACTTCTTTAGCTATCATAAAAATTACTTTAGGGAGTTGCATGCGGTTTGTTTTTAGGGAGTTTTGTATAGGCAATATATAAAAAAAAAAAAGAATTTAATAAATTTCGACCTTGTCAATTAATTTACCGTATAATTTATATAAACTTCAAAGACTAAGGTGTTTGATTTAAATAATTATTTCTATTAGTAAAAACCATTTTTGTTACGCTGAAACTAAAAAGCCAGACAGAATGTCGACCACATAGGATGGTCCAATTTCAATAAGATATTCGTTGCTTACACAACTATTTTAAAGAACCAGGGTACTACCACTTAAACGCTCTTCAAAATAAGTGTATTACAAAATATGTTAACTTTAAAACAGTTGTCCTAATTGTTAAATTATTTATTTTTCATTTGTATGTTAAACAATAATCCTATTTATGTGACTTAAATTTGTTATTTAATTTCTATTTATAAAGATCTAATAAATATATTAAAAATAAGGTATAAACTACAAGTTTTTTTTAAATATATTTAATCTTAGTATAGTAACTCATTTTAACTTTATTTTCATTATTTTAAAATATTTGTTTGAAAGATTTCACAAGAATATATTTTTTGAAACTATAAAATTTCATATTATACAACATACATTTCAAAAAGATGCTGCTTTAAATTCGCCCTATACAGTACAGGCTGGACAGAAAAGGATATGGGAAACAAACGTACGATATTGTTAGCAATGAATATGAATAATGCTAACAATTTGAGTCTCAGATTTACTCAGGAAAAAGTAGTCGATTTAAACTTGTTTTTGAAAGTAAGTAAAACAACTATTATTTTACGTGTAGGTAAGTTTAAAATGTCACGCAAGGATAATGTTATAAGATATCAGTCGGCTAGTATTGTTTATATATTTGAATGTAATTCTTTTTAACAATGTGAAAAAGAATCATAATAATAACCAATATATATTTGTATATAACTAAAAACATTTTTTTTGTTCACAGTCTATAAAATTGTGTTACTCGGTTGTTTCGTTTTTGAAAAATTATGCCTAATGAGAGTAAACACATGACATGCTGACACAAGAAAATGGAAGTTTGCTATTTCATTTTAAACGCACGCGACTGCTTTTAAAATGCAAACACTAGTTTTACAGAAAAATTGTCATATTAAAATAAACTTTATTATTAAACACAAATAATCAAATTATGTACTACAATGTATTTATATAGGACATGTGTAGATGTCATCTAGCAAGTATAAGGTAATGGATCAAAAATAAATAATAATCTATGGATGTGAAACTTGTTAATTTATAATATGTAGATATAAAACAAAACACAATAATAAATTATTAGCAAAAATCGAATTTGGTTAAAACGTATTTTATGTGTGTCTTGTATGAATCGTTAAGTTGGGCATTAGTTTATACAACTATTTATACGGTCCAGAACGTTTGATCTCGATAGAAACAAATTACCTTTTTCCAAAACAGTGGCCGCAATGATCTTTTTGATGTCTCTACCTAATTTTTATATTTTTTATGACGGGTTCAAAGATGTAATAGATATGCGTTACGCTTTGAAAAAAAAATGTTATACTGACGATTATAAGCTTTATATTATTGATAAAAACTGGTTTTTGAACACAAAAAGACCCCAATAACATAATTCATTAACTTTTGCCATTGATGTCGTTTTTAGTTAAATGTTTTGTAAAAAGAATATTGAATAATAGTTTAATACGAATGAATAAGTCAATTGCATATGGCCGCGTATAGCATTTACAAGGGGTCGAGGCATTTTTGGGGGGCTTATCTCCCCCAAGGTTAGTGATCGGTGTTTTACCGTAGCTATAAAATATAAATGTCATACGTGATGCAACTAACAATAACTCTTGTATCTAATCAGATGGTATTGTGAATGAATAATAAACTTTGTAGTAGGACTCGATACCTACTTAATAAAAACAAATTATTCAATTAGAAATGGTAAAATAAACTTTTTCGTTTTTAACTTTTAGGGACACTTTTCTTATTGTAATCAAACAGACAATCTTTCTTGGTGCACTATATTAGGTGAAAAAGTACAATTTGTTTTGCCTTCGACTTCACTTTCCACTAACGATAAGATATGCCTTACAATTATTGGCAGTATATTACATTATAAAAAACTAAATCTATGTTTCTGCATTTTTAAATCATGTTCATCAATGTCCGTCGTTGAACTAGTTTACTATTATATAATAACGATTGTACAGTTTTCCGGAAACCTAGTCTGCCCGTCAACCGTTAAGTCCGGTGCACTTAACATTCACGGCGTTTTTCAACTTAAACAAAACCAATCCCTCCCCTCGCGTGTCCGGACTCCATGCGGTTTTTTTTCATTTTTTTGGTCTCATTCGCCGTATCACTCGCACTCCTATCTGCGCTGCCTAGTGTTGTCTGGTAAAGAAACGGAGAGTGAGAGAGAGAGAGAGACGGAGAAAGAAAAGCCGCTTCGAGAAACCTGTATATGTTTTATACGTGAGACTCGTGACCGGCTATAGGGATGCGCACTTGACGCGAGCACGTGGTGAAGAGGGATTTTCGCCCCATACAAACCCGCCGTAAGAACCTCGGGCTTGTGTGTGTGTGGATACGATGATGATAATAATAATATGCGCGCGGGGGAGGCCAGCGCGAAAACTCGTTCCGCTTGGGGCGCTCGGCGACCGTCCCAAAACAACAAGAAAAATAAACACCCCCCCGCGGCGAGCGGGCGCCGAGGGACGCAGGGGAAGGGATCGTTGATGTGCTGCCGCCTCGCGCCATCAACTATCACTGTCCGCCGCCGCCGCAGTCAATACAGGACCGGCCGCCGATCCGCACGCACTGGTGGCGCGCAGCAACGAGCCGTTCCGTTTCTCGCCGTCGACGACGATCCGTATGATTTTACATTAAAAAAAAAAAAAAAAATACACCCCACAAACGTTTTCACGGGACGCGCGAATTTGACTCCAAGTGCGATTTTTAAAAGAAGAAAAAATTATTTGTTTTTCTTTATCATGCGTAAACCAACGCCGCCGGCTTCGACTGGCCGCCGGTTGTTTCCGTCGCGAAAGCGTGATAACTGACGTGTGTACCCCTTGTGCTCGCCAAGTACGAAAATAATACTGCAGTCGTGGAAGTATCCGGCACGACAAGGAGGATAATCGCGCCGAGAACCACGCACCATGGCGAGGCCGCTGATCGCGTTGATCGCGCTGTGCAGTTGGTTGCATTTGAAAGGCAAGTCTTGAAAACTAGTTAAGAAACAAAAAAAAAAATCATACAGTACGATAACATAGCCGGTAGCCCCAAACCGTCAGCTGAGCCCTGGACCGTGGTTATTATATCGCCCGAAATGTCAGGTTACGCGTTAACTCCACATAATTTTGTTTAAAAAACTAAATTCGGTCGTATATTACTTGTATTTGAAATACAATTTTAAACCACAAAACGTTATATTTTTTGCATTCGTATATAATGTGTTATATAGTTTCGAATAATATTTACAATGACTTAGTTTAATTAGTTGATAATTTAAATTACAAATGAATCTAACACAATCGATACCTACTTCATAAAGTTGTTTAAGAGTAAAAATGTTCGGAAACATTTCGATAAAAGTATAGATAGATAACACAATTATTATTATAATATATTATTTGTATACAAATCAGGCGACAGACGGGCCCGCGGTGCAACAAGCACTGGCAAACTAAAACCTAAGCTTTCGGGTGAATCCCCAAGCAATAGAACATTTTCTGAGCCTCAGAATCCATTTATACTGATATATATATATATATATAGCTCAGTATATATATATATATATATATAACGATAAATTATAACATACGGGATTTTTTGTTAATTTTGTCTTATATGGTGAGCATAATTTGTTCAGTCCTAACCGACTATAAATAAAAAAAGCATATTATATAAGTATTTGCAACAATTTGTATCGGCTTAGCTTTCAGATTAAAAGTACATACTGTTATTGTTGTATAGACTAGACTGAAATTAAAAATATTATGAGATAAAAATGAAATAGTTACAATGAATAAGAAATAGGCGTATATACGGCGGTGAGATCAGCTTTTATAATAGGTTTTACTTATTTGTATTCTTTATACAAGTAAAGCCCATCTGGTGTGGACAAATTAATAAGCGATCGAGCGACGTTTTTCTTGATTAAAATTTAAGTTTTATTTTTTTAAGGCGTGGGTTGTACAATATTATATAAGACTGCGAAGACTTAATGAATACTTTCGCAAAGTTTTTATTTTAACTTATTTTATTCTTAAACTGAAAACCTCGACTGTTTTTTTTCTCTCCATCTCACTTAAGTACAAGCACAAACGAGCAAACTACGGTATTGTTATTTTTACGAAAAAAAAAAACGCGAAAAATCGCAAATTAACATCGGCGAAGTCAATATAACAAACAGAAACAACATGTCGAGACTTTAGTTCTCCACCGAGTTGTATAAGCTAAATAATTGTTTTTCTTTTTAAACCGCCTTATTCCGAGTTTTACCGCCGTGTTCGAAATGCGGAAAAACGAATTTTAATTACAAGACCGGATATTAAACGCATAAGTTATATCACTACTACCATCCTCTCTCGCCCTCCTGTCGCGGCCAAACGTGCAGCAGCTTTATATATTATTATTATTATTATTATTTTTGCAAGATTCGCTTACACGACCGTCGGTTCGATACAATAATTAATTATGTTAGTGAGTAGATTTCGACCGTTTTCCGATAATACCACCGCGAGACCATTTGCTAATGACCGACGCAATTAGCGGAATTCATTCGTTTCCGATTCGGTCGAGGATAAGGGCAGAACGTTGCTCGGGGGGCAAAAAATTGAGAAAATCGCCGACGGCGCTTTGGAAATCTCAAAAGTCAACATTATAATCACCGGACGCGTTAATTTCTAAGTACGGCCAGACAACTATAGAACGGCACAATGTTACAGATACAATATAATATAAATATATATTATACAATATCATCTCTGCGTCCCTCAAGACCTTTGACGTGCACTACCTTTCATAACGAACCCGGCCGACGCGTACATGTTATATCGCCCAGAGCTTAAGTCCTTCTACACTTCATACTCGTACCCACACACAAAACGCCATCGTCTTCTCTTTGTTATTATTCGATCCGCCGCCCTCCGACTTTTTACCGTCGCATGATACCGCACGACCGGCGGTTTTTTTCATCATCGCGCTTTTTATACCGACCCTCTCCGTCTTTTTCCTACAATCGAATTACCAGACTCAATAATAAATACTAATATGATAAAGCTGTAAGCGGGCTTATACCGTCCCTATCGTACGGCTCGAATTAACTGTGCACGACGACTGTCGGTGGCGTTGACGTTTCTTCTCATCGATCATCGATCGTTGCTCCAATCCGGAACGGTAGCACTTATTTAATAAAATACATTGTAAACGACGATTTAAACCCTTTTTGTAACGAAACGTTAAACCGTGGTAGGAAAACCGCGTGTAATAATAATAATAATATGTATTTAATTGTGTACCCTGCCATGACTCATGATCTCCCGTACAACTATTACCACTATAATATTCTACCGCGCTGAAGCTTTCGCGGATTTTTCTAATATAATTATTAGTATCCGTGACTTCAGTTTTAGCATTCGCTTAAATATTTGACAGTTGTAGAATAACTTTTACTGTATGGATAAAACGCCGTTCAATAGATAACCCACGGACACCCATCTGTAGAATATATTGAAAAAGCGCATTTCTGTGGACATTTTTTCGATCAATAATCCAAATAATGCAGTTTGTATTGGTCAGGTGTTCCGACGTACAAGTATATATGACAAGTGACAACCGTCGATGACAAAATGATATCATAATAGGTAATCCGCGTTTCGTATTAGTTTTTGGGGCCATTGTAAATAGAACGAATATTAATTAATAATGTGTGTTTTTTTTTGGGGGGGGGAAACTAAAGTAAATATATCTCAATTACTCGGTGTTCATTTTGCACGCGTTTACCGTAGGTAGATGCTCTGTCCTGTAATCGCGTGTTCGGAACGCATCAATAACAACAGCGTACACGATACACTAGAGCTACCGGTTCGGTGATGTTTTCATTAGCTGACCCATGGCCCACACCTTCTAGCACGACGCTTACAATAATATCGTATAGTAATTGTAGTAATAGTACTGCAAAAGAACATTGTACAATGGACATGCATTCACCTGCACACAAACGACCACTCAAAGCGTCATCGTTGAGCTGAGCAAATCATAAATAATAACTATTGCCGTTGATGTGGGCATAAAACATTGTAAATGGAAATCAAAAGCTAATCGAAAATATTATATTTTATGCCAATGCCGAGTCCCATTTATCTGTCTGCGCGCGTTCTTCTCTGCAAGTAACAGCCTCTATCTTCTTAGCCATACAAATGGGGTCTGCAATACTCGGCAAGAAACACGCATAACTTTAGAGATGATCTTATTAGTATTGTTTTTTTTTTTTTTTTGTTATCCAGTAATGTGTACGTTAACGATTAAACCGTACAACGTGTTTTAAGCGCGAACACGTTATAAGCTCGTCGGCGTGTCGTGCAAGCCATAGAGGTTACAAAGCAAACCGAGCAAATCTTTATAAAGTCATCGAGTTGTATATTTATTTTAGCACGCCCGTCAAGCACACTACACGCTAAACGTTATTTTAAGAAATTATATAAACACGCCGTTTAAATTTATTCTCACCGACCCTGTCGTTTGGTCGAGGCTGAAAACGTTGTTGTTTTTACATAATAATATATTTTCCACTGCTTTTGCTTGTCCGTTAATCCTCCAAGCCGCGTTGCCGTTCATTAAAATCAGCCGTATGTATATTTACGCGGTGTGTCTATAAGAAAGGGTGGCGGTTGTGTTTCCGTATTGTCAGGTGTACAAATACCGGAGATTTCGCACGGTTTAACAAAACACAGCGTGCCAGAGAGAGAGAGAGAGGAATCGAGCGAGACTCTTACATCATAATAATAATAATAATAACAACAACAGTAATGTGTATGTATGTATATAAATTGTTCTCGCCCCCGAGCGAGTGTCTGATATTAATTACCAAGCGCTTTGTTGTTAATAACTGCAAAATGCCGCCCCGACGCGCTTTTTAAGCGAATTACGCATCACCGACGACGACACATCATAATAATGTGTTATCATAGACACAATATGCTGCTATACTCCTAAAACGAGTCACCTTCCGAATGCATTGAGATCGATATGAAATATGAAAAAAAAAAAGGCCCATTTTTTTTTGTATATTAACGACAAACGCGGGTAATATAGACTCGTTTAGTTAATTTGAAACGACTAATTTTGTTCTGTTTACAACTTGTGTCCCAGTTCGACAATAAAATAGTAGTAATTATCGTATCGGTCATCGGTGCTAAACATGATATTTGTGAATTTAATATACATAAGATATCATTTTAGAACTCTTGGGAATTCAACTCGTTTCGATCATTTTTATTTGAATAGTTATATTTTTCCATGGTTGTTATTTTCTTTTGTAGCCGTAAATGTAATTTTGTTGACGATATCAGCAACCCCAAAAAGTTTTCGCCTAAGCATGTTATAATACTCGATTATGCAAAGTTGGACGAGAGTGTCGGGCTTTCGACAAAATATTGTTTTTTTGTCGGTTCTGGGATTTCGCTTTGAACTGTTCCGCGACGGCAAAACCTTCAAAAGATGTATCCCTCGCTCCAATCGGAAAATATAATGCGCGTTGAGACGATATACTAGATTATGAACTTTGTTTTGGAATTTTACCACTATAGCCATTCCGAAGGATATGTTGTAGACGGTAAAACTGGAAGAGGAACACCAAGAATGGAATACATTTCACAGATTATGAAGGACACGGAAATAGGTAGTTATCGAGATCTAAAGGAGCTGAGTTTTAACAGAGAAGTTTGGAGAGCTGCGGCCAACCAATCGAGAGATTGAAGACCGAAAAAAAAAAAAGCCATTCCGAATGTCGATCGGTTCACTACAGTCAAAATGGACCACGGCAACAACTGAATAATATTTCAAAAAGACTCGAGACGAAAACCGATGCAGTGCGAGAATACCATGTATTTAGTTTGAAAGTTTATTTTCGGTTCATTAGCAAACTGCGCGCGCAAGACAAATTATTTCAAAGTCCTAACAGTTGGAACGTCAAGCGGCCACCCGCCTCCCGGGACATTCCCATTAACTTGTTCACTTTAAGTTTCGGTATACTTCCATTTATATTTATTACATGGATATGTATATATATATATATATATACGTATATGTACATGTCTACGATTCTAAAACGATTCGTATGTTTTTCCGTTTATTTGCTGTCTCTTCGGATCGTACGCAGCTCTTAATGAACTAAAACTCGCCGTTAAACTCCGTACAAACTACCGAGTGTACAATATAATAATATATATTATAGTCTCGCTTCACGGACAAGCAACCAAACGATTTCCGAAAAGGGTAGAGTTCTTCTTCACAAACCGTCATAAACGCGTATCCACTCTCTTATGTGTTAATCCGCGGCAACGTCTAATGAACATTATCAAAACTATATAGCATTTGTCGGGAGGGGATGTCCACACGACCGTCATTATTTTTCAGGCAGTTTTATGTAGACAATATTAAAGAAAAAAGAGGTTTTAATCAATTTCGATCACATCAATTTAATTTTAGGTTAATTTGTAAAAGCTTCAAGGTAGGTGCTGTTTTTAACTTATATAATTATTTCTACGAGTAAAAGCAACTTTTGTGATTAAAAAAAATGCTTTCACTGTGACTTTGGTTAGGCCAATATCAATTCAGTTTTTGTAAATTAATTAAGTTAATAATTGAAAATGTTTCAATATGAAACGAAATTTGTTTACATAAAAAAAAAATTCGTTTACCACGTAACCTAGTAAAGTAGCCAAAAGACTTGTAGGTAGACCTTTACGGAACTGAAATGGCATTTTGGTCAAAACATCAAAGAACAAACCGCTTTCTATGTCTTGATGATACCGCTACACGGCCGTTTTACCATCGATTGTATGTTAATTTAATTTTTAAAAAGAAATACAATGACGCCACTCATTATGTGTCGCCGTCAATGCGGGACCTTACAACGGGGTTATACTATTTTAAACATACAGAACGCGGTGGAAAGTTGACGCCGGGGGTGTACTGGGGTTCATAGACATATACATTGGACTATCCGTTTATTAAAAGTGTAGCAACTTTTCCAAAAACTTCGGCAATAAACGCCCTTACCCCGCCGTATACATTATGCAGGCCTTTTATTTCGAAATGAACAATTTATTTTACTCTCCCCTTTGTGTGTGTTTTATTTTTTTCGGCGTGCCACACCGATCTGAGACGTGAGAGATTATTTTCACCTTTTACGGCGCAATTGAACTTTGAAACCCATTCCGTGTTGGCAAATTGTCTCGAAAACGATTGAAACCCATTATAATAATAATTGTAAGACATCACTGCGTACGTGTTGTCCCGAAGGTCTTCAAAAACTACCTACCGAATCCGCTTGACAAAACTTTTATAATGCGCTCATTAAAAACACAAATCGACGTCACTCTTTGTTTTCTTACCTCCAAAGTTTTCTTTAAAAAAAAAACACGAATATTAGTAAGTTCGTCCGAATGTAATAAACGTAATATAAATAAGAAAAAGACAGGTTAATAATTATATATATATTTTTTTTACTTTGGGTAATTAATTATTTTAATCCGTGGTAGCATCCCTTTGAGGATGTTAATCGATCCACTCCGAATAATAAGATAATTTGTTTGAGTTGGTAATTTTTCATTTTAGCATTAGAGTCTCATCTGTTTTATGATGCGAGACGTCATACTCGTCCACTATATTACGCTGATGACTTAAGTTAACGCAAAGCTGGACAAGTTACTTCACTGCAGTAGTAAACATAAATTTACTGATTACTCATAAAATAAATAAATATTTAAACAAATACCCTAGTCCAGAAAAAAATATATGTAGTATAAATAATGCTTAAATTTTTTTTCTCTGAATATTCATGTATAACTTTATACCAGTTGAGGAATAAACACCTTCTTAAGTTACAAGTTACTATAACGGTAAAAAGTAACGTCCAAGTTACAAAATTAACGATTTTTATAACTAGTTACTGCCCGGCTTTGAGTAAACGTTACCTCAATAAGTGACAACAATAATAAGTGTACGTACACTTGAACTAAATAAAATATTGGAACTCGGTATAACACATAGAACTGCTAATAAAAGCGTTTATTATTTATGATACGAGACCTGTCAGTATTGTTTTTGAGGTGTCGGAGGATTGTATGAATAATGCATTTGGAGCGGTTTCGCACTCTTCCTTTAATTAATTAGAGCGTTAGCTCTCGAAAAGGGGCCTACACGTGGGGATAATATTCAAAATCTAGCCCCTCTTTTAGAACGCTATCAGGTTTAAATAAAACAACAATAATAATAATAAATATAAATGTTAAAAGCGACGGTAAAATGATATTTTTATTTTAACGTCGACGGTGTTGAGAAGAGTACCTATTGCATTAAACGCGGTGGTGTCCAAGAAAGGGTTACATATTTTACACTTTTGTATGCAAGTATGAGCAAATAATTATTATTGTACGAGAGTGTTGTTACTGTTGTACGGCACGTTGGAAACTTTTGCCTTGTTTTAATTAAACCCCTACCGCAAGCTTACGTCGCAGTTCTGTTTAAACCTCGCGGTTCGGATCAACGATGTAACTAATTTTGGCGATAAGAACATATATTTTGGTTTGCTAGCGTGTGCAAGCCAAGTCACCAATGCGGAAGTCCTCCCGGGACATCACTCGACCTAACCTCTACTGTTCGAGCGTAGTGCGACCGCCACGTTAACGTGACACCCGGTAAAACCCAGTGACAGATAAGTAAATTGTATTTTTCTTAACCAACAACCCCTATGCCTCCGGGAAGGGCGCAGAGCACCGAGGGACTTATGATGGCTATGCACGGGGTATTACAGAAGTCTTAACCTGTTAGGACCCACTAGGACCCCCGGTAAGGGATATGATAAATCTCCCTTCGGACAACAGCAGACGTCCAGAGTTGGTTGGTATATATATATATATATATACGATAGGATACTAGAGAAAATACCTCGAGATTAATTCTCGATTCTTGGCGACCGAGTCGAAGGGGCAGCATTTGTTCGTTATTTTCGCAATGTCTTGTCACACGAGAGTCATCAAAGTGAGACTCGGCAAGTAAAAGCTAAGCACAAACTATGGCAATTTTTAAAGAAAAATGTAAAAACTAATGTATTTACTAAATTAGAGAAAGTCCGACCGGTTACAAATAGCGAGTGTGTATTAAGCGTGTAGAGTCATTGACGTTTAAACGACTCGAAGCTGTTTTTTTTTTTATCATAATATATTTCGTGACATCACACGACCGTATTGGAGTGGTAATATTGAAAAGACAACATTTATAATATTATCGTGAATAATAAAATCATGACTCATTCGTGTCAACGACGATTTTCGATAGACCTGACAGAAAACCGGAGTTTACGCACAGTTTTCTATACTAATTTTCGAAAGCGATACTATATTTAATGTGAGTCATCTGCATTGAGTGTGTGTGTGAAGTCACGACCGGTAGATGTTCGGCTATCGAATAAACGAATGATACGATGTCGTAGCGAATTCCTAATGACGGCAAGCCGGACATACGTCATCGGTAGGTAGTCTGCCCACGGTTTACTTAACACCGGTCATAACCGAAACCGTTCACAACGAAATTGCGGATCTATTCCGGTAATCCACTTGCGGCAGTTCCTCCAGCAACTTCCGTATTATATACAAAAAAAAAAAGGTCGCTCGGTATCTAAACGGCGAATCGGTATAGTGTTTTTTTATTTTTATTCGTCGGTCGGTTGTCCTTGAAGCTTAATCGAAAAACTAAGGTGTCCGACAGACCGGCCAGGCGATAAATTACCGATTGGATGGTAACGGTTAAGGCACAACACTCGTCCGCATCCCCTAATATACGGGGCATATTAATAAATAACGGTTTGCCACTTAAGTCTAACCGGACATCCATTTCCGGTGGTATAAGCGGGCGCGGGACAATCGCGTACGACGAATTGCACGCAGAAATCTTTTTTTTCTCTCTCTCTCTCTCCCCTTCTGTCTTTCCCGCCGATCGGCCATTACCGAAATTGTAATGACGACGCGAGGGACAGTTGGGAAAACAGTGAAACACTGGAGAAAGGGAAAAACCCCCCCTTCAAAAAAAAAAAAAAAAGGCGATGGAAAAACTTTTGCGACGCGTATCAGCCGCAAAACTGTCCGGCTAAACTTTTATACGGTTCGCGGATTTTACCCTGTATGTGTGTGTGTGTGTGTGTGTGAGCGCATCGCTTTTATACATGTAATAATATAGATAAAAGTTTATTTTCGATCGGAGATGAAAGTGTCCGAAAAGAGAGATTTATTTAGAAAGGAGGGATAAACTTTGCGCGATACAGGTGCTCCGTCACGTCGAGTCGTATCAATTGTTTTCTTTTTTTCATTTGTTTTGTATTTTTTTTCTTCTTTCCTGACAGTTTGTTTGTCTTTGCCGATTGAGTTTTTCGGTCGACAAAAAACAGACGGACGAGAAAAGCTTCGCCGAACGCACACAAACACACACACACACACACATTAAACAGCGTATCGGGTGTTATTAAATCGAAACACTCTTAAGGTTGTTGTCACGGTTACACACACATAAGCAATTGTTACGGCGGCAGTTATAAAAAAAAAAAAAAATTACAAAAATTCCGACAGCAAGAAACGTTTCGAGAGAAACATATGCCATCAACACTCGCCAAAGTATACCGCCTGGAATTCACTCACAAAAAGTACCGCGCGTCTCGTCCGTATTATATCCATATCCATAATAGTATAAACAACGATAATACCATAACGTACATATTATTATACACACAACTCCGTCGTAATTACACAGTATATATTTTTTTTATGTCCATATACGCTTCAAATGTGTACGACGCAGACTGCCGCCGGATCAACGTCATCGTAATAGTGTTATATTATTTTTATTCGCTCGTTGTGTTTCCTGTATAACCACTAAGATATGCGTTTACCCAATATACTAATGATTTTTGCCATACACGTGGAAATACAATATTATGTGTTTTGAAAAAATTATCATAATATTATAATAAATAAACCGCATAATTATACTTACGCGTCACGAGTAGGTACAAGAGGGATAGGTAAAAATTATCAAAATGTCAACCGATACTAGTGTCAACATTTATGAAAATTTACCTAAAGTGGATTATCCGAATTATTAATAGGTGTTAACAGTGTAAATGTAATTAAATAAATACATCAAGTTGTAATAAAGATGTCCAACAGCCCGGATTTTAGCTAAGTCTGCGTAGAAAAACCAATTAGATGATGCGGTAGACGAGCATTATGTAAGTTTCCCAATGCTCTTTAATGCGTTTCGTTATTTAATTGACCCGGCAATGTCGGTCGGAGTTCATAGATCCTGCACCCCTCGCAAAAGGTATTGCACATATCACAGTGGACGTGCTGAAAACTTGACACGGCTTTCGGTGTTATTACTATACTGAGCTGGATGGGGACGTTGGATCGTCTGCGGCGGAGGGGTAGAGGGAAAGGTGAGCGGCGAGGGGAAGATTTAAAACGTCCTCCGCACAGTATTATACGAGGGTCGTGACGGATTATCTTTTGGAAAGGTACGAAAGGGGGATTTCTGGAAATTACACGGGGCGGCGAAGGACTGGGAATGGGCCGTTTGGGGAATTTTCGGCTATTCCCGGTGAAAAGAACAGGGTATGTATAAGGGTAAGTGTGTACTGCACAGGAGAACATTACCGAAATCCTCTTGTTTTCCGCCGCCGTCCCCTATTGTTTTTTCGCCGACGTCCTCCCCCGTGCTTAGGCCCCTCATCAAAATCTTGTCGTGTTGTTATATTATATTATTATTATTATTATTGCCTATTTAATTTAACAAGGACACGCGATTACCTATTCGGTCGGCCGTTAATACCTTTTATAGCCGTGCTTGCACGAATAAACAATTAAAATAATGCCAAGTAAAAAAAAAAAACGTATAGCACGTTGAATTTTATTATTACACATATATTATAATTTTTTTTTTTAATTTCAATACTTTCAACGACGTGATGATAATAATTATAAAATGGTCCAAGATATTTTTCTTAAGACTAATAATATTGTACAAACAAAATATAGAAAACATAATACAAAAAAAAAAACCAGTATTGTTATGCAATAAGATATTTTACTACACGGAAAAAAATACATAGTTGGCCAACTAAATTTATGGTTAATATAGGGACACAATAAATTGCCAGTTGGAATAACTAAATAAAAAGTTGGTCCAACTAAATATTTATTAGCTATAATTTTAGTTGGGCCAACTATGTATTTTTTCTGCGTAATTTCTCATTTCCCAATTGCCATGGGTTTTTTTCTACCATCTATAGCCATTCTTCTTTGGTCTCGCACATCTATCTCGCTCTACTCCAACACCGTTTTTACTTGGTAAGGCCGGTACTATATTTTATTTATTATTGTTCTATCAACATTACTGGTAACAGCTGAATTTTTATTGATCTTGCTTCGCCTCTCCGCTCATGTCTTCTGCTGTTATATCCCAACTCCCAAACGACCTTCTACATAAGCTATTAGGTATTAATGTTATTCGGTGTCATTTTTAAAATTGACGAAACGTCATCGAAAAACATAATTAAATACACCTACGAAGTGCTGATGTTGTCGACAACAACTTTCTTATGACAAAACACAGCTGTTTTATTGACCATCGTCGTTTCAATAATTAGGTATAATAAAAACGCTCGTGGTTGCCGTTTGAGTTGTATTGTTTTTTATGGTCGCCATTGGCCACAGCTTTAATGGTATCAAGTTGACTGCCATGCCTTTTTCAACTGTCACGACGTATACGGACACAGTCTCTCACTCTCGGTCGTTATGGATTGCGAATCCTGTGGGATTTGCATTGTTTTCGACGTGTGCATCACATTCCCCCTACCGAAATTTAAATTCATAGAAAACCGCCTTCCACCCGTTTTCAAACTTTTCAGATCCGGGTGGCAAAACGCATTTACCAGAACCGCTATTCTGCCACAAGTGGCATTACGCAGAATACAGTATAATAATATTATCACATTATAGTGAAACGCACACCTACGGCGAGATGATATCATATTCCCTTTAGTGATGTGTGTGCAATAAAGACTTTTAGGTACGAATGCCAAACGTCTAACACAGTCCGGTGTATTGATGAAAAAAAAAAATGGCATAAATTATTATTATGAATATGCTACCCAAGGCCGATTATAGTATAGTAATATGACCAAGTTAAAATTGTATATATATATATATATATATATAACGAGCAAGGTCAGTGGTAGATTTAAAAATATGTTTACTATAAAAAGAGTACTTGCAAATAAAAAAAGTATACCTACTTACTTATATTTTGAAGCCTGCTCTTAAGAGATAGAACATTATGAAATATTGCTGGTCTTCGATTAAATATTATTAATAATTAATTATTCAATCGCTATTACATTATAATATATATTATATACTCATACACACACACACACATATTCATAAATTCTGGAATGTCGATAAAGACTGAAGATAAATTTAAAAACACAATTAATATTCAATATAACGTGTTTCAAAATGTTTTTTCTTAATTGAATAGTCGTGTTTTGTCAATTCAATTAGTCCATCATAATATTATTACGTAACCGACTAGATAAGGTAGGAAGTGATCAACATCATTTGGTGTTGGTGATTTTTTTTTTTTTGGCAACAGCTATAGCCCTCACTACCCACTTATTCTATATCTGCCTATGCTAAAAGCATCTTCCCACAGCCCTAAAGATGGACAGGATCTTATGATAAGACGTTATAAAAATCGTTGAAAACTAAGTTGTATTATACCAAGCAAGAGAGTGGTGCCGAAGTATTGGAAGAAATTACCATATTTAGCTATAAACCTAATAAATAATAATATTTAATTTCTTGATTTAATCAATATCAAAATTTGTTTTCAAATATATTATATTACAAACGGTCCGGCATTTTCAGAAGCCTAATAAAATAATCGAGACGGGGATGATGTTGTACTTAACTTGAGTCAAGTTAGAGAGGTAACATTGAATTCGGTCAAGTTAACCAATTATTGTTTATTTTTTGTAATTCAATTAGTTCTTTATGTTATATTTATACACAGCGGAGTTCATAGTATGAATTAACCAAAGAAGTACTTGTTTTTCTTATATCTTTTTTTCTAAAATAATTTTCCGGGACAGAAACTTCCTTAGTTAACCCAAAATCCTACTTACACCCTTAAGTAAATCATTTAATTGTTTGAGCATTTTGAAGTAGGTGTCAAAATTAGATTTCTAGTCTTTACCCACTCAGTAGTGCAATTCGAAGTTTGTTTAAAGCATACAAGCTTAACATAATGCTAACGAAGTCCGTTGTTTAAAGCCCAACCTAGTTAGGATTTTTTTTTGTTTTGAACGTTTTCAAGAATTTTAAAAATTCGGATCAATATTTTGTTGAGACTCGGAAATTTGACGTTTATTTCTAATGTAAATAACTGTAGTTACTTTGTGACGTTGGCCAAACGCCAAATCGATTTAAACAAGTTTTTGAAATCGAATAATAATCTTTACAGCGTACGCCGAAGCGACTGGAAATAAATTTAACTATTTTCAAAACACACTAATTGACTGAAAAACATTAGTGCTAGGCAAATCGGCATTCGGTCGACACGCGCAGTGCTATATAATACCCTGTGTCTCGGGAAATTATTTCAAGTGACCAATCAAGTACATATCCGGTTCTCGATTGCACAATACATATATATCATACATACATACATATAATATTTGTCGGTCCAATAATTCCATTAAGCTTCAGTCGTGATCAGATATGAAATGAACGTGTCTGAGAACATGTGAAACGATCACTCCTCGCAGTGATTGATAACGTCTATAGGCATCTCTGTAGGTATTGGCTATAATAATATTATGTCCTACGCGGTCGCAGACACGGCAAACGTATAAAACAATTTTTTCCGTTTTTTTAATTAACTGATTTATGGTCCGAGTGAGCGACGGGAACGGTCAAAACCGGTGCCAAAAAGGAAAACCGTGCTCATAAACGCGAGCGAGCTAGCAAAAAAAAAAAAACCGGACTCGTAAGTAAACATGGAGAATTTTTAATCGAACGATAACAATAGCAGCCACGGCGTTTGTTGTCATAATTTTTTTTTCATCCCTTTTTTTTTTATCAAATTTTTCTTCCTTTATGTTTTTGCCCCTTTACCGCGTTGCCGTCCAACACAATGCACGACGACTATGGCAAAAATCTCGTTCACTTAACGATCCTGGTCGTGACCAACAAGTGTTGTGCGTGCCGATTTTCTGTGTCTCGTTGGTCCGGTATTCGACCCGTTCCCATATAAATAATTTCTTCTTCTTTAGAAATACAATTCTGTTTTTTTTTTAATTTTTGTTACCCCCTTCGTTTTGGCCGGCCTAAAATGTATTCCAGACAATCCGGCCGTCGTCGCGATAACATCAAATACGTTTTTGTACGGCAGCTACTGTTGCGGCTAATAATAATAACAGCGTAATACATGTATGGAACGAACCCAAAGGCACGTCGATGATGATGAGAAAAAAAATAAATACCCGAGTACCCCGACGATTGCGCACACGAATGCCCAAAGTAGATTGAGTTATTTATTTTTATTTATATTCATTCGGAATAGCTTTTTTTTTTCGTTTTGTCCGCCCCGGGGTCGTAAAACGCGCTGGTCGGTACAATATATCGAATGGCAAGCACCGTGCTCGTGTTGGCAAATAGCATACATACACGCGGTATAGAAAAACTTGTATGTATACAGCGTTTGCAATGCAATACTTACGTAAGGCCGGAAGGCAAATGGCGCGAGGGGTCGTGAAAATCTGTTGGGGTTACATAATTATAATGTAATAGATTTTCGATGGAACCCGACAACTCAAACATTGGCCATTTTGGGTGAAACTCTACTCGGCCGACAACAGTTCAACGAGTTTATACCGTATGGAAAACTGCACTGCACGTATCCATTATAAGTAGCAAGTGCAATGAATCGAATGCGGATTGCAAAATGTAGTTTGCTTACTCGTAAAACGGCAATGATGACATTGATTTTTTTTTTTTTTTTTGAAAGCCAGTACCTAGTAAAAGCGTTTACTTCACGATAATCGGTGGTCAGGTGTAATAGTAATTTGAACGGAAAATATTAAATTCAACAACAACACAAACCATTTTTCCTGTAACCAGTGTTAGGCGTTAGCCTATGGTACATTGTCTAAGGTACGCAATTCGTTAAGTGCGATTATAAGCATACTCGTTTCTAAAATTAAGTAGAAATAATTTTTAAAAAATACCCTATGACTTATTAGTTATTTTATGTTGAGTATGAAAGAAAAATGTAACTATAAAAGTTTAAAAATTAATCGCACAACATATTAAAAACGTATAAACGCACAAAAGACGGTCAACGACGTGCTTTTTTATTCAATTATGTTCACTCATATATTATTAGTATGATTTTATGAAACTAAGTACTATCATAATCAGTATGTTATTGTTATTGGTTAGAACTTTTTCATGTGAGATTTCTCTATGATGTGAATTGTTTCGACCAACCGATGAATTATTTACCTCTAGTGAATTCGTTCATTAATAAACTAAAAACCTGTTTCATTAAAGGAATTACACATC
This sequence comes from Adelges cooleyi, assembly GCF_023614345.1. Lineage (NCBI taxonomy): Eukaryota > Metazoa > Arthropoda > Insecta > Hemiptera > Adelgidae > Adelges > Adelges cooleyi. The sequence goes on from NW_026095761.1 coordinate 1,282,956, forward strand.
TAACGGTGCTGACTGCGGGTTTAAACAGTAAATTAATTTGCCTAAGACAAATCTTTATTTAGTTTAACCCTCTGGCTCTGGGGGAAGAGGGAGTTTCTACAAAACCGGGGCCTCTGAGTTTGCATAGAATTCTTAGATCTCTCAACAACTATATAATATTTATTACTAAGTTAAAGTAAATATTCATAATAAAATAAACAAGACATATTAATATATATATATATATATATAACACACGTGTCCTGTAATCCTTAGGGATGCAGACAGATTAAATGAAGTCGAGTTGTGTACAAACAAATATATACCTTCGGCCGTTCAAGTAGTAAAAGGAATATTTAATTTCATTTGGTAGAATAAAATTGTAGTTGACGTCCTACTGTTTCATTTTTTGTCCCGTCCTTTTTATCTATACATTTTATTGTGGAAAAATATGAATTGAATAAAATGTATGTACTGCTTATGTACAATATTCTGATGGTTAAAATGATCATAGCATAATTGTTGTTCTGTTTCTTTATCCTTTTTTGTCAGCACACTGTACCCTGCGGGAAATCTGAATACTGGCAAGTAAGTATATGTTATCTTTGTACTCGGTGTACAACATTATAAAGCAACTTCTGTATGATTTTCAACAAGTTGTATTCTAAAATAATATTAATAATAAAGACATTTATAAGCTGAGTTTAATTGCAATAAATTCAAGACGGAACAACGCCACTGTGTGGAAAAAACAGTTTTTTCATTTAGTCGAATGCGCGTTGTTATTACCCGTCGCGTTATAAAACGGAAAAACCGGTTCATCAAATATACAACTTTACGACCCTTCGACGACTTAAACATATTTCCTACATTAAACACCGTTGTCCTCGAACCTGGAAATATCTAGAGCCTGCTGGTATCAACTAGTCGAAATTTCTAGATTATATTATTTATTTTTTTAATATACACTATATAAAAAAAAAGTTCGTACTAGTTCTAGCTTGGAACTGAAGCTTTTCTAGGTATATATTTTTTTTAAGTAGTCTAAAACACGTGTTCCGTTTAATCATAAAATACCGACAACGAATCGCGTGTGCCGACCGTTAATCGATTCGCCGTTAAGCTTTTAGAGTACAGAAGTCTTATTTGGATACTATATTGCACAGGAATGACATAAAATCAATTAGAATCGAGAGGTCTAAATCCCAAAGAGTTTACTCGGGGAAACAATGTTAAGTATGTACCCCTCGGGTTCTACATAAGCCTCAGCAATTGAAGCACTTATACAAATCGGCAAACTACATGCCACAAGTCATTTACTACTCGAAACGTATTTAGAGTAGCGATTCCGTCTATAAAATAATAATAAATCATGCCCGTGTTCCGCACAAGTCTAAATCGAGAACACTTGTTGCCTTTTATTTGATTTTTTTTTTTTCAATAATAATAACACTATTATGTGTCGTCGATGTACGGTCGTAACGGTTAAAATTGGTATTTAAAACGTTTAATTGCCGTTTTTGACGTGCTCGTCTCGCGCATATTGAATTTTAACGACATTATACGCTCGTTAATGCGCTTTTATATATTATGTCATTCGGTTTACTGACGAAATTCATTATTTTTCCATTAAGCTTTGAAAGCGGGAATAATTTGTTTTTTTTTTCCATAACCCCTCACCTATACAGTTATGCGTGTGTGCCGGCTAAATGATTTCTAAACAAATTTACCTAGTAGAATACATATTTCCACAATAACTGATCGTGCGATTACGCGAGTTGCTTGATCGATATAGAATTATGATTTTTTTTTCATTTGCTTATGCCGCTGTAATCATATTCTAATTACTTAAACGTTTGGGGATGCGTGTGCGTATTGTGTATTGTGTTGAATTAAATCGCAGTTGAGACAAAAGCCATTATAACTCGACAGTGCCCCGCCGCGCAGTTACTGCCTGTAACTGAAATATTAAGTACATATATTATATACTTTGAAAACGATTTTCATGGGGTCCTATCCGTCTGTAATAACTATAATAGTTATATAATGGCAATACTGCTATAATCTTCCGAGGGGAATCGGATGCCCGTAGAATTGCCATGACAAAAGCTACTCGGCAAAAGTGCTGGTACACCCTTTTATTTTTTTTTATGATATCAAACAAATTAATTATTTTAACGTCGATATAATGTGAAAATATTTTTAATTGATTCCACGAGTTTTTTTTTTTAACTATGTTTAATCGAGAAGGTTATAGTTGAAAAAAAACTAATACCTATTAAACCCAAAGACCGTTGAAGAAATATCGTCGGTGTTTTGAGTTTATTGAAAAAGAAAATAAACTTGTCCACTAAAAAAATAAAACACCGTGTCCGGTATTATTTTCCGAGTAGCCTGTATAACCAACCGTAGCCGAAACGGTGTCGGAAATTGTATATTATTACAGAGTACACATTTGGCCCGTTCGGTTTGTTTTATTGATAAAACACACACACACACATACCTACACACATTCAAGGGCTCGAATATAATATAATAATACAGCGGAGTTCATTAAAAAATATAAACCCGGACGAACGCCCATATAATATACATTTATATATATATATATATATTATTATTACCATGTCTCTTCTCAACGCCACCGGTAGCTAAACAGCACTCCAGGTCCTCACAGCGGGTGGCGACCGACGGGGCAGCGGGGGCGCAGCTGACTGCGGCGCGATCACTTACACCTGAGACGTCATTTTTCTTTTGATTTCTACACGGCCATACACTGCATTGTGTGTTATTCAAAAGAAACACGGCGGAATTATAAGAATCACGGCCTATTTAAAAGACCTCTTCATTCTCCCTCGGGGTATGTATCTTTTTTTTTTTTTATGTATGTATGCATTGTCACAAGACTGAAACGCTGTTTTGTGTGTGTGTGTGACCCCCTCCCCACTCTACTGCCCCCGTATCGCCGGGATAGATCATTACACGGGGCCGCGGAAAGTCAAAAGGTTGAACGGAGCGTAACCCGGGGAAAACATCTGCTGTCCGGTGTGCGTGATTTACTCTTTGGGACATTATTAAAACTGGTGATAAACAGCGGGCCTTTTTGTGCGCGTCCTCTGCGCTGCGGCCGTGGATATATTATTATTATTATTACTACACACTGCCGGTAACGGCGAGGGGGCATTCCTGGAGGCTTTTGTCGACGACGACGACAACGATACTCTCTCGGTCTCCCCCCCCCCCGACCCGAACAGAAAATATTAATCGTAACCGAGAACCCCGTCATCTCGAATCGCCCCATGCCAAATAAATCATAAGCCAACGTTATATTGGTTTTGTGAATGCACGCACACGCGTACGCGTATCGTGCTCTGTTATAATCGTATAATAATAATAATATACCTAGGCGTAAGTATGCGTTACGAGATCAACGCGGTAAGCTCGGTCGTTGAGCAAAAAAAGGCTTAGGGGCAATATGCCCGTCGGTCCGCGGGTGGAGTGATTGTCAACGAAAGCGCGCAAAGACACAATGTGCCATACGGCGGAATGATGATCACAAAAGTCCGAACGGGTTACGATATTAATGTAATTATGTGCTACCGTGACAAATATATTTGGTTTTTTTTTTTAATGTTATTTTACACCGTTTGTTTTTATTTGATTATCTCACATTAACCTCAACCGTATACAATTACGTACGAGATAATCCATAAAATTTCTGTATACGTTCGACACTCGAGTGAAATCTGTAGAAAAATATATATAAAACATACATGTAAAATACTAAAAGAATTCTAGCTGTTGATCTTGAATTTTAACTATTATTTTTAACTTGAAAGATAAACTTTTATTATTTTTTTTTATAGAATAAGGCATTTATTCATAAAAGCATTTTCAAAATTAAAAGTCGGTAAGATTTACAGTTTTTTTTTTTTTATTAGACCTGGTTTTTAAGTACTAATAGCTGTAACCTAAACTAGTCCAAACGTAGTCAAGTATAGACATTGGACGGTAACAATAACCAACAGATACGGCGGCGTGTGTTTAATTAATTTTTAATGATAGAGCCGTAAAGATATTAGTGACGAGTGGTACTAATAAAAGTTATAGCCAAACGGCCAACGTCTGAGTATAATATATCAACGAATACATAAACGAATCCTTTAGGTTAGAACCTAAAAAGATGATAAATATCTATCAACATAATCATAATATTAAGTCGGTCTATTTTTATTATTATTACTTAATATCACTTATTAAAAACTTACTATGGACATTTATCGGGAGTTTTACGTTTTATTACCTATATTTAAAAAATCATTTTAATATACTTTTTGTGGCTTTATGCCTTAATCTTAAAAACTAATAATCATGCAAAATATATTAGCCTCAATTAGGTCCTTTTAGATTTTAACTACCAATTAATATCACTATAATAAACCTTTTTTTTTTTTAATTATATACAATATAATAATTCAATGTTTCTATAGTATTTTCTGCTTTCTTCGGTGAACCTTATATTTAATTAAAAGCTCTACAAAAAAAAAAAAAGTCCAAACCTCAAATAATAAAATACTAGATTAAAACTTAAGGGCTCGACATTGTGAAAGCCAGATGTTCGGGAACTTGAAATTATTCTATTGTAGTGTTACACGGAGGGCATGTAATCTAATGCTTGATATTTTTCAATGGTTTTACTACAATAAAATGTATACAAGTAGGTGTACTCGAAAAATACCACGTGTATATTTTGGCTCGTTAAAGGATTTCATTTGTTATTCGACTCTTCTCATTTGGGTTCATGTATATGCGCATTATATTATGTACAGCTCGAGGTTTAATTCCAAAGTTGTTGCTTTCTTACGGCAGTAGAAAAGCAGTTTACCGGCCGGTAAAAAGGGTAGTCAGATTTCATGTATATGTAACGGCATTTGTTTTGTTCGGTGTTAACGCACAACTTTCATATGGTATCTTAATATGGTAGTTTCATATTTAGGAAACATTGCAGTAATAAGATAAAACATTTCATTAAAACCCTCAACAGCATAAGGACATTATTCATGAGCTTAAAGTAGGACGCTAATTATTATTCCTAGAGTTTCAGCGTAAATTAATATTGTCTCAGTTTAATTTTCCCGTTGTGTGTTTAAAATACTTTTAAACGTCATAATAAATAATCATTATAAAAAAAGATAAATAATCCAATTAAAATTTTTTTGTAAAAGTTGTTTAATCTCAACGATTTTTAACTATATTTTGTGGCTAACAATATTAATGTTAATATTTTATACATATTATTATGTTCATTTCGAGTTCAATATTATGAGTTGTTCGTATTATAGTCTCATCTCAAATCTCGTATGTTTGCATCATAATATAACAGTGGTAGGGTAAAATACTATTATTGTTTAACCAGTATATTATACAAGCTGCTTTGATAAATTTACATAGAAATTAAATGTAAACTTGACATAACAGCGTCAGACTGTTTATGTTACAACTTTATACTGTCTATGCGCTTCATTTAACTGTTGAAATGTTGCACATAACTCAATAGGTATCGTGTTGCACGAAATACTCAAAGATGTCTTCTAAATTCTAATGCAGCCGAAAAAATTGCCTAAATAAAATTATATATTGTGCGGCCTTTTCCTTGCATTGGTTACTCAACAGAAACACATTATTGGCATCAATAATTTTGTTATGCATTTTTGGTCCCTTGAATTTGTGCCTGGTGCATTGATACGTTTTACTCTGTGTGAGTAATTGATTGAGCTGTGGTCCTTTAGAAATAAAAGTCGGATATCAAGTTGAGAGTAGAGAAAATGTTTGTTAGGGGTGGTTCAACAGCTTAGACGTGCCCTCGTCGAACGCAGGTGATTTTAGAACAGCGAAAGAGGTTTTACGCTAACGATTCCAGCGATAGATAAAAAGATTGGCATTTTTTTACTTGCCTATGAAAAATAACAGCGGTGGAAGAAATATTACCACTCGTGTGCACGAAAAGTAAAATGACAGGCCCGTTGATCGGCCAAAGATAAGCAATGAGATATCGGCGAAAAATACTATTGAGGGAATTCCACCGAAATGTCAGTCGATCAAAATCGCATTGTGTACCACACGATTTAATGGTATACATAACGCGGCAGACACTGGATTTTTACCAAAAAAATAATAATTTAATGAACGTTTAAAATAATAATAATAATTCGGTATCCGGCGTTGGATTCGGCGACGTCGAATGCGCTGACAACGGTCGAATTACAGCGTTCTATCAAATTCAATTAAATTTCTATTTGCGTTTACGTTACTGATTTATGCGTCGTTTTTACATAGTAACGAGGATGATGATGATAATAATAATAATAATAATAACAACGTGAACTCTCGGTGCGGGTAAATCGAATAATATATTATTTAGTCGACGAATTCCCGGTTTATTCCCGAGGGTACAAAGATTGACTCGGCTTCACGACGAAATGTCACGATTAACAATTCTGGATCAAGTCCCCTTTTAACTGATCAAACAACGCGCTGTCTTATAAGCAACATAGAGGACGCATTTTGTCTGCCGAGATGTTGAAGCGATTAAATGTGCTTCGCCGTCCGGTTTACCTCACGCTTTTGATTGTTTGACAGCTAAACTCCTCCTTGTCAGGTAAAGCTATGCCGTTAAAAGCTTTAGAGCCGGGCGAAAAAAATCAACCGACAAAATATTTTTCAACCATCATTTTATACAATTATCGCTGTAGTAATTGTAATTTATTATACGTACACATTTTATTTTAATTGTGTATATTGTTGGGAAAAAAATTGCTAGTTAAAAATCTATCTTTAAAAATAGTACCCCTAATAATACCAGAAAGTCGGAAAGCTAATGAGATACATAATATATGTAAATGTAAATTTTAAAATAACAATCATTGTTGTAAACAGTGTGCACTCAACGCTGCAGTGAACAATGGCGCAAGTTATTCGTCCCATAAGAAAGCTTTTAAAATTTTAATTTCACTCATTTGTCACTTTAAAAATTGATTATTGTATAATTTTTTAGTACCGATCAATATGAAACAAAACTTTGATAAAACCATTCGTTTTACAACTGTGGCACTCTTTAAAAAGAAGTTTGTACTGTTGTTCATATGTACAATCGTCGCTAGCAACTAGTTTATGAGTTCTCCACTACGGCGTGCCTTTTTTGATTGTCTGCACGCATCCTATAGTTTAAATATTTTTTTCTTTTGGGCGTAATCGTAGCCTTTGCTGGAATAATCACGATGCGTCGTCGAACTGATTTACTTTTCATGAGTATTGTTACAACACCGGTGATACGTACCGGTCGTTTTGATAAATGATCTCGTCCGGATCACGTGCATAATTTATAGATACATCTCCTATACCGCCCTTAATCGATTTATGATAATTTCATACGCCCCGGGACGTTGAAAACCGCACAACCGTCGGCAGTGGGTCTGTCGCATCGTATCTCTCTATGGAAAACGTCCCCCAGAGCGCTTTTAACTTTGCCGAGGTTTGGAAACGACTTAAGTTTAGCTCCGGTACGTCAGGGTCACAAACAGCTGCTCGGCAAAGTTATTTAATGGCTTATGATGTTTGCAATCACCAGAAGGCGAACCGGTGCGCTGTGCAATATTCTGCGGGGCTCTACACGGCAAGTCGTAAATTATACCGACTGAGAACCCGCGTGGAGTTAAACAGATAGAGTACTCTTTAACGCGAAACGGATTTAATATAAAATGTAATAAACCGATTCTTATGAATAAACCGACCGACCGACGTTAAGAAATTATGTTTTTTCTATTGTGTCGGACTGCATTGAAACAATAAAAAAGCGCGGGTGACATGCGATTATTATTTTTTAGCCGGGTTCCTTTGTGCGATTGCCATAATTATAATTTTGTCACGCGGCTGTCGCTATAAATCGGTCGTCTGAATGTTACAATAAAGTCACCTCGAAGGAATTCTCGAATCTCTTGGATTTTATCGATCAATAACTATTAGGGGGCACCCGCCGGACAGATGCATAATATATCTCAAAGACTGCGTTGTGACCTTTCTGTTTTTTTTCTTTTACGGTTGCAAATCTCCTCTTGGACAATCGGACGAATACGATTACCTTCGTTTTTTACGAGGCGTAAAAACCGTGCAATTTACCGCGACCCGTGTAACGTTCGGTTTGCGGTGATCCAAAAGGGCGATTGGCTTTTTCGAGAAGCGGTACTTACCTACGCACGATGTGCGCGCCGTAGCTACACCGGCATCGAGCATAGATTGTACACAAACCAAATGGTACAAGGTCCGTTTTCGTTTAAACTTTAATGTCCCTCGGTACCCACGTGGGCCGCCCCATATACCCGCCGTGTGTTTGTTGCCGACTTCAGTTCGGGTCGTAAATGTTTAATGGTAACCGTCGTCGGTTCGTACGTCTCGCCATATGAACTCGACCGCTGCAGAAACCAATCGTTCACAGAATCGTCGACGATGGAATTATCCCTAATATTATTATTAACGCTGAAAGCGAAGAGGTTTGCCTGCGGCTAAGCCGTTAACCGTGACGAGACGCGGTGCCCACCTGGCCGGGTAATTCGCTTGGCCAATTTAATTATTCAGAATGTTCTTAACAAACGCGATTACACCGAAGAAATGCAAATTATCGGAGGGTTAACGATCACCGCCTTGGGTTTGTTTTGTTTGCAGTAAAATTTATCGCGATGAGCCGTTTAAGAAAATATAAACTCGTGTTTATACCGCATGGTTATTACTTATTAACAATAACCCCCTACTACTTACCTTACTGGTTATCTTACGCAACGCGTGACAACAGCGTACAAATACCTTATTAACGATGTTTATGTTGCATTTGTATAATTATTTTCTGTGCGGAAGAGTATGACGCTAACAATATCAAACTAGCCGAAATAAATAGGTTAACAGAATGTGCGTGACAATCACGATGGATGTAATAAGAGGGTATAAATAATGACTTAAAGTAGAGAGATTTAGAGATAGCAGTAGATCAGTAAAATGTGGGTGAGTGTTAATAAATATGGAGATATGTGAAATAATTAAAAAAATGGAGACGTACTACAATATGCTTGGAATAAATGAATATAGAAAACAGAGAAAGCCGATAAAATTCTATATATTTGAGTATTAATAACTATCAAGTATATTTTATGTTAATTAAATGGAGACTTCTAGTGCACAGTTATTTATTAATGCGGTGATGAATTGAGATGTGTATAAAACGAAACGAACCTTATTTGGAAAAAAATATCAACGCTGCACGGACCCGTACATTTAGGGACCTGTTGGTTTTTTTTACAACAATAAAGCTATTTATCGATATTTTATCAGTAATACTATGATGATTACCCACGCTTTTGCTCCGAAGTGAGTCGAAAGCATTACTCATAAATAATTGTTGCACGCGTTAAACTGTTTAATTGTGCGAACGAAATAGTTCATCCGAAAATCATTTTCGCATCCGTCGAAACATCATTTTCCATACTTATTAAACAGATATCATCATCCACTGCCCAGTCATGCCTCTCCCCCCTCCAAGGTTCTCGAAAGCCACAAATTCGATAATCATTTCGGTTCACAGTGAAAAGATTTCCAGCAACGTTCAGCGAAATCCGATTGTCCTAAAACGACATTAATGCGTGCCTGCCCTTTTTGGTGTTTACCCCTCGCACGGCGTTCTTCCCACCGCCCCTTACACAATGTAGCCACCACTCGCGGCTATCTTATACAATATTTTCGGTGTAAACCGAGTTTGGTTTAAACGCTTTTTAATGGACCGACACCGAAAACCGCGGCCAGAAAATAACATGATTTACGACCACGCCGGTAGTACTCCGCCAAAATCATGATCATCGCCGCGAAGACCTCGTACAGCACACACAACCTGTCCTTCCGCGACGTCATTCGTACTTAAAGACTACAATGCCGGGAAAAGTCTCACACGTACTGCGTTGTTATTATTATTTATTAAACACTCTTATTTTCCCGTCCTTGGTCGTCTATTGTGTAGACGCGAAAAATACTATTCGTTTACGTCGAAAAAAAAATCTATAACAATACAAGAACATTGAATTATACTGTATGGAAAATCATTTTCAGTCAGTTAAGTCGATGCACACACCGAGTGGCCTTCCACGAGAAGACTATGTACTTGTCAAAATTATATTACGTATGTATAATTTCAATCGATGTAAAACACATTTTTTTTAAGTACTCGTTCGTCCTTCGTTGCATTGAATTAAAATTTTTTGTTTAAAAAAAAAAAAACAAAACAATGGTTACCGACACGAGAGAGGAAAACAGTCAAAGTATTTTTTCCGACATCCGATTTTCTCTTGAAAATCCCTTGATCGTACGAAATGCTTAACCAGATTTATTAAAAATACCACATTTTTGTATACATATAAATACATAGAACGTATGCAAGCGTACAAGTATATTAAGCAGAGAGAGAGAGAGAGAAAGCTATTTAATAATAACAACAACGAAGGGTGAAATTCCAGAGTAGACGTCGGTTCGACATTGTGTTGTATCCCGCAGCGGAGGATAAGACCGCGATGACTTTATTAATATGAAATTCCATCATTCGCTGTCAAAACACAAAATGTTGATGTTATTTCATACATTATTTTTATAAAAAATCGGGGGGGGGGGTGATAAAGTCTCCGAAACCGCCATGCCCAAATAGGTTTCCGAAATGTGTTCAGGTGCTCGTGTTATTTTTTGCCTTCCAAACACAATCACAATAATAGGTACAACATGGCTTTGCTATTCGATTTTATTGTAAACTCAAAAATGACAGACTCGCGATACATATTAGGTCGAGAGATTACAATACAAATAATGTCGAGAATAAACGTCTTTGGTCATTCACAAGCAAGTCGGTGCACGTGTTTGACGTATCGGAAACCACATTGCAGAATCAATTAATTTGCACGCACATTAATATTGTTGTAAATGTTTTGTTTTGTAACTTATTGCAGCGTTTCATTTCATCGCCACAGTTTGTTTTAATGTCCAGGCAAATTTAATTTCTCAAAAACTTTTAACGTTCTGCGGTCTCGCGTCGTCGGAACAAGTTCGGACATTAAGTTAATGAAAGTCTAAAACTCGACCACAACATTGAACAATACGTATATTATACAGAAAGGGTACTTAGACACGGTGTTTTAACAACTTCTCTAGGAATTAAACACTAATTTACGCGGCGGTACATTGTGAAATTCAAAAATACCCAAAACGTTCCAACTTAAACGAATTAAGCCAGCTGAAAACTCTTTATGACTTGCCGACGTTTGAAATTAATTACTTAGTACTATTCACAACAGTAATTGAACTCGATTGGTTCGTTAACGTCGAATGTTACAGCGAAAATCCGTTTAAAAAATACTTTTAGTGTTGTTTTGGTGTTGTGGACTTTGATCATTCTGTCAAAATCGTCTAAACGCATTACGTCATTAGTTCGAAAGGTTTTTTTCGAAGTATAAAAATTGAAAACATCCTATTTTGTTGATTTAACTAAATTTTTAGATGTGTCGGGGAAGGTATAATTTACAATGTTGTTTTATAGTATTTCTCTTATGGAAAATACAAGTGAATATTTAATTGGTTAAAATAATAAATTTCGTATCTTTAATTAACTGCACAGTATGTTTACCGTGTGTTTATATATATTTGTATCTCGTCAAAAGAATAGCCAACAATGTTTGATTTTTGTAAGATAAAAAAAAGCACCGAATTTATAGTACTATCTATAGGCTCGATTTAGTCGTTATTGACTTTCCGCTCTCGTATTATGCCAATATAGTCAGTGTGGAATTTACTGCGCATATAAAAAAAAGCGGCACCATTCGCATACACTCGTTTAGATGAGGATATAAAATGCATCCCCTTCAAAGTGGGCACCGGGGCAATGGCCGTAGAATAGAGGTTGATGCTGAACATTACCCTTTGCCTTGTTTGCCAAAAACGCGCACGAACGGTAATGAACCTCGTTCGCATATTTTATCGGACGTGACCGTGAAAGTCCGGGGAGAGAGACAATGCGTTTTTTTACCTGACTGGTGCCGAAAATCAAATGGGTCTAAGGGAGATGGCATCGTTTTGTCTTCTTTGTCATTGGAAACCGTTGAACACTCCAGCAGAAATATTACTGCAGTCAATTTAATTTGTGTCATTATTATCTTCATTAATCATATCTGAATATACTATTAATTCGTTTAGAGCGTAACTAATTTCATTAGTTATAACTATAGACATTTTTCGTTTATTTACCAATATCGCTATGTGTACAAGAAAATATATTCGAGAAGTGTGGAGGCGAAATTCTCGGCTAGATCTTTAGCGAGAATAACGACTTGCTTTTAGCCTGTCGCCTCCGAGAAGTGTAACTTTGACGGTAATTCGCTCTGGTTTACATGTAAAGAGTTTATCTTTACAATCTCTGGTTGAACACGGCAACTATTTGGCAATAACTGCGATAAAAATAACCATAAATACTGTACGCGCTCTTTTTCGAACATAGAACTCGGCACACTTATTTACTGTGCGGTCGTTGTGAGTTGTCAACGGGTTTCAGGGCTTCCGGTACCTGCGGATTATGGCCTTAAGTCGTAAAAGCCGATTTGGCATTTGACGGGAGAATTTAACGGAGAAAAAATTGTGGAGTTTATCCTGTCACACAGAGCGACGGTGGCGCTCCCCTCGTGCAGCCCCTTGGCGCGCTCATGTACTGCTCTTCGGATCTTATCTCCGTCCGCGTATGACCCACGTACATAATCGCGTGCTGCTCTGCTACCGATTATCACCGGGAGGCGTTATCCGGAAATTTATGCGAAGATTCATTACACCGGCAGACCGCGAGATGACTATTAAAAACTCGTGTAAATGATAAAAACCATGCCGAGTAGGAAATCCTCCTAAACACCGCCGGTCGATATGTAACCCCTTGTGCGCGCTCTCGCATCTGTCACACACTATAGACCGAAAGAGAGAGAGAGAGAGAGAGAGAGCCCCCGTTTTTATGTCTCCAATACCCACCACCTCCTCCCCAATTTCCGCCGCCGCCGCCACCGCTCTTTTTCTTTTTGCCAACGTCACGTGCGCTGCAATTATTGATGATTAAATCGGGATTTCCATCGCTGCCGTCCGCACTTTGCCCGGCCCTTGTATAATATATACACATAAGCCTGATCGTGATGGGGTGACGCGCCGGCACCGATCGACAGGCTATTAATTTTTTCCTTCGCCGCCGCGTGCCCAGAGGGCTGAAAATGGCGCCGGACGTGCCGGGGAGGTATAAAAAAAAACATATATATTAAATATATATATATGTATATGTATAACAGCCGACCTTTAATCTCGCCGCGTACAACAGACGATCGGGAAGCGCGCGTTTTTTATTCGAGTCGCGCGCGGTGTCACATTTCCCGGGAAACCCATTTTTTTTTTCTGTTTGTCGCCCGTCAGACACCTTATTATTCTAAATTACATTAATTCCGCGATTTTCGAAAAGAACGAAGCCGATATATATATATGTGTGTATATAGTGTGTGTAAAGGCAAAGAAGGGACCGAGTCGGTGTCAGTGCGACGATTGCGGCAGACACGCACAAAGAATTAAATAGGTATAATATATCGGGCAATCATACGCGGTTGGTTGCACGGAGTAACGCCATACCTTGCACTATGTTGATTGTACATTGTAGGTAAACCATATTGTGTAGACACAAACAATTTGGTCGACGCTTAAGGGGACTTTTAACGTTGACACCTTCATAAATAGGCCATAACACTAGAGTGTTATGGCTTCTCCGATATATGTTTATTGCTTATCTTCGGATTCGTTTTTGTTGAACGCCCACAATGAAGAGCTGTACACGTCTGCAGCAGTCATTCCGGGACGACCGTGTCTTTTATTTTTCGTGTTTTTTAATCACTCTTAGGCGTAGAATGATTTTCCAAACGCGCGTCGTACGTTCGCAAGAAGCCGCACGCCGTCGTCACACTCCGGTCGTTAATCATAATTACTATATTATATTGTGCTCTAATGTTAATGACGTGTACGACGCTGCACAATCACGAGCGACGAACACGTTGTACCGAAATTAAAGCTACTCAGACACCTTATATTTATATACGTATTGAGCATGTGCATTGCACGCCAACGTTAAAATAATGATTTTCACAAAGTTATCCGAGCAGTGTCGACCGTCTCGCCTATATATTATGGATGACTCTAATGGTACACGTCATACCGCGTTGATTATAAAAAAGCAACAACACCAAGACGAATCGTGATCGTTACACGGTGTGTAGTAAGGATCGTTATTGTTATTTATATCGTTTAAAATGAACATTGGCAAGCTGTGGTGTCCGGAACACCGCTCCGCCCAACGGGAAGTTGACAAAGATTGGCAATTTTTTTTTATCATGAAGAATGAAGATTACACCGAGAAAAAAAACGTGGTCATTTACTTTTTTCCTCAAGTTTTTCACGAAAAGCATATTGTTGTTATGAGATAAGTTTAAAAAAAAACTTAGGAACACTCGGTAAAACATCCTATAGAGTTTTCAAAGGATTTAATGGTACAAGATTTCAATTAAAAACATATAATTATTACTTTGTCGTTTTTAAAATCATTATTTTTTCATCATTTAAACGTCAAGTCAATTTTAATTAACGGGATAAAACCAAAATGGGTACAAGTGACATCTTTTTCGAAAACAAGTTAAAAATGTTCTCTTTCTATCTGCGTTAAATTTATAATTATTCATCAATTTTTGAAAAAAGATATTGAAAAAAACTAATGGACATCGCCCATGAGAATATATTGAAAATATAAACAATTTTTTTGTGCTCTTCTGCAAAATATTGTAAAAGATACTTTACCCTTTTGGTTCTCACTATTTCAAATATAACGAACAAAAAAAAATGAAAATTTTAATTTCCAAGGAAATTATGAATCAACCTAATACATGTGTTTGTAGTAGTATCTGTTTTTTTTTTTGCTATTCTTCTTAGTGTAAACTTTTCAATCTAATAATTGAACCAGTAAACGGCACATATGAGCATATTGCTCATAATATTGCTAATGTGGCCATATTGGCCATATGAGGTAATATGAGCATAATGTGTAACATAGTATAAGCACTTTAAACTTTTAAAGCCAATCGGTTTGGTTTTTCTTTTTTACTTTGTTACACTATCATGATAGAAGCCAATATGTGTTATTAAATAAAAACTCAATATAATAATAAACAAACTTTCAACTTTGATAAGTCGCCGCTAAGTCATAGTGTATTAGTATGGGTCTATTAATAATAAATAAAACAAACAGCAAACTCTAGTCGTACCACAGGTCGTTTCATCGCCAACGCCTATCCTTGTACGGTAAACCAAATATTATATTAAAAACCGCTCTATCATCGTCGACCACTAGTTTTGAAAATGAATTAGTTTTTGACATTCTATAATAAACGCGTTACAGGAATCAATATTTTTTTTTTTTTTTTCATAGCCTATATTAATAAAATATGATGGCTCAACAATTGCATATATCCAAATGTACAGGTAGAATAATCAATAATATGTATACAGAATAAACATAATGGCTTAATCGTTACATGCGAATATAAAAGTGAAGAGATTATAGTAAAGTAATGTATGTACAAAAATAAAAGTGTAAGTAACAATTGGAACAGTGCGCGAATTGAGAATATTAATATGAATCTGTATGATTTTAATTTAGACAGTTTTCCTTGTTAATTATTTTTAAGTGTAATACATAGGTACGCGTTTGAATATTTTCGCGTGTACGTTTTTCGCCAAATAAATTAGTTTGTCCAACGCCGGAGCGGATGTCCTTTATTGAGTTATAAATCGCGCCACCTCGCACACGCGTGATAAATGTAAGTAGCAGCGCTTTGAGTAGCTACGATACATTGTTGTGCATTCGTGTACAGAGAAATAGGCTCGCGAACGGTCGGGAGGTATTTTTTTTTGCCTTTGACAGCAAAATTGATTTTTATTCCGCAGACGACGTGTGCGTGTAGTCGTCGTTTGGCATTGATCGATTTCGCCGACGGTTCGGGCTTCAAACGCATTTTTGTTTATTCCGCATCGATCATTCCAAATCCGTACCGTCCACAGAACAACAGAAAATCCTCGATCGACGCGATAATAATAGTTTATAGTGCCCTATTGTGCCCCGTGCACAAATGTGGGCTTGCTACTAAATGTAATAACTTGGCTCACATTTTTTTTTTGTGCAATTGAAATACGAATTTTTTACCACTATTGTTTCACTCATTCGATTAGGTACATAAACGTTACACTGAATTACGGTGATGCTATTTGTGTACATCTAAAACATAATACCAAAACCGAAAATTAATTATTTTTTATTAACAATATAAATTAATTTTGAAAAAGTTGTTTCAATTCATATTTTACGTTTGTGTTTAATTTTTTGTCTCCAATCCGTGACCGATTCTTAGAACATTAAAAAGTATTGAACACCGTCTACGTTACGGCCAAAACACTAAACCAATAATAAAAACAATATCCCCCGCTCCGAGGAAAACCTACGAGGACTACAAATCTTAAATGAACATTTTACACGATTCGAATGTTTCTCCTTGTCGAGGAACTAGTAAACAAATAGATAACAGCAAAAAATAAAACAGAAATATAGCCAAAAATTATATTTTAATAAAACAAATTTTGATCTAATTAAAACGTGTTGCGCAAATTATGATACTTTTAATTTTTTTAGACAATTATTTATTTGGACAAATTGTTTTTTATTTTACATTTATTACTTTGTCTTCCGCCAGACCTTGTACATCGCGGTATTTTTTATGAGAGAAAACATTATAAATAACCAATTTGAATACCGGTGTAATACACAGCGAAAATGTAAACCGATTTTTATTTGAAACAACAAAACTGTACAGTATTGACTGTGGAAAAAATATTTATTGTTTTTATCCGAATACGACCCGCACGGCGCATATATACATTAAAATACTTTCCCATTCGGTTCGTTTGTATATTTTAATTACTAATCCGGTACCGCGGCAAATGTATACAGTTTTGGTTTTTTTTAGGGGCCTCTGCCCTATAGGTAGCCACGGCTGTACCACGCTTGCTGCAATACATATTTTGTAATATCGGAGGCGGCTGTTGTTGTGATAATAGTTTTTAGCCCCAAACATTGCAATGAGACCGTTTAAACACACTAGAAAAAACATACAGCACGCGAATCGCCCCGGGGAGGCTAAAATTATTTTTTCTTTCTTCCCCTGTGGGACTGTAGTACTATACATACTCGCCATATTATTATACGGTGCATACACACAGCAGAGATACACACACACTCGAAAGAGTAGAATTGCGCGTACACCCATTATTATTGATCTCGGCTTGACGGGCGCGCTATACAGAACACTCCATATATATATATATATATATATATAAATATAATATACCGTCACTGGACTGTATGTACATTGAGTGGATATGGGATACAGCCGATGACAACAAACGGGCGACCGCAAAGGGCCGGAGCGCGGATTACCGCCGTCGATACAATAACATTATTTTCACACAGAGTGCACGATCCATTCAACAGGATATCGCAGGCAGTAGACACCGCTTTCTCGTCCACATAAATACACCATGCCCCCCGTATCCCCGTGTCTTTTGTATACGAATTTCCAGGGGGGAGGTTCGGTGTAGAGGGAAAAAAATGAGGGAAATCCTGGATTTTAGGGCAACTGTCGAACAATAACCACCTATAAGTTTTGCGGTATCCGCTATAATAATTATAAGTGTACAGACACCCCGCCGAGCCGTGGGGCAAAAACCCTCGCCGTATTATTTTCACACACACACACACACACATTCACGGTAATTAGTATGTAAAAGGCGATCCGGGCTTTTTGTCCACAGAACTTCGGCGAGGAGGACTAGATCCGAAATTTTACCTGCTCGTACCTTCTGTCCGTAAAGTAAGGCCGTTATCTCTTTTGGCGGGGAACGGGAATCGTGATTAATCGAGCAACTGACGGACATAGGACGAACCAGCAAAGGGGGCAGGAGGTAAACTTTGGTCCTTTCGGGTACGAGCAAAAACAAAAAACAACAATATAACATAATAATCCAAACTCCGAGCACGTATATAGTGATTATACGTGGTATTTTTTTTTTTAGAAGAAGAAGGAAATTTAATTCGAAAACTTCATAATGCAATTACCAAACAAAATATTATCGGTACATACAAACCCCGTGCGAGTGTATAGAGTTTACCCCAAACCCGTTTTAACTCGTTATTTATTGTTCTCTTTGAAGAGTAATACAGTTTGTGTACCGCTGATGTTTTTTTCAACTCGATGCGTAATTCATTTTTTATTTGGAAATCAATATTTCTTTGCTGTTCCGTTCCATATGAGGTTAGTTTTTTCTACTTGCGGTGCACTAACTGAATTTTTTTTGTACGCTGAGAAAAACTCCGAAAGTTTTCAAGTCGAATAATAACCCTTAAGTGACCAACCCACATACATGAGGGGTCGGCCTACTAATCCTCCGTATTTCTCCACTCTTTTTTAGTAGTTAGGTTGTTATAACTGTGTTCTTATCAACCATCTTATCTCTTATCACTTATTCTTATCTTATCGCAGTGACTCGTATTTTTATCATTATTATTGATACCAGATTAAACAAAACACAAAGAGCTGTCAAGTCAACTTGAAAGTTTTACAGTTATTTTGCAACGGTTAACTGTGTCACTCTGAGAAAGAGAATAAAACAAAATATACAAAACGGTATTGAACAGTATATATATATATATATCTGTGTATAGTTTTGCTCTATATTATTTTACCCCCGTGCGTTTCAATAAACCCGGTTTAAATATATTATATTGGTTTATGTAGAACATGAAGATAGCATAACAACACGGCGTACTTTGTCCTCTTTTTGGGAAAGCGCCAGTTCAATTATCCTTTTGGATTTATTTCATTGGCCCCGCTCAACGGTATTGGATTTACAGCTCCGAGCTTTACATAACGATACCATAACACACTCTGCGGTCGACCACACTCTGAGTGTTGTTATTATACGATTGTATCATGCGCTGTAGGTACGTTTAATGTACTTACAGCCTAGCATAATATTATTTCCGTACGTCTTATGTAGCGTGTCCGCCGCGGTTATAGAATTTATTATGTGTATTTTTTTTTTTTTAGCGAATAACGATTAGGTAAACGTGTAATTACTATGTAGTTCAATTTGCCGCGATCGTATCGTCAGACTTACATTACCCAAGACCTTTCCGCGCCAGACCTACCGTTGTGCTGCGTATAGCTAATATTTATGTTTTTTTTTTTTTTTTTTTAAAAAAGGCCCTTGCATTTTCAACTTTTCCCCTCGCTGTACAACTCAACGTTAACCGGTAAACGCTGTTTGGCGGCGTATGAAATTTATTAATCCTAAGGGGAAGTGGACGACGGGGGCAAGAGGTTGCGCACGACAGGGCCCAGAGGCGGTTGGCGCTTTTCGGCGAGACGTCTACACGGGTGTCTTGACACTAAGAAGGCGTTCTTCAAAAACCCGCGAGACCGTGAAATATTTAATCGGTTAAAAGCCACCAGCCGACAGTTGTCGACCTACCAGCTGCACCGGTGCATAATTAATAATTTTTTCGCTCTTTTTTTTTTTATTTTTTTGTCTTTCCTTTTTGGCATTTCCCTTCTCGTCAGCCGTTTTTTTATGGGTCACCCGCGTTCCACAATCCCCAACAAAGCGTCTGTACTTTCGACACGGCGTGTTTCCTCCTCTGCGAGAAAAAAACAAAAACTGAGCTAATTTTTTTTTTTTTTTTTTGAACACAGGTTTTGTTATAAACAGACAATATGTTGTTGAAAAATAAACAACAAAGTTTTAGTCTCGTTTTTTTTTTTTTTGTTTTTACCGAGTAACGTTAAAAACATCATGATAATATAATGTCATAAAAAATTAATTTTACAACAACATATTATATTTTATTCTAACAACTTTCCAGTATTTTCTTGCACAAAGAAATAAACTCCGTTTACAAATCGCACCGTTTGTAACGATGACATATAGTCTGTTTTTTTTAATTTGCCGAATTTATTAAGTTAGTCTATTCCATAAAACTAATAAATCGTAGACCGTAACATTAAGCTCTTTCCGTAACATTAGGAGATCTTAATCGTAGGATAGGATAAGTGTATACTAGATATTGTCACGGTATGATAAGGAATTATTCTATGTAATTGCAATAGTTAAAACCCCTGGTATATCAATCCTGTTTTATTATACTTGTGTGGATTTGTCTTCTGTCCTAACCAAGAGTTTATAGGTTGATAGCTCATACACTAGATTCAATACAAACCAAGGACCTTGATTCAAGATAGATCAAATAAATGTATATTAAACTACCTATATGTATAATAATGGTTAAATACACAATATAATACATCTGGTTGTATTTTTTATTTGACTAAATTTTTATATAAAATCAATATAAATTGTATTTTTCAGCTCAAACAGCTTTTGTAAATTCAAGCTACGATTTTGTTGAATATTGCCTTTGTATTTGTTATTCTTATAATAGTGTATTTTAAGCATGAGCTTATGTGTAATGCACTTAGCAGTGCGGTTCTGTAGTAAAACGAGAAAAGCAATCAATTAACATGATTTTCTACACCGAATAATAACATTTGCCGTTTTCCAATTTTCTAATGGATGGCATTTGCCCTAAAGTTAACCGATTTATGTTTTTCAAAACTTCCGGGCGATGAATATGCTTTGACGGAGGATAAAGAACATTTTTTTTTTTTTAGCTCAGACAAAAACTTTTGAGCTCGCATCGGCCACGTTTCAGAATAACGTCAACTATTAACTAAATTAAACGTGTACTTTGAGTCATTTCACAGCCGCTGTTGCTGTTTAACATAATATACTGTGATGGACCCTCTAAGAAACTTTATACAGACATTGGGGTGTGCTAATTGTTATGTGACATTTCGTCTATTAAACTCTCGACCGGACCGGACGGCGCGAGGGAAGCCCGTTTAATTAGTTAAAAGGTGTTTTTAGGTTTTCGTGTATAATATAATATACAGTACAATACAGCGCAGACGGACGAAAGTTTCTTTTTTTTGGTCGTTCAAACGGTTACAGCCGGCTAAGTCTGTCGAATACGAAGATTAAATACAAGTACCGGCCGTATCCTACTTAAAATATATTATATTTGTCGCGTTAAAAACTAACGGCAACGTTCTCGGCCGTTTTCATTATGCGCGACGCTCTTGTGTGTGTGTTTTCGCCAACACTCGGGCAAATAGTTGCACTCTCGCCGTCGGTGTTGTTTTAGAATTTTATATATATATATATATATATATGTACATTGTCGCAATTGTGAATTCATGTGTCCCGGCTGGGGGACATTTAGAAAACGCCGCCGCCTCCGTTTCACAATCCGCATTTTCTCTGTCTCAGTGGTCGTATCTCCCTGCCTGCGTTTGCCTCTCGTGCGCCCGCCCTTGTCTGTTTCCGTTTCTCCCTATGTGTACACCACTCACTAGTCAGACGACATTTTTCGACAAAAGACGTTCTAGTGGCGTACGCGACGCTTGTTGTGACCCACTAGAACATATTATTATTATTATTATTATTGTATTTACGTTTTGTACGGACAAGAAACAACAACACGAACTCTGAGGGAGGAGAGATGTTAATTTAAAACGCCATGCCGGTTGCGCTGAAACGCCACCATGTGCACACGTACACTCTACCGCGTCACCACTTGACCGGTAAAGCAAAAATTCTCCCCTTATGTGTACACACACACACACACACACACACATTAGTTTGCTACATTTGTCGACAAAATGAAAGAAAAATATATATATATATATACATGTAAAAAGTGAAGAATATTTTTTTTGTCATTCAAACGTCGAGTGCACCGTGGTATAACGAACCGCGCCTACGGTCTGAAAAACACAAACCAGACTCCGGCTCGTAGGCGGTGTGTGTTCAATCGACAATTACATAATATTGTCATGTTGGAAAATGTATAAATATACATAAAATGTACCAAACCAGGTGTCCTTTCGTGTTGTGGGTCACCGCACCGCTAGTATTAACATTGGCGACGCGGCACCGGCGGTCCCACCACGGTCTGGAGTTTTCCCGTATTGACTTTATAGCTTTTCGCGTCTGTTTTCCCCTTTAGAAAAGTATCCGGATACGACGCGCGGTTAAACTTTGCCAATACGCATATGCCACCGCCCTCGTGTGTAGACACACACACACTCGTGTTATTATATCCGTAGAAATGTGCGCGTACAAGCCTCGGTGTGCATTATTTACACGTCGTTCGCACGCGGCTGATCCTTTTATTTTTTTTGTGTTATGAAGAAAACCCTTAACGTTATCGTATGTTTTTTTTTTTACTTGCAGATGTCAGCTGCGGTCGACCTCCGCGGATCATCGAACATCCGGCCGACATGATTGTGGCCCTGCACGAACCGACCACGTTGAACTGCAAGTCCGACGGTCAACCTAAGCCCGAGACCAGGTGGTACCACGACGGTCGCCTGGTGGACACGGCTCGGGACAGCCGAAAAGCATTGCTCCCGGACGGGTCGTTGCTGTTCCTGGAGCCGGTGCACGGGAAACGGGACTCGGACTCCGGAACGTACTGGTGTGTAGCGTACAATTCCTTGGGCGAAGCCGTCAGCAAAAAAGCCAATCTAGTCGTTAAATGTGAGTAAATAAATCAATATTTCGCTTGAACGAAAGACGTTAGATCGTCATACGTCTTAGGTCAGCCGATTTCCTGTTTCTCATCAGCTGTTTTCTACTTGTTTTTAGATTTGATAAATGTCCATTTGAACTTATAGGTTGACACTTGCCAAAAATTCATATTCGCGTAAAAATGTCCCGACCACACTAAATGGAAATTCTTAACAACTTACTGCGTTGCAATATTTGCTTCCTGTTTGGTTTCCATGTTTCGATAAAAAGCGAAACATGTGGCAACTAACGAATGTTGTCTTAGTGTGGATCCGGCTTTAGCCTACTCTACCTCAACTCGCATTGATATTCCACAATCAACACTAGCTTACTCCCTATTCACTATCATTGTTTTTGTTCACAAGATCACTCCTTAGCTACTACTTATTTTATGTTAATTTTCCATTTGGCCCTTCCTAATCACAACACTCGTTCATTTTAAGGTTCTTATTTCTGTCACAAACATCCTCTGCCGTATATTATTCTAACGAAGAGTATAAGGTCGCCTGTTCCATAATGCAGAATAGCTGGGGGCAAATTTGATGGCAGGGCGATAGGGCGATACTTCCCTTAAGCCGAGTTTTTATTTTCTTTAAAACAAAATAATTAAAAACAAATAACGCAACCCTTTGCGAAGTACACAAAATTTAGTTAATTCGGTCTCACTACCGATGGATGTCCTCAGGGCGGCCCGCCGAATGTAAATGTTCTATATTTATTCATTTAAAGCCGTCGAAAGAACGTCAAATATTTTAACACATCGCGAAGATCAACTATGTTTTTGAAAAAAAAAAATAATTCCATTTCAGTAAATATTTTTATTAGTAGAGTTCCAGTAACGGTTATTTATGTCAAACAGGACCGGATTTTGGTAGTGCATTTCAGGAGAATCACGTTTTCCACGAGTGTATACAATAATGATAATTGGTTTTGACGTTGTGCAAAGGGCAAATAAAGCATGTTCGAAACATCCATTGCCAAAAGATGTTGTCAAAAACAGATAATATGTCAAACGATTGGTCATCCTTAAGCCTCGGGCACGCCGCGTTATAACGTTTTAAGTACACTCCGGGTTGAATTCGCTCACCAAAGATCATTAATCAAAGGGAAACGTCTCAACAAAAAAACAACACTCACAGTTTGAAAGTTTAACGATTTAATCGATTCGCGTAGTCGTCATTTCGAAATTTGCTCGAGTACTTTGCAAACTCTTCAAGTTTTTCCATCGCCGGCAGATTCGTTTTGTCTTATTGTTAAAGTTTTCATTATTTCTGGTGCTCAAAAAAAACCTTTTAAGAGTTCGACGAATGAATCACGATTCACGGCGTCTATAAGTATTCCTAATAAATATTTAATCCCGGCTCTTAATTATAGCTAATTAAACGAGCGCACTTAGGCCATTAGTGGTCTCGCAACACTGTTATATTTACTTTATATAAACGGAAATGCAGTGGCTTAGCCGGCAATCGGTTGAAGGAAGAGGGGAGGAGGGGTTTCAAAAAGAGAAAACGCTCATGGTATACAACTTCGAGTTTTTTTAATGTAAAGGACTAATAGACAAAATAATGTAAGAGTATGATTTATGAGTTACCGAATAGCGTTCAGACTATATTTTGTCATAATATGAATCGAATAGGCTGAAATCAAATAATCCAAAAAATCGGAAAATGAATTGGTAACACTGCTTGTCATCAGCTTGTTTCAAAATACACCAGAAAAGGCTAGATTTAGCCTTGAAAATAGTGGTTAGTATCAAAACTAACAAGTTCCATTGAATCATGTGAGTTTTGATATTTAAGGCATATCTTATTTTTGTACTACTCGCATGTCAAAACTCACATGTTCCAGACTTTAACCGAAAAAAACCTAGATAACTACTATGATCATAGATGTTGATGACAGGTTCGAGTTTGTTAGCCTAAATCACGCAAGTATACAAATTACATTTTGGAATTCTTATTTGCCCAGGAAAACCTTCCACCGGTTTTTTGCGCAAGGGTCGTGTGAGTTTTGATTTCGACCCACTCAATTTTTACATATTTTTTTTCAAATCAACGAAATAGCAACCGACTTACTTCACTCGCGTCTATTGCGCAACCGCTCTTGTCACATGACAATACGATATTATAATTATTTATTACTACACACATTTGCATCGCCGTCGATACACTTCCGCGTTATTTCTCCGATTCGAACACGCGTTATACGATTCACTTCCGGGCTCGGTTTAATCCGATTCTGCACGTCCCATAAGTCTGTTGCACTACCGTGTAATTTCAATGGCACACGCCGTTGCACAGCCGTGATTGACCTTTATCGGAGCCGTTCATTAATTACATTTGTTCCGGCACATAAACCGAATGTACGCGACAATATTGTGCCGTTCCGAAGTCCCCCTCGAGTGGGGAAAAAAACAAAAAAAGAGATATTATTATATAAACTTACTTACTTCAAAGGACGGTCGTCTCGTCTATGCGCGCACCCAGTTATAATATTGTATAGAAATAATAATAACAAGTATAACGTTGTATGTAGTGTGCGCACCGCGTTAATCCGGCTTAGAGTCCGAACAAACAAAAATAAATGATTGTCAAAAATGCATTACACACGGGGTGATTCATCGCTGAAGAGCCGGCCAATCTACCAGAACATTCAATTCATTTTTGCCATAACGCCGACTCGAAGCTGTTATTGTTCACTAGTTCTCAAATACACACACCCCTCTCTCGAACTGATTAAGTATCGCTTAAATGTGTATTATTACCATAAAATGTGGTTTATCAAACGTTAATCTATAAAATATTTACGTTTAATTCCTTCGCCCAGTGTTATATTCTAGTAGAAACTTGGGTTAGATGAATATTTTTGTCAAGGGCCAAGGATCAGGAGCTAATACGCATCATTCAGGCCCTATTTTTCCATAAAGCTGAAGGGTTTAAATATAAGTGAGTCAGTATATCAAAGCGTCGTTGTTCGTGATCAATTATTTTAATTGCGTTTCTTTTATTGTTTTTTCTAATGTGAGTACTGATGAAACGATTTTTTTTTTTATACTTTTTAAGATTCACGTGTGGATTTTTTCTAAAGTTAAAAGTAAGTCATAAAGATAAATAGGTATAGATAAAGATAATATTACATTCCATTACCGTTTAAAGTTTAACGGTCAGCAGTAAAAAGTTATAGCTCGAGAATTAATCATTAATTTATAACTAGTTATAGCCAATATTTTTTTTCAGTACAACTTCATACTCAAAATACCTAAAAACATTATAAGTAATCGAACATATATATACTGGTGGTACACGAGTTCACCTATTTCATTTAAAAAATTGATTATTTTGTGGTTCACATTTATTTTTATAGTTACCCTGTTATATTTTTTAATGTACTGTTTTTATTAAGTTTTTTATGTCTGGTATTCCACTCTGCACCTTCGACAGTGTGTATTCTCTTTTCATCAAGTGACCACTGACCATGTTGAACAGCTGCTACTCGTCTGGAGAGTATCTACTAGTAACCAGTTCAGCATGCGTGGTTTGTTACTTATCAAAGCGCTGCAGGTTTAGTACGATCGTTTGTGAATAACCCCGTACAAAAATCTATACAGTAATATTTTTGTGTTGTTCACTAATGGCGCGTGGGACTGATAAAATGCGGTATGCATCCATCGGTTAGGCCATTGTCGATAATTTAATCTGACCAAGGCGGTTTAATTCGCTTGCTTGTTTGACTTGTCAAAAAACATTTGGTCGGGGGAGTGAAGAGTATTGGGTCAACACGTGTGTAAAAAGAGAGGGGGCATCCTTAAGGTTATTGAAGCGCAAAACAAACGGCCGGAAGCCGTTTTCTTTTGGACACGGGAGCTGAGTGAAAATAAGAGCGACGGGGCAAGGGTTCGGTTTGGGGCGCGAGCGAGGAGCGATCTGGGGGGAGGGCCGCCAAGACAAACATTGCTGGAAAAATGGTCTTGTTTGATATTCCCGGGGGAAGCATCGAAAGCAAAGAAACCAACGGTCGTCTTGCCCCAAAACTTTCGACGGTCGGTTGTACTACGCTAATTAATGGATAAGGAATCAGACGTCTATATTGGCATGGTAGTATAAATAAATAAATAACAATTGAATCTCGTTACACGGCCAAACTCAAATCAAATGTCAAATAATAAAATATAAAAAAAGAAATAAGAAAGTTTTTTTTTTTATGGTAAAATAAGGGGTTTTTAAGTGACAGACGTTGCATTTGTAAGCTCTTTTAGTACATCCGTGTCTATGGGGGTGGTGTGTATCGTTAATTTAAGGTTCTTCTATATTGACGTCTCGCAGTAACGGAAAAATTAAATGAAAAAGCCTTTGAGCGAAGCGACGGGGATAATGCGATGGAAACCCGAGAACCGAATCCTAAAAAAAAAAAAAAAAAAACGCTTTACGCCAATGGTACACACAATATTATATATAGGGTTGTGCCGATACCGCAAACGAATTCAATCCATTACCGTGCGGATTGCATTCCGTTGTCATTTTTCCTTTGACAGTCGATTTTTTCTACCCATTTCCAGACTGCGAGTTTTGCTTTCTCTTTTTCTGTATGTGTTGCTCGGAAAAATGTTTACAAATAAGATTTTTTACCGAATATATTCGCGGTAAAATGCATTATATTATATAAGATGTTTTTTGCAGAGTTTTCTGATATTTTTAATAATAATGTATTGCTAAAATATTTTTTATTTTTATAAGCAAATTACTAAACAAGTAGTCACGTACCCATCACGACAATGTGAAGTGTAGATAAAAAAAGAGCGCATTCATATTTATAATTTTAAAGACAATGTACTCGGAAATAGTATCTCCTATCGTTAAGGGTGATATTGTGTCTTTTGAGTTGGAGAAGGAAACAGGATATTGGACAAACGTTGCTTACTGTCAAAACAAATAATTATTTTTGAGAATTGGCGAGTATTTATCGATGCTAAAATTGTAATCAGTTATAATTATAGAGTACTATAACCTTATATTTTACTGTGAAAAATTGCCGAAGGCCTTAAAATATAGGCCGCCGTGTGTGATGTCCTCTTATAAGTAATATTTTTTATGGCTGTGTTAGTTATGCTGATATTTTAGTAAAACACATTTTATGCGAATAATTAATGTGTCCAAACAGTTTTTCCAAAAATGAAAATCAAGAAATGATTTACAGAGAAAAAAAATACTGTATCGTATTACCTTGTACGTAAAATAGGGACTGTTATAAAACTCGGCTCCGTCGTGAAATACCAATCGAGTTGACTTACCCTCGACCGTGTCGCATTGTTAACCAGAGCCAAGGCAGACGAGTAAGTGGTTAAGAGTTGCTTCGGTGTTTTTGGCAACGGACTTAATGTTCGGTTGACATTTAGCTAAATCGATTGCCGGCGCAAAATATATTTTTAGTTCGAGTATCGAGAGGAACGCTAATTAAAAAGGCGGCTCGGCATGCAATCTTGAAATACATTTTATTTATTTTTAATGCCTCTGTTATATAAACATATTTTAACGGTCGCTTTATGTTCACTGTCAGTCCGTTTATATCGACGCCACCGTGATAAAACCGATATAAATTATTACTGTTCGGACGGAAAATCGGTGGTGGTGTGTCGATGGTAATTTATATCGTTGTCCATCCGGTAAAAACAATAAAATAATATTATGATCTTTTAAAGATAAAAATAAATGTATAAAACAGTATAAGTTATTAAAATACCGCATTATCGCGTAACGCGTACGTTGTGTAACTCGTTAATTCTTTGATTTGTTTTAATTGGTTTTCCTGAAAACGTATTCCAAATGATTGATAAATCAGTGATTTACGTTTCTTTGCAAAACTATCTTTAGTCGGAGCTTTTGGCTCTTTTGAACTTATTTGACAGCTTGTTGTTTTTCTATTTTTTTATCCCGGTAAAAATGAAACTATACACAAACATTAATTCCGGTTCGAAATAGATATCCCCCGCGTTCCTCGCTTTCCATTTAGGTAAAACGCATTGGATATAAACGCAATACCATATACACCAGGTGTAATTACCTGCCGGCCTATAATATCCAAAAGGGGTTCAATTAAGGTATCAAATAAGGGTTGTTAACTCGGAAACCAGCCGTTTTTGATACGGCGTCACGCGAGTTTTAAACGTTTTCGTTGCTGCTTGTTTAGTCGATAAATAAATAGAGTGAAAACTATATTAATAGCGCAAAATATATGTATACATAATAATATAGAACAGTGTCGGTATGAATATAATATTACCTTTGGTCGATTGGTCGGAAACTATTGTCGCAAGTGCGTTCCTTTACAAAAACGCAAACTCCGTGTCCAGGAATAGCGTTGTTACATACAAAAAAAAAAAATAAAATATAAAACAATTTCTTTGTGAAGAATTTTGTGTTGAAATTATTAGGTCCCGTACGATAAAGCCGAAAAACATCTAAATCTATGGAATAATTCGTTGCCTTTAGCTCAATCCATTAACCATTGTAAACGACCTAAGCTTATTTTATAATAAGCTTTTATTATGAGTGGTCGGACGGATAATAACACCCTTGACGGGCTCCGGCCACAGTTATACGATGACAACACGCTAATAATAATAATAATAAATGTAACAACAATAATATAATGAATCCCATTTGCACGCTGGAACGCACACAATAAAATATGCAACGGGGCCGGCTACTGGCAGTGGACGAAGACTGGCGACAATGAGCTGAATGCCAAAATAACCGCAGCGACACATTGTTGTGAGGGAAACCCGGCAAACCTCCCCGAAGTCGAGCAGATGGCACGAGCGTGTAAATCACCAGGCTTAAGCTATTATTATTCTACGGCATTATTGACAAGTATGCAAAATTTCGGTTCGTTTTTTTTTTTCCACTATTGTTGCACAAAATTATTAATAGAATATTCCTCGTTTAATCGCGGCCTTCCCATCCACTCGACGCGGCTATTTTTCACCGCCAATACCTATTGTGTCCAGCGACCAATATACAATAGTTAAAACCAGGTATCTGGTATCTAGTATAGGAATGTGTGTTTGTACGAAACAAATTGTAACACACCTCACGAGAACAAGAAGAGCCGTCGAAGCGATAAATTACATTTTTGATTGATCGACCCGAGATGAGCGTCTGGAAATTCAACGTTTGCTAATCGAATTTTCTTTTGCCGCCACGTTTTTTTCACCATATCCTCGCTTAGGCTTTTAACGGTGTACTCGAGAGCTATTTAAAAACCCGAACCCGATGCGTTTGAACGACAGAACGCCCAATCATGCATTGCATCACTATTATATACACTCGACAATCTCTCAATAATAATCGCTCTACCTTTTGGTGCTTCATGAACCCAAGATATTTGAGTCGAAACTCGGAAAGATAATAAGTTTTTAATTGCCAACGTCTTCTTAGTGTTTTATTACATTTCTTTGCAAACAAAACTTTATGCGGGAAAAGTGAACAGCACAAATATTTAATGTCAAGAGATATTATTAGCGTTTCGAAACATCCCGAGGTTGGGTTGTCTCTTTACATAATAGCATTCCAATATTGATCGGTTGAAGTTTAATCTATAGATAATATTATGAAATTTGTGTCGTACAAGAAAACCGCCCATAGGATGTTTGTTGATGTTATCTCTAAGTAATGGTAATATTTTCGATATTATGTAGAACATCAAGCCTTTTGGCGGATACGCCTATGGCCTATATGAACATATAATACTGTTCATTTATCAAACGGACAAACGCAAAGCGAATTCAATAGGTATATTTCGTACTTGATTACACACGATTTATAACTTCAAAAGGCTCGGATTCATATTGTAAAGCTTTTGTGGTCGTCCGTCATTTACTTTTCCTATATTATTATGTATTATGAATGTAAGCTTGACGTATCCAGCTGTGTCTTATAATATAAATTTGTATTTGCCGCAGACAAGTTAATAAAAAAAACTTATAAAATTAAAAATTTGTTTAACTATTGTTAAGTCGATCTACTTGGTGACTTTTGCATCATCGCTAAGCCCATCTTATGTGTGTTCCACATATATTTGCATAACCGTAATATTATTACAATGCGTTGGACATTCTTACACATTTCTTGATTTAAACCATTTTGGAAACGATTGATTAGTTTATCATTTCCAAATTAATAATAATATAAATAAAATTAATATTGTATTTTTTTTTTTTTTTGTAAAAGTGGTGACAGTCGCGATGATTCGATTATAATTTATAATGTAAGGAACATCGACAAAAGAAAATATATAGAACAGCACAAAATATTTAATCAAACAAGAGTGTCAGAGTCGTTGGAAATCCTTCAGAGCTCCAACAAACGCCGTCAGTCAAATAGTAATCCCATAAAAGAAATTCGGTCCCTTTTATACTGTCCTTTTGACGCACGAAATACCTTTAGTGTCAATAATAATCAATTTCGTTCGAAAATCCGAATAAAAAAAGAATAAATAACCATTTATTTTTAATAATATTTATTTAATTGAAAAAAAATAGGTAGGTATAGTGGCAATGGGAAAACGTGTTATTGGGAAACTTCTAAATTTACCAAATGTTCTGTGTTCGTAGAAAAATTGAATAATTTCGTTTCTATGAATTTTTAAAGTTCAGGTTTTTTAAATATTTTTTCAAAAATTATTAAAAACTAGTGGATTGAGTAATCGAAAATTTTAAATGTCTCTAGCACAAATATACTTCTTTACTATTAACTGTGAAAATTTGATGATTCTACAACATTTCAATGACACGTCGGGAAAAACTTATTTTGATGCGAGAAAAGATGTATTTTTTGTTTCTATAAAAACGACAATAAAGAATCAACATTACTATTTTGACACATACACACACACACACACACACTATTTTAAGCTTTAAATTAAAATGTTGCAAAAAATTGCCTATACCCACTTTATTCCTTAATAAACGTCGAGTGGGTGGGCGTCATTTTAATGACTTGAACGTTTACGCTGTCCCGTCGCGTTAAGCGTGTCGTCGCCGCGTTGTTAACGCCGATTTATAATCGGATAGTAATTAAAAATAATTATCCAAAGACCGTGTAACATGTATACCTACATAAGTAATGAAAGAAACGCAGGATGTAGCGACAGCAACGTTAAACGAATAGCCCACAGGCAGGTAGGTAGGTACAACGGTTTTTCTCCGGTAATTAAAACACGAGCGGAGCTTAAGCAAATGGGTCGGGCGTCGTAAAATGAAAATTACAAGTCCCTGCAGTAGGGGCGACCCGCGTTTATTAGTCGGCTGGGCCAATATATTTATACATGTATTATAATAATACTATCGTAGTAGCAAACTCGGCGAGGGCGAGATAGGCCAATAGCCGGTGTATATGTACGTCACGTGATATGATAATACCGTGTACGTCCAGCTAAATATTTCCTCATACAGGCAGCACGGAATATCACAGCATTATTGACCGCGTTAGTCGACAATTTAAGTTTATCCGTCGCGCCCAATCACATTTAAATCCGCTTCGGTTGTTCTCCTTCGCCCGCCATCACTCTATCACTTTGATCGCCACACCGCTGTCGCCTCTTTTGTTTCTGAACTTCCGACCTTACGAGAATATATTGTCGACGGCGGTCCTCAACTCAATTTTCTGTAATTCAATTTACCCCCGTGGGTATATATTTTATTTTGGCTGTGTGGTTGATGGCCGTGTAAAAAAAAAAAAATTATCCGAGCTCGTCGGACCCGCGCAGACATCGTCAGAGAACATCCTACTTTCCTATATCGGACACGTGCGAATAAATCCCAAACCGAAATCCTGGCACAAGTGTCTTATAGGATACCGTCTGTGTTGGCGTGTAAGTCTAAAAGCTGTAGTTCCTTTGAGCCCCTAATAGCACTCCTAGTATCCTTAGCAGTTAGCTTCGATTACGGATCTTAAAACAAATATAATCGTTGTAAATATTTTTTAGTAATTTGTAATTCATCGGACAACTTACATTTATTTGTTTTATTTATAACGGTTGTGTACAATTTATACACAATTAAGTTTAGTAAACCTCAAATTTTTGGTTTTTAAAGTTAAAAATAATAATAATTATACTATTCCTTGCACGCACTGTGTTTTTGAAATAATTAATTTTCGAGCCCCCAATCGTTGGTGATTTGTCATACGACTGTCGTCTAAGATACTTTTTCTGTAACATACACCATACCACCGGTATTACTTATTAAAATAGTATAATTGTAGATACAAAATAATATTGTGACAATATAGATTCAAATAATGCACGTATTTAATTTACAGAGTGATTCAATAAAGACAAGTAATTCATTTTCTCGAAAACACAATTGTCGGAGACAATTTAGTTTTATGTTATTTTACAAATAATAGAC
Source organism: Adelges cooleyi (assembly GCF_023614345.1). Lineage (NCBI taxonomy): Eukaryota > Metazoa > Arthropoda > Insecta > Hemiptera > Adelgidae > Adelges > Adelges cooleyi. Next base: position 1,316,215 of record NW_026095761.1, read on the forward strand.
AACATTTCATATTTTTTTACAGAGCTTTATTATCTTTAAAATCTTAAACGGTAACGTATAAGTATAATTCACTTTTTAGATTAAGAATAATTTGTTGAAAACTTTGACTGACCGATAAGCACTTTTCGATATTACTTTTAAAGTAACTAAAGTTTAAAATTTAGAACGGAAGGTGAAGTGCTATTGCGCACGCAGACAAAACTAATACTACACGCCACGCCTTTCCTCCCGTCCTAAAATTTAAACTTAAATAACAATTGGTTATCGACCAGTCAAAATATCCATCAAAGTATTCTTAGTTAAAAAAAATTAGCTTAATATGTACGTTACCGTTTAAGTTTCAAACGTTGATAGAACTCTGGAAAATACTAAATAAGATAAACGTTTAGTAATTTTATATTATTGTAAAATAACATTAAAAAAGTTTTCAAAAAAAAAAAAGCTACAAAATTGCAATTTTGTTAAGAGTAAATGAGCGTCTTAGCCTTAATGAATCGCCCTGTATAAATATATACTAGTAAAAAGACTTTATCGGCTTTTTTGCTGACATTTGTGTCTGAGCGGACCATTTACTAGATCAAGTACACTGTACACACGCCGTTCGGGAGCAATCCCCAGACGATAGTACCTGTTGTTAAATTTATTGGAAAGCCAAACACAATTATTTTTATTGGCGCGGCGTTTAGTGCTAAAAGCAAAATTATCGATTTTCGATTTGGGCGACGGGCCTGAATTGACGAGGTAATATTTATTTTGTTAGATCTGTATATATATAAATATATGCGTGTGACAAGGATAAAGTATTGCGTCGACGCCTCCGAGAGTAAACAAAGCGGGTGCGTGTGAACGTTATACGATAATTTCGTTTTCCGGAAAATCATAAGTCCTTTGCATTTGTCAAGCGGAAATGAAATATAAAAAAAAAACACTTCCTCGAGCGACTCGGATACAAACATAGTAATATCGCAATAGTATAGAATAAAATGTACTATACACATTGTGTACAACGTCTTAGGGGTTGCAAGGGATAAAGTGTAAATTAAATCTCCGGGACCGACTTGAATTTCCAAGGCATTCGAGCGCAACGTTTTATAAAAATACAAATAAATGTAATTTCCTTAATCGATTGGTGAAAGGCGATTTGTGTCAAAAAGCCGGTGTATACCTAACCGAAAGTCAACTCTTTTCGGCATTTGTTTATGTACAATATTCATGTCAGATTATGTTCATGCGTTTTAAAAATATAACGGACAAGTATTTCATTGAAATCTTCTTGCGTATGATTTATCTGTCTAATTTGATTAACAATAGTGGATTTTCTTACCGGTAAATTAGCTTTGAGAACTGTAACTTATTTTTCTTGCTAATTAAGGCGAATTCAGTCAAATTCCATGTCGATTAAATTATTCTTGTTGTGTGAATAGCACTATGACAATGGTACAAAAAAACTCATTCATTATATAGTCAAAGTGATAATTTCCAAAACAGTATTTATCCAAAATGTTAGCACCATCATCGATTTAGGTCTAGTTACACTTAGAAGGTTCGTATCTTTAATTCAGATACTTACACTAAAAATGATCAATTATAAAACAACATTAATTCGGATTTCGGGCTTGTGAGTTTAGTGGAATCCAATAATTATTTTAACAAAACGTCAGATGGCCATTAAATGCTTAACTGTATACATTTCTTTAAGACATTTCGTTCTGAGAAGTACACTGTACCGGTATACATTAATAACGCCCTAGTTTCAAAAAGAAACCCTGTTTAATTATTATCCCCGGTATGCGCACTCGAGTAATTAGATCTGTCAGATTTCCAGGACATGTCAGAAAAACGTGACCAAACTTTTAGCGCAACTCCAAGTCAAAAACCATCACTTGAAGTTCACTCGAGAGCTCGGGCTGAGAATACTTTTATGAACTCTTAGCGGAAAAAGCCTTTAATAACACAACGCGAGCGTCATATCACGGTGGAATGCCAAGGCAGACCAAACTATGTATAGTATAGTAATACGCCGAAAATTTATTTTAAAAACTTGCGATCGACAACCGCCATAATATACCGTATACGATAGTCGGCTACTTTGTTTCCGCCCGTAAGAAATACTTTTTACAATTTTTGTAAACATATTATAAAATGAGCGAAGGCGTTGTTTAGAGTAGTCTAGGGCTCACTGCTTTTTCGTCGATGCGACGAACACAGGTGTCGTGTCGGGAATGTAGTACTTAACTGTCTAAAGCTATAAAGTAATAAAACTTCCCCGAGGTCTACTGAGAAACGTATAAAACCAGACTCGACTATAAACGGGAAAATATGGAAAAATCATCAAAGAATTTCCACCCTTAATCCGGCGATGGGACTGTAAGGGGGTCCTTTAGCACCCTCACATTTGTCGTTATCGCTTGTTCCGAAAATAAAACCACTCCAGTCCTTGTTTTTCTCCAATCTATAATATTAAAAAATATATTAATTGTGTTCTTATCCGCGCACTGAGATATTCCCCAAGATATTAATTAGTCTGGGCTTAAAATAAGTGCTTACAGCCAGGCGTGGAGCTAGGATTTTTTGTGCTAATAGGTATCTCCATTAGGTATGTACAATGTATAAATTAGGGGTAAGCAAACATTTATAATTTTTAGTTTAGAAAGGTCTTGTACATAAAGGTATTACCTTTAGAAAGTCTCGTAAGGGTATTCAAACGGTATTGTCACATGGGGACTACATGGTAATATGTCATTACACGATGTTGATATAAAAATATATAATACTTAACACGCTTCCCCCTCCCTAAATCCGTCACTGACTGCAGCTGTTGTCTGCGGGCCACGTCACGTCGGTATTGTTGTGCGAGGCTTAATGGCAAACATCATCCGATCCGTCTGATTTGCAACAGTGCTGAGTGGTACCGCGTCTTCGGCGCAATGTTGGGTCATGAATCAAGTGTACGATTGTTTTGTAATTAGCGCGACGGGCGGAAAGAGTCATAACCGTTTTGGAAGAAACGAACGGGTGAGCGTGGAAAACTTTTAAAATTACCAGGCATGCCAGGGGGGTAGTCGGGGGCAGGACAGGGAAGATGAATTTTCAGCGACACATTTTCATCGCACGTCATTTGTCATGGTTATAAACACATACACACGCCGAACGAGGACAGTTGCCTGTTTTTTTAGTCAAAAATCGATTACCCATCCGTCAGACGCCTAAGTACGACAGTTCGACGCGAGCTAACCGAGAGCCCGTGCCGGGCGGCCAAGGCAAACATCCATCAATTAGCCGTAGAAACCCGTGTAATTTCATGCTTGCACATCACCGCGGACGGCCGGTCGTTTTTAACGAATTAACTACACTGCACGTCCCAGATCGGTCTTACTTTGTCAAAATTGAAAAAAAAAGTACCTGCGCGACAACTACGGCCGCGCCCGAGCAAATCCCTCTGAAATTGATATGCTACTTACATCGTGTAACTGTGAGCGGGAATTCATCACTACCAAAATGATTTATTATACCGCCATCCGTTTATATTATACACACGATCTTCTCGCAGGATGTTATTCATTTTCGTACTGTCGTCCACGTAAACGTGCTTATTAAAAAACAACCAAAGGACAATAATTCGTATGGCCATTGCCGATAAATAAGGGCCAGAATGAAAATCACAACTTAAACCTTCACAGCATTTTTTTCGAACAAAAATAAAACATGCAGCGAAGGGTATTATTAAGTAAGTACTACTTAATACTGCTTAAATTAAAAAAAAATTTTAATTTTTTTTAGTTTTAGTTTTGTAGAAAACGCCAAATTTTTAATTGTTCCTAAACATTGTGCAGTAAAGGATTAAGTGCTCGAGTACGTACGACAAAAAACAATAATATTAATAATACGTAGGGTGACTTTTTCAAACGTTTAACGCGCCAAAATTTTAAAGCATAATTAAACACCATATTTCGCGGCGGACGGTGGTATTTAGACTTTGTTTATTAACAGTCATATTGTTAACACTTAATGGCTCATACCATACATAAGATAGCGGCGATAAGAATGTGTTTTATTCAAATGAAAAATATACGAGCGCATACTTTTAAAATAATTAATTATCTGTTTTCATAGGAAATGTATGATTAAAAAAAACAATCATTAACTAGACAATTAAATTAAATATGAACGTTTCAAAAGTAAAATTTCCAGAATGAAGAAATTCCGAGGCAGTATTTTTTTTTTAAATAAAATATTCTTAGACTACTTAAATATTTAAATAACTTCGTCATTTGAATACGGTAATCGTAGCATTAAAATTCACCGAAATTGTTCAAGCTAAATTTAACTACAAAAATAGTTTCATGTTTATCCGATAAATCCACAGTAGTTTTGGGCAAAATTTACATAATGCTCAGCGTACAAATACCTGACTCATATCACACTCCCGAGATACTTTTCAAACTCCGTTATAGCTGTACACATTTTTCTTTAACTTTATACCAGTTGAAAATAAAAATGAGCATTGTATCTTGGGACCTATGGTTGTCGACGTCTCCATGGTCATTTGTTAATTTATAATATGTACTTAAATAATATTTAAACAATAATTATTTTCAATATTGCATAAATATTATCATTGATATTAGTCAGTTAATGTCAAGGATAGTGGTTTTATGTCGCAGGGCTTAAAGAGCACATAATTCGGGCTTGCCAAATCGAGATTAGAATATAAATATATCCAGTAGATTCCTGTTTAACATGTCTGAATCCGATTAGCCAATAGAGCTACATATTAATACCGATAATTAAAAAATGATAAACAATATAATATGTAACTTGAATCATACCTTACTCTAGCCCTCATCGGAGTAAAAAGTGCACAATGATAAATATTTTATTGTAGAAAACTTAACGGCACATTTTAATTAAAATACAAAAGTTCTTATGCTAAAACTTTATTTCGTTTGTATATTGTAATATTTTTTTTTAAATAGCCGTGAATATGTATTAAAAAAAACTATATAATATTCATATTTCAAGCAGGTAATCAGTAGGTTATTAAAATCTGTTATCTTCTTGCTATAAGAAGGCGAACCTTTTAACGTTACGGATTATTCAGTTCTGGATATTGTAAAGCTCAAAAGTGTAGATGATTTATGTACCATTAGACATTACATTGAATAATACACTTACCTCATTTTCAACAGCAGTTCAGAATACCACAGAACAGTTGATATAATTACATTTTTTTCTTTATTAATACTGTTTATGTACTCGTACGAGTATTTGCACCGCTCGAGAATTATCCTTATAGAAAATGCATACATTGTGTCGATTACTAAAGTGGGAAATCGTTTTTTGACCGAAATAAGACGTTCTGCATATTTCTTCTGAGGTTTCATTGAGTTCGGCGGGCGAGAAATACACTGATATTATTGATTTTCTTGCGAATATTACAAACTTTATGTGTAGTATGAGTATAAAAACTGAAAATATGGGAAACCGGTTTTTTTCTCTACCCCACGTGGTACCAAACCAGGCGAATATAGACGCGTTTTGTGTGCGTTTAAAGTTGAGACATTATACGCGACAACAATAATTATTTGCCATTCGAGACAGAGCCGCATAAAGAAGAGCCAAAGTCGATTTGGACGAGACGGTCGTAAACCGGATACACTGGTATTTTTCGTTAGCATTTTACACGCCGTCGCCTCTTAGAGATTGCACGTAAATCGCCACACACACACACACACAAACCGTTGATAATTTGGCATTTGCATGCACTCAGGTTGTAAACGCCGAGTGCCGATAATCGTAACTCATAGATATTCAAAGTGGATAGCCGACGAGGGTTGGTTATTGTGCACGCTTCGTTATCGTTAAGGCGAAGCTCTCGACGCCGCCGATGGGCCTTTTCCATTTTTCATTTATTTTTTTTTTTTATTTGGCATTTTCTACTTGTCCCTCGTGTTGGAGTCATACGCGGTCACACGTACACGGTTTTTTTGGCGGGGAGGGCGACACTGTAAGAAAACTGTGATCGTGCCCCTCCTCCATGTATACAGGAGCCCTGAGCGAGAAAAGCTCCTCGGACGTGTTGCTGGGCACCGGGGAGCCGGTAAGGGAAAAAAATGATCATTTTTGGATTTCGACAATATTTCAACAGGCCCCGGCGGCGGCGGCTGCTGTAGGGGGGGGGAAGGGGAAGAGACTTTGTTTTATTAGGCACTTGGCGAAACCCCCTTGTCTCATTTGCATCGGCAACCGCCTCCCGCCCACTGGAACAAAGCGGCACTAAACTTTTATGGCTCCTAAGACAACGCCGGCGGAGGGACCCCAAGTCGGGCGCTGGAGTATTAACGTTTGCACCTGTTTTTTGCGCACTAAGCGAGCACGTACGGCGACGACGTTGTTTTCCTTATTACTGTTATTATTTTTTCAGATGTATAAACTTTTTTTTTTTTACTCTTTAGCTCCGAACGTAACGTCGTTATAACCTTCGCCTAAGTTTTCGCCCGTTAACGGTCCTCGAAATACAACGTTCGACGTATACACGGTGTAACGCTAGTTCGCCTTTGGCTGTTTCAGATTTGAGACAAGACTTTCGGTTGCATCCCAAGGACGCGAACCCGGCGTCAGGCGACACGGTGGTTTTGGAGTGCGAACCGCCCAAAGGACACCCCGAACCTTCGGTGACTTGGCACAAAAACGGAGAGCCGATGCTGGTAGACGAAAAAAACAGGTAATTTTTTGTGCCATCGTAGTATTTAATACAGTTTTATCATTCCACCCGGTCATAATGTGCACTAACGTGTTTGAGGGGTGAGCCGATATGTCTTGTTCAGACATGTTTATACGCCATGTATAGTTAATATGTACAACACTGTACAATAATTAAAAAAAGGCTTTTAAAATACACATTTTCATTAGACAAAACATATTACTTAACTTCTACGCACCTGACAAAACCATATTATACAACTACATGGTTAGCACAAAAAAATATAATTAAAACTATCAAAAATAAGAATTTTACAAATTTGACAACACTATTGTTAACACATCGTGATGCTTTAAGTCGGAAACGATAAATTTAATTTCTAATAATATTACTTTATTTTAATTTAATAAGCTTTTCTACAAAGTACATTACAGGTCTATGAAATAATATGTTATGTGCAACAGTGCAAACAAGAAACAACTATTGAAATAAACAGTAGTCTTAGACTGTTTCCATACAATGATCATTATTATATTTGGTAATAGATTGAGCACTTCACTGGACTTTTTTACAAATCGTAATTATATGCCCCACCTTCTACAGAGTTCATTAAACTTTCTATTTAAATATTTCTTATTTACTTTAGTATTATGTAATTTATTATTTTAATCTTATGTTAAACATTTCTGTTGTAATTGAACAATACAACTATAAGAAGTAAAATACATTAACTTATTTTTTAGTTCACTAAACTTAACTATAAATTATTGCACACCAATAAAATTAGTTCTAGACACGACACTGTGGACAAAATTCAATTATGTTTATTATCAATAAAATAGCCGTTTCGTAAAAATGAAAATATATTTCTAACAAAATAATTTTTTTAATTGGATTCATCCTCTTATACCTAATTGTACGATATTTTGTAATGGATTCAAATAGAAACTACTTGTTTTCCACTCGAACTTAATAATGCAAATTATACATTTTGTAATTTATTCACCCCACTTGTTTCTTTGAAGTCAGACAAAGTTAAAAAAAATCAAAAGGACGAAAAAGTAATATTTTATTTTGCTTAAAAATTAAAATAATATTGTTTTGTAGATAATAATACTTGTTCCACTTCAAAAAATAAGTTTGACTTATCGCTGTGAGTGCAAAAATGTTCAGTCTCATTTTTTGACAAATACAAGATAGCATAGTACCTGTGACAATAATAAATTAATAATACACTATGTAAAATTCCATGATTATTATTTTTTGAAATAATCGGTTTCATTGAAGGTTTATATTATGGTTATTACATAATGATGGAAAACGTGACTTTCTTGCAAATATTTAAAAATCATTTTTCTCTTTCTTTCTCTGTCTCTCTCTCTCTCTCTCTCTAATATTTATATTTAGTAAATATCATGGGTGACGTTTCATGAAATGAACTCCATAAAAATATATGTTTTACCGCGTAAATGCAACTTAAATAGTTTAAAACAAAAATAGTTATCGAAAGTTATTAACAGCGATTGCGATCGCTATGTTTTATATTTTGTTTAATCGATTATTATTAGTAATACACCGAATAACCGTGTGCGTGCCACACGTTTGCAAGTTTTGACTTTTGCATTATCAAAAGAGCATTGTTATAAACATAGTAGTAAAAACCAATATTTTTTTGCAGGTGGATTATCGAAGACGGTGGCAATTTGGTTATACGAGACGTGAGTCCGGAAGACGACGGGTCTTATATATGCGTTGCCAGCAACGCTGCCGGAGTCCGGAAGTCCAAGCCAATCGTGTTAGCCGCCCAAAGTGAGTTACAAACGTTGTTTGGAATCGAATTTAAAACGCATGTGTGTAATATTCCAATGTCTTTTTTACGCTCAGTGCGCCCGTACGTGATTCAAGCCCCCAAAGACACCATCGCTATGGCTGGTTCCAGTGTTCAATTGCAATGCAAAATCGGCGGACAGCCGCAACCTGAAATTTTGTGGAAAAAAATATCCAACAGCGGCGTCACACAACACATACGCCCCAATCGTTACAGGTAATATCATGACCCCTTTTTTATCACGGCCCCGTCCACGGAAACAATTCCGCATAAAAACGATTTTCGTATTCACGCAAAAAAATAAAAATACATTTCTTATAAAAAAAAAGTTTTTCAGCCGATTCTGCAACCACGAACGAGCATTTTCGTGTCTCGTTGAAGTACCGAAAATATTTCGCCCCCTATCTCCTATCCCAATTTTTAACATAACCTGCAAAAAAAGACACATTGTGAAATAATAGTCAATCGGTTTTGAGTCCCTCCTGAAAAATATCAAAAATGTAGGTACGCGGTATTGTCACTAAGGTAACGATTTACCGGAACAGAATTTGTTACGTTTTTTACTTAATTGTATTTTTATTTTGCATAGCTAGCCTATATTATTGCTATTTTCGTATTTAATAATTGCAAATTATTATAATTTGTAAATTTATCTGTTATAATTGCTCTCTGACACGACAAAAAAAAAAATACGATAAAATGGGGAATATAACAATGTATTTTGCAAACTACTGTACCAAAATAATTACCATACCAAAGGTTCGGATTCTCTAAGAGCATTAGCATTTAGTAACGGATTTAACAAGGGAAATTTGACATTTTCCTCTTGGGCCTCTAGCCAAAGTTATCTCTCCCTTCCTCGGTTTGATGTTCATAAAAAAAGTACTTTGAAACTGAGTAAATAAAAAAACTGGATCAAAAGCAATTTAATAAAAATAAAAAACTGGATAAATACGTTACTCGATAACAGCTCTATAGAACTAAAATAAGTAAAACAATGTTGGTAAATATATACCCATATCCTCAGATGGTTTATAAAAAGTGACGAGGCTATAAGCAAGTTAATGAATCGTATTCATCGTAAAGTTCAGTTCAATAAAATATAATTTAATAAAACGAACACTAAACGAAATGCTACGTTAAAACAAAATATCATATTAATATAATTGTGATATTAGTATTATTATTATTTAAATTTAGTGAATTTTGAAAACAAGTATAGAAATCATATATGCCAACTCCCTTGTCACGGTTATTTTAACCTAAAGCCTGATAGTCTAACAAGAGGTGGCAATTATTTTGTCTTTGCTAATTCTTTTAATTCCGTCATGAATTCAAAAATATCTAACCGAGATATATAACAGCCGTCTCCAAACATTTTGTTTCCTAACACTTTAGATCGGGCTAAATCTACTTCAACCAACAGCATTTGCAACTCGTTCTGTTTCTTAGGTGCACTTAACTATTGACACTCTATAGTAGAGTTTTTATAGAAATATTAAAAACCCGTTTTGTCGGTTTCCAAGTTTGAGATGCGTTCGGCCATACAGTGAATAAATTGTCTTGTGTGCAAAAACAAAATAATAATAATAATAAGGATTTATGCGCCTCGTGTTTCGATTGTGCGGATATGTTCAATATGAACGTTTCCAAAACGTTAGGCGTGTGCAAGATGTTCAATGTATATGTATCATTATTGTACGATACCGATAAAAAATGATTGATGAATGATTTCGTCGGTCTTAGGAACGAGAAGCTTTCTGGAGACAAGGATGCGTTCGAGCACGTTTACATAACGCAAGACGGCAGTTTGAGATTAGACAACGTGAGTCCGGAAGATGAAGGCAAGTACGTGTGCCACGCTGAAAACCATCAGGGAAAAGTAAACGCTGCGTCGACGCTCACCGTGCACTGTAAGTAGATAAAACAAAATAACATATTATATATGGTCGTCACAGCGAGTTATGATTTTAATTGAAAGACTTCCGAAAAACGTACCGCCGTAATAATTATAAGCAGCTGCTACATTATTTGCTGTTGAAAGATATTAACGTGTTTGGGCTTGAAAAGGCGCATGATTTGCCTTCACTATTCGACTGCGATTAGGTTTATTCGTGTCCTCCGAATTACTGTTTACTGTATTTCATCAGTCCGCGACTGCAGTTCCGTTAAATTTCGCGCTTTTCGAATTATTGTTTTATTGTTTAACTCCCAAAATGACTGTAGACGTGACTGACGTTCTGTTTTATTTGTTCCCGGCGACTGTTTGACTTAAATTCGACGTTAAATGTTTTCGTGTCACCCGAACGGGTATTGTACGCGTTAACCGACTGTTTTCGTAGCGGGCGTTCGTAACTGGAATTTCGTATTTACCTTCAACTTCATAAATACAATTGACACATTTTCGCGTGCATACAAAATCATGCGTAGGAGTTATAACACGTTTAAACATAATCGTTTCCCGTTTAAAAGGCCACTACATCTCAAAGGGGTGCAATTATTTCGATATAGTTTTCAAACAAACGCTAATTAATCGAATACCCGGCAGACGGGCGGCAGTGGAGCTCGCTTTGAAATAAACCCCATAATTTGCGAGCGACCACCGGAACACAAAAAAATGTATTCCGTCAGATTGATGTAACGACGGTGTACGTATAAACACAAAAATCATACGTACTACTTAATATCGTTTTCTCAGCCGCCGAAAAGTGTTAAATCCCGATGGGTTGGTTTTCGCGTGGAAGAGACCACCACCACAGCGTAAGGAGACACGCAAGTTTTACGGTGAATTTTAAGTGCAAACTTTTAGCAGCCGCAGATTATTTTACCCGCACAATACACACAGTTCCTCGTGTCCTCTCCCCTCTTGTTCTATCAGTGTACCTACACATATACACCGTCGTTGGCGGCTTTAAGCTTTTAATTATTTTGTCTGGCTAAAACTTTCAGTGTTTTTTTTTTTCCATACTCCAACACACCTTAGAACCGACTCAACCGTTGTCGACAACACACACACACACACATAATATATATATATATACATAAAATAGGGCTCGGGGGTGCTTTTAAAACCACACCTCTCTCGTGTATCGAGGATGAAAACTCGTGCGCACAACGATATAAACAATTCGGTAACTTCCATTCTTAGGCACCCTCTGCCTACCATTGACTACCACCCAACCCAATGCGAATTCTCCCCATTATCTCTGCGGCTTTTGTTTTGCTCCGCTCTCGCGCGTCTCCCACGTTAATCAAATGGCTCGTCTTTATACACACACACACACATATAATATATATATATACTAATCTTGGTGGACGGCTATTGTTGCCAAATGTACAAGTGTATATTGGTGTGATGCCATTGCAGAAATCGTCTTGGACTTTTCTAAAGGGTTTCGCCGTGATATTAATAAAATGCATTTCGTCTCAAAGACAGACTGTGGTATAGTGTTGTTAACGCCGATTTAATCTGCTGGCGTCACAAATTAATTTTACGGTCTAGACGAGGCAAGACTGGGTGGGAAAAGTCTCAGTGATTTTGATTTGTTTTCCACTATATAGACTACTGCGCCGCCGTTATCGCCGTTTGTTCCGGAGGAAAATCCAACTTTAGTTTGTTCGGCGAGTGCGTATTCGCTTGCCATATTGCATTATCGAGAGAGAGAGAGAGACAGAGTGAGAGGAAATAAAACACGGTCAGAGAAGTCAATTTCCTTTTTCCGCACCAATATATTAAAAAAAAAAAAAAAAACTACGAATTCACAGAGAATCGATTTGATATATATATATAAATATATTCTTAAAATGTGATTTAACTAATATCCTATCGATCATAATGGAATGGAAAAGACAAAAGTGTCACCAAAGTTTGTATAACACTAACAACGTGTTATCGCGATTTATGTACATTGTAGTAATTTATACAATAAAATATTCATCGGTAAGTTTTTTATAATACACGCGTCAGAATTCACACCGTATATAATATAATCAATACCCGATAGCTCTGTAAAAGTAAAATAAAATCATTTAAAAGTAATTCGAAAAAGTTTTTAGACATAATAAAATAGACTCAAAGTTTATTTTCTCTCCTTTTCGCCTTTTAAGTCTAGATAACGCGAAAAAGCTTTTAACGTCCGTTCGTCCGTATAGATTTTTGTCAGCACGATAATAAGAATTTTAATAATGTTATATTTTCCACAAATGGCAATGAAATATTTCTGACGTCCCGCCGTATAGTTTTCGTAGTTATATAAAACTATAAATTGTAGTTTCTGGTTTTGAGCCGACGGTATAATTTAATAAAACTGTTGTACAACATCATGATTGTAATTACTCGTTTTGTATATCATAGCTGTTCCGTTTATCGCCCAGAGACCGGCGGATACGCACGTATCGGCAGGCAGTAATGCGATATTTGAATGCGGTATCAGAGGTAACCCCAAACCCACATTGTTTTGGTCTCTGCAAGATAACGATTCGGTGATATTCCCCAAGGAGAGCTGGAATGAATTCCACGCAGAAGCCACAAAGGACTTCGTGTCCACCCTCATTATTCATGTAAGTGACACTACTCGCATAGATACCTTGTTTATCCAACGATAGATGACTTTATTGTTTTTACAGAACGTGAGCAAAGAACAACATAATCAGATGGTAGTCATGTGCTCGGCCATCAACGAAGCGGGGTCGGACGAATGGAGAGCTACCCTGACGGTGACGGCAGCTTCGTACGAAGACACATTGCCGCCAATCATCGAGTATGGTCCTGCCAACCAGACCCTGCCGTACAACTCGATTGGAAATCTTGTATGCAAAGCAATTGGCAGTCCACAACCAGTGATTACATGGTACAAAGACGATTCACCTCTGTCCATAGAATCCAGTAGAATTAACATAACGGAAAGCGGAACCTTGCAAATTATAAGTGAGTCACCCTAACCGAGCGTTGCAAATACGCCGTTGCAGATTCATTTGTTCAACCCTGTTACAAACCCTGTAACATTTATGCATGACTAATATTTTTTTGTTTTTTTTTAGATTTACAAAAAAGCGACAACGGAATTTACACTTGTGTCGCGTCATCGGATAACGGCAAGGCTACGTGGAGTGCCGAATTGAAAATGGAATCCCCCAAGAATCCGAACGTAGGATTCTTTAGGTCTCCAGATCCATCGACATTTCCCGGAGCTCCGAGCACACCGGCTGTCGTCAACCATACGGATACCACGGTGACATTGTCATGGGGACGTAACGGCAAAGTTGGATCGTCTCCTTTGCTCGGCTACCAGGTCAGTACCTGCGCATACTTTTAAATTCCCCTACCGTATTGGGTTTAGACTTAATGATTTGAAATTACAGTCAAATGAAAACCCGCCTATGAAACGGTTGAGAAGAAAGAGGGCGACTTTTTTTCATGGCCGCTAACATATTTTTGTAATTCTAGGTGGAAATGTTTGCGTGTGGCGAAAATGTTGGTTGGATGACGTTAGCTCGCAGGCTTCACTCGACCCACTTCACACAAAATGTCTTGAAACCCGGCCAGTCATACTTGTTTTTGATTCGCGCTGAAAACTCACACGGCCTTTCGCCACCAAGCCATCTATCTAACCGCATAACGTTGCCAATGGAGTATCGACACAACGACCGTTTTACCCACGACATGTCCATAGCGAAGTCGACGTTGTTCGGTGGTCACATCGTAGACCTTATAGATATTAAAACGGTTAGCTCGACGTCAATCAAGTTGTTTTGGGAGGTATGTAGAAATGTATAATTATATTTACCATGTTATAATACGACGCATAAAGTCAAAAGTCTAAAAACGATTTTTATGGTTATTTCAGATCCTCAACGGGGAGTTTTTGGACGGATTTTATTTGTACTATCGCAGTAGAAATTCGACCGGCCGCGATTTAACGTCTATGAAAATTTTATCAAACACAACTGAACTCTCCGGCGCGTATGTTATAAGCTCATTACATCCGTCGGTTAACTACGTGTTCTTTTTGGTACCGTTCTATAAACATATCAAAGGGCGACCGTCGAATTCCAGATCCGCTAAGACACTAGAAGACCGTAAGTACCCCACTGGATAATGACCAAAAGCAGTTTTTCCGTAACAAACAATACCATCGATTGCAGATCCATCAAAACCACCTCATCACGTTGAGCCGACAACATACAACTCTAGCTCTGTGTACTTGAAATGGGATCCGCCGCCGGACAACTCGCACAATGGAGTGATTACCAGTTACCAAGTAATAATCCAAGGAGGCGTTAGCTGGGACGTACTGAGCAACGTAACGGTCAGTGCTGGCACTCCGACATTGCTACTAACCAATCTTACATCCGGAGTCAAGTACAAAGTAATGATAGCTGCAGCCACAAAAGTAGGTTTAGGTCCTTACACAGATCCCATTACGTTGCCGACGGACTCGACGGATCAGATAAGGTTAGTCCGCGTTAAACTTATATTATTGACTTATAAAGTTTTTATTTAATTATGGCGTTTTCCAATAGGAACCTCAACGCTGACATTAGTAATCACGAAGAGATGAAGGAGTTCGTAGCTGAACCGTGGTTCATCGTGTTGATGGCCGGTGTAATAACATTAATGTTGCTTTTGTTTGCCGCCGTACTTTTTGTCCGATACCGTCAGATGGATGCCAAAAAATCGCATTTAGGAGGTACGACCGTTTTTTTTTTTTATCAAAGTTAATTATTATACAACATGAACTAGTGTTTATGTAAAATATTTTACTTTATATTTAGATACGCTGAACCCGGCCAACAAGCTGTCGTATTCATCAGGTTTTAAAACAACATTAGACGTAGCTCACCGTGGACAAGTGTCTGCATTTTTACAATCCGAACACAGCGCGGCAAACAGTCAAAGATGTCTTTTTATCGATTCGAATTCATACCACAAGCACAATTGGTAATTTTTCTAAACACACGCTTAAATGTAATTGAATAAGACATTTTGGACGTTTCCATTTTGTTTCTTCCAGGACTCATCACGATATCGACAATAATGAAAAAGATTCTAGTCAAAAATTATTATCAGAAATCGCAGACTATGCGGAAGTCAACCCTAACACTATGAGTACTTTCTTGAAGGATCGTGATCTATCTTCACCAGCCCCTTATGCAACGACTACTTTAGTGTCAAATTCAAATTCGAGAAACGTTAGTATATTATATTACATTGTTTAGATATTTTGATATGTTTACAAGTATAATATTTATGTATTTTTCTATAAATATTTTAGCTTCAAATGAGAAGGAATTCTGACGATGCAGCTTATGCGTCCGCAAATATTTATCAGGCCCAAAACGTCTACTCGGAAAGCGGGTACAGTTGTTGCTCCAGCAACAACGATTGCCAAAGTTGCGCCGGTAAATATATTATACTACCATTGATAATATAATCAACAGTGTTCGACTAACTTTGATAGGGAACAAAATAATATTAACTTAACGCCAATACCATATCTATTTTATCAACATTTTAACTTCATAATAATTTACAAACGTTCTTTAGTTATTTCTGCTCGTTTAGGTTTTCGATGAAATTGGCGATTGAAATCATAGTGGTTGCTAATATAAAGCTTACTAAACAAGTCACGCGCGTATAGACATTTAAAAAAAACTTACCAAACGCTGCTGATTTTTTATTTTTTAACCGAGTCCATAATCTTGGTTTGAAATCAATCGATTTTAAAATGCTTCTTGTATCCGTTATAGTTAGAAACTTCAACAATTATTATTCTGTGGGTAGTGATGATTTCACTTTAGCTAAACGTTAGAAATGTCCATGTGCCGATTAATTGAGAGGTAAGCAAACTAATATTGCAGCCTCGGTGGATTTCGAGATTTCTCCAGAGATTTCCGGCGTCGGTATTTGCGTTTATTTGTACTCTTCCGATCCCACTATCCACTCACCGAGTACTGTTGCCGGCTAAACTGTGTTGACGCTCGATGTGACCGGGCTATGCAAACGCTACAGAGGTGTTTACGCGAAAGGTGTTCTCGGAATGGATCTACACCCACCTCATCAGCCTGACTGACATTAGAATACAACCTAACCGTGCGGTATTAATTTACAGACGATTGCGGTAGCGTGCACGGTGTTCCAGTGTCGGTGGTGCTGAGCGGTTGCGGCCGGAAAACGTTCAGCGAAGTGTCTCGCCACAAAACAGGCGGCGGTTCGCAGAGATTCAACAATTATCCACCGTATTCGTCCCGACAACGCGCCTTGGTAAGAACAATGAAACTTACGTCGAAAAGATGACACCCAAAAAAAAAAATAATCATTTTAATCAAATTGGTGGTCGTATTGGCTCTCTTCAGGTTCGCACCACGTGCTCGTCAAACGGTTACCACTACGTTGACCCGACCGTCGTGGCCGGCTACAACAGAGACTGCAACATGCCGCCAGACGTGGTCACTCTGAACAGCGTGCAACGGTCGCTCGACGAAGCAGCCGCTTCCAACAGGACTTCTTGAATGCAACCGATTCGCGTTTTGTTATGATATTAGCGATTATTATCATATTTGATAATAGACTGCAGTCGTGTCAAACCCCACTGTGATCGGTACAGTTGTGTGCGCAGCGCTAACTACAGCGCTGTATAATAACATAACGAGGCGAAAGTTATTAGCGAAAGAAAAAAGGTGCTGCACTGTAGTGGCGGCTCTTAACAAGCCATAACGACTGTGAGATAAAGATTAAAACCTAACCCCGTTGGGAACATATTTGTACTTGTCTCCGCCCCGAGTCAGCTTCTTTGTGCTCTCTCGCCAGTGAATCCCGATTTAGGGATTTTGGAATTGTAATCTCTCTTTCCCCTATCCAAAAAATGAACCGTAGTCACGCCACTGGTTCGACCATACCCAAAATTACGTAAACTCTTTAGACTCTTTAATGTACATGATGTTAATTTATACTCAATAGTATGTAATGTTATATTATGTTTAAGATAAGATAATATGTACACACGCGTTTAAACGGTATTGTTTAATATTTATTTTGTAAAGTAGTGCTAATGTAATTAATTTTTCTATTGTGTACATTTTTATTAAACCTTCCATTTGTTATAAAAAAAAAAAAAAAAACAATCGTTTTACTTTGCATAGTCCTTTCGTTTATCACCAATATGACCTTTTACAGAAAACAATATACTTACAACTATTATACTATAATTTACGGTTCAAACTTAAATAATTAACCGTTAACACGCATTTCAACAGCTATGTATTTAGACATTCAATAATAATCGAACACATTCAAAAAAAAATAATTAGCTGAATAAAACAAAAAAGATCAACAATACAGTTATTAATAGATACGAAACATAATCGTGTAAAGGTTTCAACGGACACAACTAAATGTGATAGGTATTGAATTTTATTCTTACAAACGTCTTGAATTTTACCTACCGTCTTAATTAATAAAAAATTGCATCGATTAAAAATAGTGTTATGATAAAAACCTAACACTGCGGCAACTGACCTTACTCGTAACCTTTTTGTTTTGATGCTGTTTGACTGATTAGTGGCGAGTCAATCCATTGGACTGTGATGTAGCGTGTTGAATCATATTATTATAGTGCAAACAAACACTAGTGATTTTGGTTGCCGAAATGCAATTAGATCACTGATTTTTGTAGTTATTATTTTTTTCGGGTTTTATTTTTTTGTGCCTAAAATATAAAAAATGAATCATTCGTCAAAAGATGATCGTCTGGATTCCCAGGTCGAAGATAGTCATGTGAACGACGCGCCCAACTTAACGGGGGATAAGATGAACGTATTCATTTTGACATTGCTGTTTATCCAACAATCCGTTAGCCAAGGATTTTTTCAATCCATGTCGACCATTTTACTAACCAAACAATACGTTTCCAAAAAGGACTGGGTAATATAGTATTAAGCATATTATTCACTAGATTCGAAAGTATACAATCACGTTGTTTGTTTACAAGGCAATTTTGGAATTTACTAGAAAACTAATAGTTTTCGAATTGTTTTTGTAAACTTAATTATTTTATGATAACTTTATTATTTTTATTCAAAATCTTTGGGAGAAAAAACAAATTACCTAGTCTATGCTGCACGGACTTAACATGAGATTTGAGTTATCTACAAATTCACATTAAACAGTTTCTACACTGATTTAATCACTTAAATATCATTGCTAGGTACCCCTAAAAGAGTAACTTCGGCGAATACACATGCAAACTTCTTGTTAAACTATTTTCCAAATAGACTAACTGGTTTCTGTAATGACATTTTATCGTTCTACATAATTATATAAATCTTTAAGTTTTACTTTTGGAACAAATTTCTGACCTGGCTCCGTAAATACAAGTATTATAATATTTTAATTAATATTGTATTTTTTAATGTTTAAAATGTATACAAACATCAAAATGCCCAATATTTTTTAAGTATATTACTCCATATATTTTTAAGTCACTATAATTCAGAGTTAAGCGTTTATTTAATATTATTTCTAAAAAAATTTTTCTCAAAAAAAAAAAAAAAATAGTTTTTACTACAGATTTATTATTCCTATCAAATTTTTTATATAATATAAATTGGCCTATTCAAGTCTAGAATTTCCCACTTTTAACTACAAAAATTTACATTTTCTATTTTTTTTTTTTAAACTGTAAACTTAAAAAATGTAATTTCTTTTTTTAGTCAGAATAAAATAGATTTCTATTTACTTACTGAGCAACGTGCTTTGGCGATTTACTGATAACAAATATATACATACGTCATAATCTGAAAACTCCCACTGAAAATTATAAATCGTTGGATAATGTATTACATCAAACAATAGTTGGTAATTTTAACAAACCGAAGTTCAAACTAGGAAACAGATAACGAATGTTATCAATTGTATTGTAATTTAATTAAAATTGAAATCACATTTTGGACCTATTGAGAATTGGTAGATCAAATTTCAGAACGAGCGAACATACCGTGTATTATTTCTATGCATAACAACAAATACTACAAATTTAATTGTCTCTTGGTATAGGCAATTTTCGTCAAAATGTTTATTTCAAATAAAAATATCAGTGTACTGTTTATAAGACTTTTGGTAGTCTATTAACAAGATTTTTCAACGTTTTTGTTCACTATTATTCTCAGTCAGTAATTAACTACCTTATTTTGTCTGTTAGTATGATCATCGAAGGTTAAAATGTTCATATAGATGACGTACATCAGAAATTTGTTTTTGCTACAGTGTTAGTACATTTTTATTGGAATAAAATCGGTTTTAAAACATGAAGAAAGCAAAAACATGACACGTATTACAAAATATTATTCCCTAAGTATTCCCTCTAAAATATTCCAAACTTCACATTACATATAGATAAAATAGGAAGTTCAAAATAAAAAAAGTTGAAAAAACTCAGTATACAACTAAAAATATTTTAAAAAAATACACAAGTTTACAAACTTGTATTGCAATAAAGCGTTAAAAATGCATAGAACATCAAGCATCTATTTAGTAATTATAGTATTTTCTTTGATTATAGGCTAAGTATGTCTTGATGTACTTTCCGTACAATCTAAACATTTTCTGGGCACCTTTAGTGGATTCAGTGTATGTTAAAAATATCGGTAGAAGGAAATCGTGGATCTTGCCTTCTCAGTACTTAATAGGTATACTTTTTTAAACATTATGTTGTTATAATTATTTTAAACCATTGATTTTATACATTTCTAGGAGCTTTGTTCTTTTATTTAGCAGCCAATATTTACGACTGGATTGAAATAAAACCGCCAAAAATAACCTATCTTTGTGTACTCTTCCTTTGCATTAACTTCCTATCATCAACGTTGGATGTATCAATTGACGGCTGGGCAACGACTATACTAAAAAAGTAAATTCCGTCAATTCGTGAAGTACCTACACACTACATTTAGTCTTTAGAAATATACTATTACATCACATTATCCTAAAGTTATATTTTTTGACAACCCAACCAGTAAATATCGTCCATAAAATAGGTTCTGACAACTGAACACAACTTGAAATATACATATGAGTACCTACAACACATATTTTATACTTTACAATTATCAACTGGAGTTCGAATGTAAAAAAAAAAAAAATCTAGCACGAGTGGTTAAGACGCTAAAAATAAATATAACGATCAACATTTTTAATATATTATACCTACTTATTTTATATTTATGTAATATGTTAAATACTTAAATCCATTTAACGTAATCGCCTATTCCATCGAGGCGGTGTCTCTCAATGGAGTGCATTTAAATTCTGGTAATTGGAGTAATTACCGTTGTAACATAACATCCCAGTATCTTTTATTAGTATTTGTTTGTAGGGAAAATGTAGGATTTTTGTCAACTTGTAAGACAACAGGCCGGGCAGTTGGAACTGTGTTGGGATATTTTTTACCGATCATGTTACATTCCGAGGAGTTTTGTAACACCTACTTGCGCAGCTCACCGGAAAAAGGAGGTGTTATGACATTAGAAGGTAATAGCTGCTGCAGTTACCAATCAATCAATCTTCAATGTTGTTAATTTCATATGAAATGTTTTATTATTATTTCGTCTTTTCTTTTCGTTCACTAGGTCCTCTGTTCCCTCGCTGTTGTATTTGCCATCGTTGTTCTCTATCTACTCTATTTCTCTACTTGTTTATCTATTAATAATTTAAAACAATTTGCATGTTCCTATTAATAGCATCAAGTACCAACCTACTTCTTCGTTCTATCAATACCTCTTCGAGTACATCCACTTTAATCTCTCCTACCAGTCTTATCCTTGATGGCCTTCATCTTGACATACGAGACACACATGTTAATGTTTGTCCCTTTTCATAATAAAATGATGTCAAGTAAAATGTCTAATTGTCCTCCGTACAATGGAAAACTATTTATTGTAAAACACATAACAATAATTTATACAAGCATGTGTGTTTCTTACAGGTTTTCTTTATTTTTATGGCAGTTTCTTTTTTTTGGCAAACAAACTTATAGCTTTTGTTATAAAAGAAGAACATTATGCATTTTCAAATTCTCACAGCACCAAACTAGGCGTTTGTCAAGCATATGCATTATTCGTTGGTGTCTTCAAATTAAGCGCTTTCTGGAAATTAGCCAGTGCGTTGCTGACGATAGAGGTAATATTGATTACAACAATTTTTAGACGTATTGCAAATTGAAAAACAAAATCAATCCAAAATGTATTCGGTACTAATTAAATATTAATTTACAACACTTTTAAACTTCCAAAAGTAAAATAGTTTTTTTACCAAGGTAATAAAGTAAAAGTAATTGTTTGTATTATTGTCGGCGTTTTATTAAGACGTGTATTGAGTATTATTTACATTTTTGTAATATTTAATGAGTAATATTTTAACTTATTTATGTCATATAGCTCGGTTTTGCCGCTGTTGCACATTTATCGAGTAAAAAGTTAGAGGAATATGGCTTAAGACCCATGGACGACTTCTTAAATACAGCTATGCTCTATGCAGTACAAATGATAATACCAATTGCTTTTTGTAAGTACACTTCAGGTACAGAACCATTGAGTGTGCTTATAAAAATGATACCTTATCGGTAAGATCAAAATAGTAATTATCCCAAACTTTCATCTAACATATTGTAGTATAATACTGCTGTACAATTATTGAGAATACCTATACGTGAAATAACATAGCACAACAATTGACTTGTTATTAAGTACAATTTACAAACTACACTGAACTGGATTAAAAAAATGTCTTTATTCTGTACTAGTTTATTTATTTATAATATGAGTTATGACGTAACAAACTTATTTGGCTTTTTAGGTTATTTTTTGGTCTTCTCATGACTACATTGATTTTTTATGCTCCAAATATAATAATACAGAACAAAAATAATCACAGAACATTGCCGTTAGATTATTTTTTGTTAATAGAAACGAATAAATTAATACTCGAGGTGAGTTATTTTATATAATTGGTTATAATAAAAAAGCCAGTACAGTGGAGTCGGGGCATAGTGGGGACGGAGAGGTCACAGGTCTACAGATTTTATTATAACTGAAAGTGATAAAATCACTTTTAAAATAAACGCTTCGATGCGAATCTGTGGATAGTATGTTCAATCCAGTTATAGTGGTTTAGAAGATATCGTGGGACCAGCAATAATGTACTTAAAATTTAATATTTAGTCTTGTGCAGGGTGGATACGATAAGGGTTGATCGTCTGTCTATAAAAATGTACTGTCATAGTTACCCATTTATCGTAATTAACAATATAATATGCCCCGACCCCACTGTACTTGCTTTTTTTATATTTATTAACTATGCGTTTAAAAAAAAAACGGAAATAGTTCATTTCATTAATAATCAACAAACACACTTGTGTTCGTATTCAAAAGACTGAAGACCCGAGATAAAAAAATTACCTTATAAAAATAAAAACCATACTCCAACATGGTAATAACCGACTTTTTAGTTGAATTCAGAGCTCATATAATAAGGCTAATTCCTAGTTTTGAATACTGCATTGTTCATTTTTTTTTAGGGGATGGCTTTTCTGTTTAAAATTCTGCTGCTATCGTTTTTTTTCCGAATAAGCGACCGTCGAATAGGGGCCACTTACATGACATTACTGTTTAAACTGACAATGTATGGTGGAGATTTTGCCAAGTCCATGTCACTAGGTATGAGTGACTGGCTTTCTTACAAAAGGTGTTCGACCGATACAAATAACGATTGCTCTACAATTGGGCTCGTAGAAGTAATACGTTTTTAAATAACACAACAACCTGACATTAGTAAAATGATATTACTTTTTTAAGGACTGTAATTCTATTCGAGGGAGCTGTTCAACAATCGTGGACGGTTACTATTGTACAGTGATCTTGAGTACGGTTCTTGGGACAATTTGGTACATCTACTATCGCAGGGTTCTAATAAATCTACAGTACAAAGACTTTAATCAATGGTGGCCAAAATCTAGTCGAAATGCTCCTCAAAATGGACACCAAATGCAAAGTATATTACCAAGTAAATCAATACATTCAAACACTTGTTAGTAATGATATTAATAATTCATTATGCAATGAATATGTAAGATTATCGATATACACGTAGGTCAATCCAGTTAGTATGATACTTAGTCAAATGTAGTCTGTAAGAAGTACGTACATTGTTTTACTTACCTAAATAAAAAATGTATTTAACATGTTAACGATTATGTGTGCCACAGAAAGTACACAGGCTCATTTCTCCACAGACCCTGTGACCCAATTTGGCTCACATGAATTTATAATAAATATAGCTAGTAATACCTAGGGTAAAGTTTTGAAAATTCACCCCTGGTCGTTAACGTGTTAATCATCAAATATGTATATATTTATTAAAAAAATAATATTTTTTTTACAAAACAATGTGACATCTTTTTAGAAATTATGTTTGTAATGTTCACAATTGAAAACACAATAATTGGCTTAGCTTCTGTATTATAAAACATGGACAGATTTCTATAGTAAAACATTTTATCATCACATTTTTTTTTAGTTATTGCTTTTTGGATTATTATTACCTTTTTCCTTTCATTTAGTTTTATATTGTTATACTCGATAGAGTAGTTTGTACAAATATATTATGCATTAAATAGTGTTATTATAACTGTATGTAAATTTAGCATGGGCGTCCTTAAGGGGAGGAATAATTCTATAATCAACAAAAAAATAATAATTTTTATTCAGAAAGATTTTTAATATTTTTATAAATATTTTATAAGATAATTTTGAACAGAAATTTATTGTTTTACAAATATTATAATCATATAATTGTCAAAATTATATTCTAAATGTTTAAAAAAGAAAGGTTAAAAAACTTGCTGATTATGAAAACATTTTATTTGTCTGCTGTCTGAAACTATTATTTTATTTGCTATTTTTTTTAGTAATTATTCATTTTATTATGTATTACAATTTTATATGCTTGACCATTGTCTAAATTATTACTATGATATGATATTAAGCTAAACAAAAAAAAACAACAAATGCGTGCCTTGTCGTAAAAGTTATATTTTATTTTATTATTAAGTTTCATTAAAATTAATAAAAATTATAATGTTGGTATTGTTTTTTTTTTATGTAATAGTTTTAGAAAACTAACAGCAACAAAATAGCCATTATGAGAATTCTACGAGAATTTCTTTTTTTTTCTTTGTGCTGTTAGAATTTTTAATAAATTATGTTTGGTTTTTTTTCTTATAAATGATTTAATTCTAAATATTGTAAAATTAACAAAAATGAGCCGCTTTTCAAATAAAATACAAACATTTTTAGAGAATTTTTTTCATACAAAAAAAGGCGTAGCATTGGTATAAAACTGAGAAACTATTGTTATTCTGATATTTTTAGATATTAACAATCAGTTGTTTCTCCAAAATTTAAAAATAAAATATCCTAGTCTTGACTTTTATTATATTACTATATAACTGTTTAAAAAATCACCATTTCTAAAGTCTAAACTATATACTAATGACTTTCTCTTAAGAAATTGAGAAAACACATTTTGTTGGGAGTGCATTTGTTAAAACATTAAAATCATGGATTTTAAAACGTGGTAACAACTTATGGTTATATGCAAGAAAGAAATTTATATTTAAAACCCTTAACCATAAAATAATACACTCTCTGCGTATACATTATTTCGGCAACAATGTCAGTTGTAACCGCTGAAGATGACAATGTTGTTGCCGAAATACGTATACCCAGAGAGTGTATTATTTTATGGTTAAAGGTTTTAAATATTAAATTCTTTTTTAAAAAAAACATAAATTATGAATAATTAAGAATAAATCAAAATAATTGCAGAATACACAGTGTACAGAGTAATATTACAATCTAGTTTATTTGAAAATAAAAAAATAAATTTCCATTATACATCACTTTGGTTTATTGCCGACTCCAAAGCATTATTTAGTTTCTGAACAATAATATTAATAGACTCTAAAAATATTTCATTTGGTTTCATTGATCCCACCGATTCGATTGTAACTAAAATAAAAATAAAATAAAACAATTTGTGAAAATATCATTACACATTGGATTATAATAACAATTTTAGTCTTGTCATCATAGTCATGTAGCTTTACGGTGCTTGAAGGCCCAACGCTGCCTCACGAGATGGTTTATAGACAAATTCGCTAACCGGGACAGGTCATCAGTCCTTCCCTAGAGAGGAGGATGGCAGCTGCTTTTTACTAGACGATTTCTCACCTGACAAACAGAACGCCCATGTCCGAGTATCAAACCGGTGACAGTGAGCACTGAACAAACTGACAACTTACCCACTCAACCACTCCCCCTCTATAGTCTTGTATATGTAAATAAATATATATATATATATATAAAATAATATTGGAACTGTAAATGAAAAAAGTCTACATAATACTACGCAAAACTGTAAAAAAACGCCTAAAATAAACCAGCCAAATTTTCAAGCGTCAATTTTGTAAAAGAAGTGTTGCTTTTTATTAATGAATTTTATAGGTACGTTCTCTTAAATGATAGACCATAATGTTGAAAATCACGACAATTTCCTATGAGCGGGAGTAACTGCATTACGAAGTTGTACAATTAAAACATTAAATTAGGTTAATAAAATCTAAAACTTACATATAAAATGGTCTTGAACTTTGGCCATTAACACTTTACCGTCAAATTCTTTGTACCTAAAAACGTTCCTAGAACTGTTGTCTTTTCTACTGTCTGCAACGTATGCCACGGGTACACCTGAAAGTAAAAACTATTAATTGACTAATTTTTATTTAACAGAAATTATTGATAATTTTTTATCAACCTTTGACATCTTTTAATCCAATGACATTATTTGAAAAACACTTTTGTAATAATTTGGCATCGTCTCCTTTAATTTCTTGTAATAATTCAATTTTGGGCATTAGTCTATACCACGCTGTACCTAAATTAATTTTTAAAAAATTGTTTAATGATCAACTTAAACACAAATAACTATAAACATCAAACAACTAGAAATTATTTTTACAAATATTATGATACTACACTACAAAATATTGATTTTACCAATAAACTTTTGAGTGAATTATTAAAAAATAATACTGTGTTAGCCCAACATGTTTAGAATAACCACTATTGAGAAATAATTCATTGATTGATATTTAAATAATTTCCTATTACTAAAAAAAAATACGGATGAATTTTTAAGCAACTTTTTTTTTTTTTATTAATATATACACAATCTGTTCCCAATGGGTACAATAAGAGTATTAGCTAAAATTAAAATATAACATGAAATACTTGATAAAAGGAGCCACCCATTAATGACACTTTTAAGTGATTATTTTTTAATTTTTTTAACTAAAGTTAAGTTAATAGATCTCTACACCAGTTGCGCTTTAAGCGTCTAGGAGGATTACCAGGAATAACATTAGTTGAAAGACCTTTTATTAGGGGATTGGAGTGGGAGGCTAGTCGAGAGTGGAATCTTTTGTAATATGTTATTGCTTCTTCTTTAACAGTATTAGTTTTTAGATCAGAATGGAGGGTATAATTTGATACGTATGGAGGGGAATTAGTTAATTTTCTTAAAGTAATATTTTGAAATGCCTGAATACGATTTATATTTGATTTTTTAACATTACCCCATAGTTGGAGACTATAGGTCCAAATAGGTTTAATAAGGGATTTGTACATTAGAAGTTTCATACTTAAGTTAGTATGTTTGTTATTAATTAGTAAAGTTTTAAGCATACGGATTCTAAGGTTTAGTTGAAGTCTTTTTGCACGAGTATGATAAGCAACAACTTTAATAATCAAATATTGTAAAAATTCTTTTTTTTTTATTCAGATTTTTAATTATTTTAATAAAATGTTTAAAACTTTACATATATTAATTATATTAACCAACAGACCCCAACAACATTTTTCCACTGGAAAACAACTTGGATAAAAACATATAGAGTGTGATGAATAATTAAGAAATATTTCGAAAGTTAAACATAAATATCACTATTAAAACAAGTCGACATAACAACAGAGTATACAGTAACTATAAATTAATACAGTTGAATAACTCGTTACTGGATGTAGAAGAAGACCAACTCGTATGTTTATCATTTAAACAAAAAAAATAATAATTCTGTGACGACATACAAACACTTTGGAATTTGGCATGATCCTTCGGAATTCCTTTAACTGCAAACATTTTTAGTTCAATTTCTTGTCCCGGTCTTAGTTTTGCAATGAGAATGTCGTCATTAATCATACCAACATCTTGTTCTGTGTACATGTCTTTTTGATTACCAAGAGGTAACCATTTTATATGTTTCGAATAAACTGTAATATGTAAACAAATGCAAATAAAAAAATGTCAACAAAACAAAGGTTTCTTGATTATACTTACCAGGATAACTTATAAATTGTTTATGTGCTAAAGCATCTAAATCTTTTTTTGTACATTTAATTTTTAATTCAAACATTAAACTGTCTTGTTCGCTAGGTTCAGCATTTTCTAAAAAAAAATGTATTTATTTTTAGTGAATGAGTTATAATAAAGTGCTATAATATGAGAAAAAAAGTTTAATGTTATCTATTCACCTTTAACTAGGGGCGTGCGGTATCTCGTACCGCTCTAATTATTCTAACATCAATTTCCTTTTTGTCATTGAAACAAAACATCGATTGTAGTGTATACATCGACGCCCCGTACGAAAAGTAGCACCGTCGTGAGTTTTTACGAATACTAGCACCGTTCACAGATTCTTACGAAGACTAGCACTGTTTGTGTTATTCGTGACGTTGGTGCCAACGGTGCTAGTTTTCATAAGAAGCCTCGAACGGTGTTGGTTTTCGCTAGAACTAGAACGGTACTACTTTTCGTACGACTCGTCTACATCAAGTATAAATCTTTACTTAGCAAATTTGTTTAATTTTAACCAAAAAATTGAGGTACAGTTACAATTGAATGAGTAGAGATATGTCACAAAAATCCACGTTACTAGTTAAAGGTTAAAAGAGCTGAATTTTGAAAAGGGATTGAATGGGGTTTTTTTGGGAGGAATAAGTGTCCGTTTCTATTTATACCATTATCTATATCTTACCATCCTTCATTTTAAACTGTCTAGGGTCTGCTTTTAATGGAATCAAACCCAATCGATGGGCGAGAATTTCGTCAAGTACGTATGATGTATTTTGATATATATGCACTTTCTCAATCGCCATACTGGGTACCTAAATAATTACAACAATTATTTGAAAACTCATAATTCAACTAAGATAGTAAATGTTATACTTTAGGTTACAGATAATATTAATGTTTGAATAATTTAATGAGTATGTTAAAAGAACAGAGAAAATGTGAAATGGTAAAAAAAATTGGAAATCGTAATAGACAGACTGAGAGATAGAAGTAGACCGATGATGAAGTGATTGAATGTAATAAAGATATAGAGGTGTGGAGTGAATCAGAATAAAAAAATGACCATCAATGTTACATTATGATACAATTAGGACGCCATTAAAATACCAAATATCAAACTAGAAAGTTTTTATAGAATGAAAGTTTGCAATTTTACAATAAAATAAAATATTTTATGAATTTAGAATACTCTTTAAAAATGTATAACCGTAATGTACGAAAAATAAGATAATATAATATAATTGCAAAATATGAACAGTTACCTCAGATATGATGACTCGCCTTAAACTGTTCGCCAAGGCAACATCTACACCAATTAAATCAAACTCTAAGTCAGTATCAGTTTGGCTGATTATGTTTATCTTAAAGTTCTATAACATTCAAAATGTATACAATTAGTTAAACATTTTCTAAGTGTTGTGAAAAAATATTTACTTTAACAAATTCATTGTAATTGTACGATTTTGTTTCATGTCCAAGAGTCTGAAAATATAGGGTATAACTATAAGTTAAAATATTATTTATATTAACTCATTAAATTAATTATTTAACAAAAAAGTTAGTTTAAGATTTAACAGTCACATAATATCAACGTAGTTGAAAATTCATACATCAAAAGTAAATTTCCTGCATATTTTTTATTAGGATGGCAAAATAATTTTAAACTTTTTTTGTCATTTTAATACATAAAAAAAAAATTCTGCGTGTTATAAATTGAAATTGTTAAAATTACAATTTACAATTAGGTATGTTTTAAAATAAAAAACAATGCCTAGGTATGATATATTTGAGAGTACCTATCATAGTTGTAATACATATACTGATATACAGCGGTGACCACTTGAAATATAGGTTGTACACTTGTATCACGATGAACTAACATTTAAATATATAAAATTATGTAAAACTGTCAGCTTAATCCCGTGTATAATATCCAGTAAAATTTAGATTAAGGTATTTACCCTTTCGATCGAATACTTGTTCATTACAATAGGATTCTCCATCATTGATAATTGGTTAACTAAGGTTTAGATGTTTAATTTAAATTTATGGATAACTCTATTAATGTAATCGTAGGTATATACTATGTTTAAAAGTTGTCAATAAATATTAATTATAAAAACACGTGACTTAGGTTTACCTCGTTATCATCAATTACGGAATTTTTATATCATATTTTTTTTGTTATCAGTACCTCATATTATCATAGAATATTCTGTGATATCTTATAAATTATAATAAAATATAAAATATATTAGCTATATTATTATGGTAGTCAACTATGCTAAAACCGTAACAGAACAAAATAAGTACCCACTTTACGTTATTTAATTCGATTTATGACTAAAAAACTAGTCACGATATTATTATGTAAATAGTAATAAAATACATATTATAGTATTTGTATAGTAATGACTAATGAACAATATGAAACGAATAATACTAATCCGTAATTTATAATCTACTAGTGTTGTAATCTATTATTTATAGAAACTCATTACCTCATAATAATACATAATATACTACATTTACATAAAATTATCGACATCTTATAATAACGTTTTCCAAGAATAAAATATATATGTCTCTAGTAATTAAACTAGATTTTTCTACAATAATCATAATATAATAAACAAAAAAAAAACATAATAAAAATTACATAATATTATGTTATAAAACTGTGTAAAAAAAAATGATCGGAACAACAGACCCCTTAAAAGTTAAGAGGTTTTGTTTGTTTTTGCTAAAAATATTTTAAGAATTAATTTATAAAAATTATTTTAAATTTAGGATAAATATTATGTTGATGAAAAGAAAAACAACCAGAGTTACTGTAAAACTTTTATTTCAAAGAAATGGTATACATCAAATTAGATAGTATATGTTATTACTATTAAGCACTGAAACAAATTTATATATATATGCTTACACATACAAATAAAAAAATCCAGAAATATAAATTGTTTATGGAGTGTAAGAAGCACTTTGTCGTTTTGTTACCGGTGATCTAGACTCACTTTTTCTCCAAGCCGGTGATCTACTTCTCGCAGAAGTAGGTGAACCACTTCTACTTTTACTATCTGATCGAGATTTACGATCTATAGACATACTTCTTCTACTCCTGTCCACAGATAAACTTCTTCTATTTGCTGACACACTCCTTTTTCTTTCAACCGAAGGACTCATTTTGGTTCTTACTGGTGAACCCGACAATGATCTTGCAGGAGAGTGTGGGCTTCTAGACGGAGGCGTTCGAATGATTCTCCTCGGCGGAGGTGATCTAGGAGAAGGAGATCTTCGTACAGGCGAACGTGTACGTTTATGTCTTTTTTCAACGGGTGAACGTGACTTATGGCGACTCACACTACGTTTTCTAGTACGTCTTTGTGAAGAACTAGATTTTCTACTGCGCTTCTTTGGAGAGCGGCTCCTGCGAGGAGACCTACTAACACGCTTCTTAGCTGGTGTTCTGGTTCTTGATCTTTTTGGAGATAAAGTATGCCTTACATGGCTAGACGAACGACTCTTTACTGGTTCAGTAATTTTTCCTCGGCCAGAAGAACTACTCCTCCTAGGTGATTTACTGGACGAACGAGGACTACGAGAATTACTTCTAGGTGGTGTAGCAGACCCAGATTTTTCTTTATCAGGTGTTTTCGATTTATCATTTTTGTCTGTTTCAGGCACAACAGGTGGAGTAGTATCTTTTTTCTTATCCTTTTCTTTACGTTTTTCCGATTTCTCTTCTTTTCTCTTGGATGAATATTTTTTATCTTTTTTATGACTTCTAGATCGTGAACGACGCTTAGATCTTGATCTTGATCTTCGTCGTTCTCTAGAAGATTTACGTTTCCTATCTCTAGATCTAGACTTTTTTCTCGACCTTGATCTTTTTCTGTCCCTTGAACGCCTGTCTCGACTCCTATACCTTTTTCTTGATCTCGATCGACGCTTTGAACGTGATCTAGACCGTCGTCTTCGTGTTCGTGAATGTCCTCTTCGTGATCTAGATGATGATCTTCGACGGCTCCTACCATGTGATCTGGACCGAGATCGTCTGTGAGAATGGCCATGTTTTTTGTCTTTAGATAAAATACCAATAACTGGATCAATGGCTGCTGATATAAGACTTTGCGCTTCTTTCACTCTTGTCATAGCTTCTTCTATTTCTCTTTGAGCCGCTTCGTTACTTTTAGCCATAGGTTTTGCTATTGCTTGAGTGGCATGAGTAACTTGAAGTGGCCGAGAACCTAGTAACGTTCCGTTTAGTTTCAATCCCGCAATAATACTAGCTTGTTCGGAAAATTCAATGAGAGCATAGCGAGTAATATCATTTTCTCTGCTACACCATCGCACATACTTGACATCACCTGCTGATTTTTGAAAAAAGTTTATCAACTCATCGTTAGTTACGTTTTCATCTACATTAATTGCTACCAAAGTTCGTCTAATTTCTTCAATCCGTCTAGAATCATAGGTGATTGGGAGTTGAGGATAAGGAGGCAAACCATTGGATGCCAACACTGGATCGTGGGTGACAATAACTTGATTCGGTGGTATTCCTTCAATTGAATTGACAACGTGTGGTGGTAGTTTGGGATCAGACGGGTATAATCCAGGTACGACGTTCGCCTGGTTGGCAATATCCAGTGCTCTGTATTCGTCAGGTATATCACCGACAGAAGACTGGTACGGCGTAACGATAAGCGCACGGTCAATGAACACCGTGTTGGTTAAATGCTGGGCAACAGCCACGCACAGGGAGTCAAAATATTTCACATAACAAATACGAGATTGCACGGGCACAGACACATCACGTATCTGCGGGTACAATCGAATATCTTCAATCTTACCGATCGAGCCAAACAGAGTTTGCATTTGATCTTTAGTCGCTTGGGGAGCAATGTTCGTCACCTGGATCACCTTAGTGGTAGGCGCGGCGATTGCATCCGAACTGGCAGTCATCGTGATTCGCACAACCACTTGTCACGGAACAAAACACTCACGGGATCGTTTAATTCCTACATAACCGTTTCACGTAGAAACCCGTCGTCTGCAATCCGCAAAAACTCTATATTCAAAAATCCAAAAACAAACAGCCGAACGGCGATATTAGTTCACGGTTCACGGTATCGGCCAAATCGGTGTGAGAACGCCGACTGACCGACGAGCAACGATGTCGTACGAACAGTGTAGACAACTCTGCGAAAAACGAATGAATGTGCACCGTGTTAAAACTTGGTTGCGTTCTACAATGGGTGAGAATCGTTTATCCGGCTTATGTTTGTTAGGTTTACATAGGAAAAAAATCGAAGAACTCGATTTAGCAGAAAAAGTGGTTGATGAATTTGGAAAAGATAAAACATAATTGCAATTTGTGTTCAATTAGTTGATGTGTAATGTAAAATAAATAAATAAGTAAATGTAAAATAAAGTATAATATAATACCTTTATAATTTGGTTATGATAATATTGTTTTTAAAATACACATTACACCTTAATAGTAGTAATTTTTATTTTTTATACAAATTAAGGCTGCCCCCCCCCCCTAGAATTTTTATCTGCGGGCGCCCTTGTGTGCACAGGCTACATACGGAAATGTTAATAAATTAGTTTAATCCAATTTTTAACTACAATAAAAATAGTTGAATATACAATATTAAATAGGCACAATCAATTGAACGTTACTAATTTAAACGTTCGATTAAAAAATAACAGTTAAATAATACACACGGCCGATAGTTACTTTCACTGTTAAAATGTACCAATCCAGCCTGAGATAATTAGATATTAAAAAATTTATTAAATGAAAAATCTAAATTGAATCTATTCTGTGATCTAAGAATCCAGTAATATTATTTCTGTTTGTCATTTTACGCTGTTTAAATTCCTGGATAAATAAAATCCTACTTTTGTACATTACTTGCACGGACTATTTGAAAACAGATTACCTACTCACTCGGGTCCCGGGAGTCGGGATATTAACACAAAAATAAACTAATAATGAGTCCACCGAAATCAGTGTAACATGTAAGTCGAGCAAAAATGATCGAAAATTGTATTTACCGTATTAAATTTTAAAATATTTTATCTATTTTAAACACTTCACGTCATCTATACCTCAAAAATTCCTCGCACGGCAGAAAATGACATCTGAAAAGTCGGTAAAACGCCAATAATACGTTTTGCATTGTCGCCCCACATTAATAATCATTTTTTATTGTCTTGTCATTTTTGGCTGCTTAAGTTTCCGGATTAATAAAATGTGGACGTTTGACTTGTACGTTTTTATTATTATATCTTTATTGAAAATCCTCATCTCAATGCTTATAAATACCGGGCAAGTTTCGCGAACTTCCATAGTAATTAGTATGTTTTTCATCTGATTCTTTCGATCTAAATTATAAAATACAAACTAATGAGAAATTAGTGTAGGTATTAGAATATAGTATTCAGTATTTAGATTTAGAATCTATGGTTTGAGTTTTTACACTAGTTTAAACTTTAGTAATAGCCTAGTAGTGTTCTCATCTACGAGTAACCTAAGGTATCGGCGTATTTGCCAATTGGCATTTAGCATGAAAATTAAAAACGCTGACGGCGGACTGGTCACTGGTGAGTAGTGACGATGTCGTATAAACAGTGTAGACAACCCTGCGAAAAACTAGTAAGTGTGCACAGGCTACATGCGGAAATGTTAAATAGTTTGTTAAAAAATTGTTTGTTACAATAATAAATAATTAAAAACACATTAGGTACGATCGCGATCAATTTTAACGTCGCTAATTCAAACGTTCAATAGAAAAATAATAATTAAATGCGACGCTACGGTTTTTGACACATTAAAGCGACCAAAACAACGTTTGTTACTTGCACTGTTAAAATGTACCGGTCCAGTAATAATATTTCTGTCTTGTCATTTTACGCCGCTGAAGTCCCCGGATAAGTAAAATAGTAGACTTTTGTACGTTTTCATTATCATATTTCAGGTGAAAATTAGATCAGCCGACTTCCTCAATCCTTATTAATATCGTGCATGTTTCACGAACTTCCATAGTAAGTTTTTTCACAAATTCTCTCAAATCCTCAAGTAATTTCTACATAACGATTACTGATGTATATTTTTTGATAGATTTCAATGGCAAAAATTAAATTGCTAGTGTACATAGTGGTGCTGTTGGTGCATTTAACATTAGGCGAAGAAGTTTCAGTTGAAGACGCATCTGTAAGTAAAAATGATTTTTCATTTTAAGTTATTTTTAAGATCAATAATATGGATTTGTGTGGTTATAGGATGATGTGACTATTGAATCGGTACCATACTTTCGTCCGACAACAGAAAAAAGAGGCGTGTACCTAGCCGAGCATTTCGATGATGTATCAACTTTGAACAATAAATGGGTGAAATCTAATTCAAAAAAACCAGACGTTGATGAAGATTTGGCACAATATGATGGTAATTATATAATGGGCATAAATTTACTTAACCAGACACCTTTTCTTGCAATTTTTTTACCATCTTGTAGTATTTTGTACGCTGAATACGAATCTGAAGTCAAAAATCAACAGACTCCTTAGTTCCAAAGTTATAGCTACTTAAAATTCACATATTTTCGCGTGTAAAATAATATGTGGCGGGCGGCGGCTGTAGCCACAGATGCCTGCCATGGCACCATACATTTGACGGCGACATAAGGATAGGTTAGGTACCGCTCTGACGCTTTCAGAACAGTAGGTTAGGTTAATTTAGTCCTTTAGGCAAGCTATTTTTTCCTTTGGGAGTAAGGGCGTGATCCCCCATCCAACGAGTTCCAAAGGGACTCGAGTCGGCTCACATTGGGAATTGTTTTATATAGTTAAAACTTTCTAACTTAAAGCTTTAATACTCAAGACAATATATTGTTGTTAAATACAATATTCATAATATTATAATAATAGCGCGCACTTCAAGTTCCTAAAAAAAAAATATTAGTTGAAAAAACAGCGATAACAAAAATACTCTGAAATGATAAATATCTCATAATAACTATAGCATAATCCCTTGTTTAAAGTTCTGAAAATATTAAAAAAAATAATTGCATAGATCAAAAATTATTGAACCCAGACGTGAAAGTATCCCAGGTATGCAGGGCTGCCACTAAGTCACCTTATTAACTAAAAGTCAACTTTTTTCAGTAATAGACACTAAAAGTCACTTTTTACTTTGTAATATATATATTTATTTGTAGTCGGTGGGAATTTTTGTTTTGTATAATATGTTATATTATAAAGAGGTACTGATAGTGTTAGTATTTTATTAATTTCAATCATGAGAACGGAGCTCGATAAACTGGTCCTAATCTAATCACCTTAAATGCCGGACTTTATCAGTTCTTGTTATACCACCACGAATATTATGTTTTTAAATCTTTTTTATTATTTCCATTCTTTTAATAAATAATATGCCCAATTAAATACTTATTTAATGATCTAAACAAATAATCACTAAATGAATTTGTTATAATTTAATTTATAAATTTTTCTTATATGTTAAATATATGTGAATATATAAAATTATTACAATTTTAATTAAAAAATATAGGTCACTTTTAAAAATGTTTGAGTCACTTATGCAACTATTTTAAATCTTAAACTCTAGTGGCAACCCTGAGATATGTAGAAATTTACCCCGGGCAAAGGCAAAAGAATTTGTTTTTTTTTTTTTTAGGATTATCAGAATTTTAAGGAATTATACTTTAACATTTATGAGGTATTTATCATTTCAGAGTATTTTTTATCGCTGTTCATTTTGAAGGGAACAATTTTTTTTTATTATTATTGAAATAGCCGGTTTTTGAGGATTTTTTCTAGAACAATTTTGAAAGCAGATTTAGACTTGCCGTGAAAAAAACAAATCAAATGTTGTTGGTTTAATTCTTTGGAAAAAACCCACCCTAAATTTGGCAGAATAGTGTTATGTTAG
Organism: Adelges cooleyi; assembly: GCF_023614345.1. Classification (NCBI taxonomy): domain Eukaryota; kingdom Metazoa; phylum Arthropoda; class Insecta; order Hemiptera; family Adelgidae; genus Adelges; species Adelges cooleyi. The sequence goes on from NW_026095761.1 coordinate 1,353,170, forward strand.
TACGCCTGATCCATAATCTGTTAATTGTAACTTACTTCTTCTTTGCTGGGACAGCTGTGATTATTTGAGTATTAGATAATATTATATCTGGAAAAATATGTGATCTAACAGTTCTCATCAGCTCATAATAAGGATTATTTCAAAATTATTTCAATGATTTTTGTCTTGTTAGTATATGGTGATATTAATATTTTTAGATATTTATTATCCATTCATAGGGTCATTGTTTTGTTTTTATTTTATTTTTTAAATAAATCTTGTTTTGTTGTTTTTTTTAAAAATCATTTTCTACTAGCTGTTCTACCAGTAGTGTATGTTATTGTATTAAAGACCCATATTGTGTCCAGAGTGTAAAAACTCTAAGTTCGGACCTTGCCTTTTAAATTAAAACTACAACCCCTTAACACTTTAACTGCCAAGATAAATAACTAAACTAAGATCGCCGGCATTACCCATGGCAGTTAATGTGTTAATAACTAAAAATTTGCAAAGTTTTAAATATCATTTAAATTCATTCCAACTATTAAATAAAAATAATATAATAATTTAATAGAAATACATTTTACAGACAACATCAACTATACTAGAGATTTTTGCAATGTATGTACTTTTGTTTGTACTTATAAAATACATCTATTGTTGTAGTATTGTGATATTTTGTATATTATATAAAATATTTATTTTTAATTTTAAATATATTTTTTTAGATTTTGAATTAAAAACCTATGTGAGTAACACAATAATAATATATTACTATAATATATAATGTATTATTATGAAATATTATATCTAATTAAATGAATTATGAACCTATTTACATGCATAATTAATCATTAGTAGACAACTATTATTATAATTTAATATTTAATAATGTTTAAACATGGGCATTTTTTTAAAAACTTATTTTAATAATATTTTATTAAATAAAAACTTAAAATTAAAACTAAATTTTATTTTTATTTATACAAAAAAAAATTGTAATTAATTTTTTATTTCACCTACACAATAATATATTTAAAATATGTTATTATTTTCAAATAATAATTTTTTTTTTAAGTAAAAAATGTCCAGGTTTTATAATCACTGATAGCGTTTTTAAATAGATATATTTTGTTGTTTGAACATTTAGCAGGACTTAGGTATCTAAGAGGCAAACGTCAATAAAAAAAATGTTATTAACCATGTTTGCAATCCAACTAGCATAAACTACTATAACTAGCACAAATAAACTATTCAAAAATGCTGAAAAAAAATTTGATTATTTTAATGCTTATTCAAGTTTATGTTTTTAGGTAAATGGAATATTGAAGAATTAGAAAGATTCTCATTGAACGGCGATAAAGGTCTAGTTTTAGTGTCTGAGAGTCGTCATGCCGCTATTTCTTCCAAATTGGATAAACCATTTAAATTTGATAATGGAAAAACTCTAGTCGTTCAATACGAAGTGGCATTTCAAAAGCCGCATACATGTGGTGGAGCATATCTTAAATTATTGACTGAAGGCCCAGCTACTAAAGATTTAACTCAGTTTAATGATAAAACGCCTTATTCAATCATGTTTGGTCCTGACAAGTGTGGACCGACTTCTAAAGTACATTTCATAATTAGACACAAAAATCCTAAAAATAATACCATAACAGAAAAACACTGCCTTAAACTCAAAACGGAAGAAACTATATTCACTGATCATCAACCCCATTTATTCACATTGGTTGTCAAGCCAGATAATTCATACTCATTTTATTTAAATCGAGAGGTAGGTCAAAACATGTATAAAATGAAATTAATCAACCATAAATTTTTGGTTAGTAAAAAGATAATTGTGTTTTAGTTACAATACGAAGGCGACATCTTGTCAGATGAAGACTTTGATCCCACAATCAATCCACCTAAAGAAATAATTGACAAAAATGATGTGAAACCTGAAGATTGGGACGAACGAGCTAAGATACCTGATGAAAGTGCTGTGAAACCTGATGACTGGGATGAAAGTGAACCTGAAAGTATTCCCGATGAATCAGCATCAATGCCAGATGATTGGTTAGAAGATGAATCTACTCACATACCTGACACTGTAGCAGTTAAACCAACAGATTGGTAAGAACCATAAAATCAAAATGACACAATAATAAACATGTTTTGTCATTAAACAATTGAATTGAGTTATTGAACAGCTGTTTTGAAAGTAATTTTATCATTTTAGTTTTAATAATTTATGGGAACTTATGACCTCTGTTAATATGCTCAGTTTCCAATATGCCTCGACCCTACTGCACTGACTTCTTTTAACTTTTCGACAATATTTTTAAAAATTTTTTATATATTGATACACATTTTTCCTCTTTAGATTATGCTTATATAAGGTACTCACTAAATAAAACTAGGCAAATAAAAAAATGTATAATGTTAAAAACTAATGTTGTTTTTATAATTCAATATATTTGTAATTTTGAAAATTGACTAATTGTCAGGTTTTCTTTTAAGGGATAATGATATGGATGGTGAGTGGGAAGCACCTTTAATCAACAATCCAAAGTGTGAAGATCGTTCAGGATGTGGGCCCTGGTCAAGACCGCTTATGAAAAATCCCAAGTACAAGGGAAAATGGAAACAACCTTTTATAGATAATCCTAATTATCGCGGAAAATGGTCTCCAAGACTAATACCAAACCCTGATTATTTTAATGATCCGACTCCATTAAAATCATCACCTATTGTAAGTAAACTCATTTACTTAGCTGATTAAATATTTTATTTTAATTTGTAATTTAATTTGTTCTAGGGTGCTGTTGGCTTTGAGTTATGGTCTATTTCAGATAAAATTTATTTTGATAATATAATAATAACAGATAACGAAGGAATTGCCGAAGAATGGGCAGAGAAAACTTGGTCACTAAAAAAGAAGAATTTATCTCGTGAATCGGTAAAATGTTTCTTATTATTGACTATACTTCAGATATAACTATTAGTTTTAATATTTTGGATCAATTAATGTCTAATAATCTAATGTTCCAACAACATTATAGCGTTCATTCTGGGGCAGAATTCTCAAGAATGTGAATTATAAGCCGGGATTATGGTTATGTTATGCAATTTATTGTTCTATACCCGTGATTGCTTACATATCATATTTAATACAAAGGTTTAGGAAGGTAGAGACTAAGTAGTATTAGTAGAAGTATACTAGAAGGTACCCAACCTTATCCTTTCTCAAAATATCTCATTATTCAGATGAATAATTATTATTAAATATCTCATTATTCAGGTGTTAAGTTATTAAAAAACTCATAATTAGGAAATATTAATGAGACATTCCAAAATAGGGAATGTGTAATAATAATATTACCTAAACAAGAAATGTAGTAGCAAACTTCTTTATTACTATTGTTGTCAAGAACCAGTTTTGGTATACTTTTTTTAGCTAAAAAAAACCAAGGTTTTAATATTAACATTTATTTTCTTATGATTAGGAGAGTGCGTTTGGAGCTGTTTTGAGATACACCAATGAAAACCCCTGGTTATGGGCAATTTATGTAGTTATAGTAGCTATAGTTGTTGTTTTATTAGTTATAAACTGCACTTCATCAAAGGTAATGTAGAATTCACGTTGTGTACCTATTTTAACATAAAATTGTTTTCAAATATCTCACTATGATATTTTTGTTTGTAAAGGATAAACCTACATCCGATGAGTCTAGAAAAAAAACTGATGAACCCGTTCCAGATATTGAAGAAGAAATGGATGATGATGAAGCAGTCGATACTAAAGAAGAGGACGAAATAGACAACAAAAGTTCTGATGCCGAGGAAAATGTAAGATTTAAATGATAAAATTAAACATACTGAAGTATATTGTGCGCATCTAATGTATCTATTCATCTAACATTATTTGAATGCGATACAATTTGACGTGTGTGACATATTCTGCGCCAAAAAATAATTTTTTTAATTTATGACAAGCTGTCCCGACCCGGCGTTGCCCGAGATTTAATTTGCCAAGGCTGAGTAAGATAACTACAAATAAGATTTTAAAAAAGTCAGTTCTTGCTATTTGGCTCGCTATTTGCATTAACATGAGTAGTTGCGCATTGTATAATTTACAACAGTACTATATAAATGTAGTAATAATCGTAAATCCGATTAATTTGTATTAAATATTAATGCATTTACTGTACCTTTAACCTTAATTCAATGATAGGCTGTAATAAAATAAAATTAATAAAAACAGTATATACCCGGGGTGGCCACTAACCTTAATTTTGGGAGCCGCAAATTTATAAAGCTAATTCGAAGCGAGCCACATTGTTAAGCGATGTTTATAAAATGAAGTAATGAACATTTATTAATTTTACTCTAAGCTTGGTTTCAAGAGCCGCACAAAACTGATTTAAGAGCCTCATGCGGCTCACGAGCCTCATTGTGGCCACCTGATATATACACTCAAAACACAAATAAAGATAACAATCCATGGTATAATAGAAATTTAGATCTAATGCTATCCATTTTTTTTTTGCTCTTAAAAAAATAATTTTATAATAATAAATAAAACAAAATTTTGGTTATGAATAAATATGATTTTCTCACTGGGAAAATCAAGACATATATATAATGGCAGTACATAGTTTTACTTTAAAAACAGTCTAATATTTTATTACATGAATAGTTTTACACATTATTTTCGTTTTTGTTTTTAGAGTGCGGTGGAAAATGAGCAAGCTAGTGGAGACCAGCTGCCATCTTCACCGAGAAAACGCAAAACTAGAAAAGACTGAATCTGCCCATGGCTTCCCTTCCCACCCCTTGTAGCTTCAAATGTATTGTTTGTATTCCTACATTATGTGTATTTGTTTACTTCCCATTTAAACATTAGTCGTTATGTTATATATAATAAAATCCACATATTATACAGGTTTATTTAAAATATTGTATATTGGTATATGAATGGTACACAACACTTTTTTGAAATTGCATTATATTAAACACTTTTAATAGACTTTTGCTTGAATAGAAACTAAATTGCTTTAAATTAGGTATAACTAATTTTATACTCTATATTACTATACAAAATATATTTATAAACCTGATTTGACATAATAACTAGTTTTTTGATTTTTAAGAATTATTGTTTGTATAATATTATATACTTCTGTCACTAATGCAAACTAATGAAAAAATGTACATCTAGTTTTAAAATGTATTAAATGTGATGAACTATACTTTTTTATTACTATATTGAGAAACAATATCTTTTTCATTAAAGTATAATCCATACAGAGACGGTATTATTTATGGGAATTAATTCAAATATTTACAACTGGTTATAATCTCTCTTGACCTAGATTGATAATAGTTTGATTAATTCCAATTATATTTATACACTTAAAATAAAACTGTTAAGTTACTTTAAATTTAACATGCCCTACGAAAAAAGTGATTTTGCCTCGTATTATTGGACTTTAAGATAAAAAAAAATTGTTTAAAATAGGAAAACTTTGCATATGGCTTTGATTTTCAAAAACTATATATATATATATGGTTATAAGAGTTTGAATGTAAAATGTTGTAAAGTTTTTTTTCTGATAATGTAATGAAAACTGTAAAAAGTCATCCTTTGTCAAGAAAAAAACATCCAAATCTGATTTCTCTACCAGCCGATAACACATTCTTCACCTCTAAAACGGCTTAAGTACTAATAAAGAAAAAAATTGGTCGTCCAAATAAATGTGGACGCTGTTTACGTCATAATCTGACAGAAATGCTAGACATAATTTTTATTAAGTCATAGCTACAGAAATTATGTAAAAAAACAAAATTGATGACAAACTATAAATCTTAATTTTCTTTCAACTATAGTACAAAGTGGTATTCTGGGTATTATAACTAATCACTATACATTTTCTTTTAAACAGTTATTGTTTAATAATGAATATTTGTATTATTTAATTGATTTATCAAACTGAAAGTAGGTAACATAAAGATTAAAAAAATATTTTTATGATTAATAAAAATAGTAATATTGATTAAATGAAACATGAATATGTTTAAATGTAATTAAATAAAAAATTGGTTTTATATAAATCACCTGTAATTCTTGATTCTAGTAATATACAAAATTAAATATTTAACCTAAAATAGAATGAAATGTTGTGCCGGTATAACCCACTGATGATGTACTCTGATCTAAAAATGTAATATATAACCTGAAAGATGAGAATTAATTACAAATAAGGATACAATATGTTATTAATTAGATAGAAATATATTACCGATTTCCAGGTATGCCCAACTCTTTTTCTAACAACGGATAAAGAGCAGCGGCATGTTTTTTGTTTTCTTCTACTCCTAGTCGACCAATACTCATTAATGTAGCAGTTCCACAAGGTGCATCTTTTCCTTCCCACACCATTAACTGATCAGGCACAACATTAACAACAACATACTGTAAAAAATAAAATAATATTGTGTAATAAAAACAATACATAGTATTAAAAATGTAATTCAAATTCAAGTTAAATAAAAAAAATAGCTTACAGATTCCGGTTTCCCCAGTGTTGTTGCTACAGTTTTCGAGATTTTTTTCAACACATCAGGAGTCACTTTAGACTTTGGTATATTTGTTTCCAAACGAAAAACAGGCATATTTAAAAACAAATTGAATAACTTGTTTTAACGTTAAAAATTAGTACTGCTAGTCAAATAGCGTGTGATGTTAGACTAATTCGATAGGAGAGAAATCTACGGTCTTATATGACTTAAATAGTTAATAGTTTCTAACCTTTTGACTTGAATTTTATCTTTATATAGCCAATTACTGTTAATTTCACTTGCACACCAAATGTAATAATTATGTGCTTTATAGCGATAAGCTAAGAGCTACTTGAACGTTTAAACAACACTACAAACGTGAAACAACCAAAGGAAAATTTAAAAAAACTGTGGCAATAAAATGCTATACATGCAAGTACCGTGGTTATCAAAATGTGATAACATTTTTATGGATGGCTGTTGTTTTCTCGAGATACTCGACAGCCATATTAATTTTGTTTTTCATAAATTTAATTTAAACATAGCTACTCATATTTTTTATTATTGGCTAAATAATAATCGTAGACAGTTTTTTTTACATATTTAATACAATGAGAACTATATCTAAGTTCTCTCGTCAGCTTTTTTTTATATAATTAACCCAACATTCACAATTTATAATTTAATTCTGACATCTTTTTACTTTTTAAGTTCTTATATTTCAGGTAAAATGTATGTTTTTTAAAAAACCCGACGAGACATCTTAGTTCTCCTATTTTAACCGTATTAAATTTTATATTTTTTCTATTTCTCTTTGACATACACGCTTTTCAATAAAAATGTTTTTACGATTTAATAAAATCCACTGGAGAACAACAATCATGTATGCTCATTTAAAGCATTCAAACATTTTTAGGACTGAGAAAATAGCTTTACTTATCAATGACACCGGACACGAAACCTAATCCCACCGCACTTTAACCAGTAATCATGATGTAATTAAATTTAAAAAACAGGCATGCTCACTGAATTAATTCCATTGACTTGGAATAATAATAATACTTATTGATCAATTTAATCAAACTTATTGTCAGAATGTGTTTTTTTCTATTAAAAATTTCAAAACCAATACCTCTAAAAATTCAACAATATAACTATGGATACAAATTACACTACGATTAAATGACTAAGGCACCCATCACATACAGAATAGGTATAAATCTAGTTTACCAGGCACTCTATTTTTGCGATATTTTTTTTTAATCGACAGTTCTTTTAATGCTGATTACGAATCTGCAAGAATTTTTTTACGGACGTACTTGGTTTGGTAGTTAATGAACGGTTTGGTGTACAATTGTTGTGAAAAAGTGTACAATTTTTGTCAAAACAAACAAACCTATTAGAAATAAATAATCAGTTGATTAATCTACACCAAAAACGTTTGTTTTGAAAAACTACACCTGATCACACCCCTTAAACAACCCTAATTAGAGTACACTTTTTTTCCAAAACGAACAAAGCAAATGTGAAATTTGTGGATTTATATTTCATAATTAAACCACCTTAGGTATGCCGTATGGTTTACAGCTCTGTTATCATACATTTTTACTTTTTATCACCGCCCATATTGTTGTCTTATCACTTGCATGCTATGGCTATCGGCAATCGGCATGTATTAACCAATTATTACTCAATGGGATTAATTCAAAATATTTTACAGTCAAAAACTCAATGACATATTTTGTGTAACCAATAATTAGTAAATTAATCAAATAAATAAATGATTCAAATTGTGCTGCAGTATTTTAAGTATATATTTGTTTATAGAAATTAGGTGCTAATAGTAATAAGGAAATAGCAATGCCTAACACCGAAGAAATATCTACTAAGGCCCAAGAAGATGCGTTAAATAAATTTGTTAATCGCATCTTTAGTAATGATCCCTTTCGAGAGAAAATAATGATGCCAACTGTAATGGGACGACCAGTAATGAAAAGTCTAGAAGAGAAAACTTTAGATTCTATTACAGAAAGTTGTATATTTAAATCTGTGCTCAGCGGTGTAATGGGTAAATTTTAACATAATTTAAATTATTAACAAAATAATATGATGAACACATCGTATACATTTTTCTACAAATCAAAATAGTTTTACAAAGAATATATAATTATTTTGTAAATAAATTATTTAATAAGCAAATTTGAAAATTTACATTCAGCTTAATAATTTATTATTTATAGATTTGTTTTTATAAAACTTGAAAACAAATATTTATTATAATTCCCTCATATTGGCAGTTACATTTTAGTTGACAAAATAAGCATGCTGACATTCAATCACCTAATAACTAGTTGTTTTTTCCAAAATGTTCACTCTAGACCAGGGAAAGGTCCTTTTATCTTAAAATAAAGATTTTTAAAAAAAACACTTTTTCCATAAATACTTAAATTTAAATTTCTATAGGTTTTGCTCTCGGAGGAGCTATTGGTCTTTTTACATCAAGTGTAAACCCACCTATTAAAGCACCCGGTCAACAAGAAACCGTTAGAGAAATATTACGTGAAATGAAAACGTCATCACTTGGATATGCAAAAAATTTTGCTTTACTAGGAGCTGTATTTTCTGGTATAGAATGCACAGTAGAGACTGTAAGTATGCAAATTAAAATAGACATTAACATGTACAATCTAACTAAAATAAGCCACAATTTGTAATTTATTTTATAGTTACAATTTTCCCAAAACCTAGATTTATTTGAGAATTATTTTATATTATAAAAAAATTTAACTTCTAATGTTCAACTAAAAAACTGAAGGTTGTATACGTTTAAAGACATTTTAAAATAATAAAAGTATAAAAGACATTAATTTGTCCCATTTTGCTGATTTTCGGATATATCCACGTTAGTATTTTTAGGTCGACGTTTCGAACTTTGAGTATAGCCATGACAGCGGTACAGTCGTGACCACAACAGCCTGATGATGAACTCTGCAATGAGTTCGAAACGTCGACCTAAAAATACTAACGTGGATATATCCGAAAATCAGCAAAATGGAATTTCAATCCACGAAAGCTTAACGCATTCACATTAATTTGTGTCTTGATATTAAATTATACCTCTAGTTAGAGAACTTATAATTTGTTCATATGTGTTGATCGTGTTATATTTTTGACAATTTTAATTAAATTAATGAACAACTTTTTGATTTATTCTATACTAATTATACAGAACATGAATTATGTACCTTTTATAATTAATAATTAAAAATAGTTGCTTAAATTAAATATATAATTTATATAATGTATATTAATATATTATAGTATAGAGGTCAATCCGATTGGAAGAATGGTACTTATGCAGGCGGTATTACTGGAGGCCTGATAGGATTTAGAGGTAAAAATTAGTACATAATTTAAAAAATAGTATTTATTTATTTTAAAACAATTTTTATAGCTGGAGCCAAAGCAGGTTTGCTTGGAGCTTTGGGATTTGCAACCTTTTCTACAGCAATAGATTATTACATGCGAAATTCGTCTTAATTCTGTTAATTTTCATATGATTTGTTGTAAATAGATTGTAAGTAGTAAATGTTTATAAATTAAAACTATGTTTAAAAATGTTGTAAACATTTAAAGGAAGTGTTGATCTATTTTTTTTATGCACATTTTGTTTTAATATCCTAAAAAAGTTATTATCCGTGCAAAAAATGATATTCTATTTGTTACATTAATCTTACAATTAGTTAAAAAAGATAACAAATTTTAAACATTTGACATTTCTTTTTATTTACATATTTAATCAGATGTTATACAAAAAATCTAAAATCATACTTACAAATGGCTATAGCTAAATTATATTAAAACGAGTTTGTGATATAATACAGAATTAAAATATACATATTTAATTAATGAAACCTAAATTTCAAGTACATACATTAATAAAAATACTAAAAGTACATTAATGCATTATCATTAAATTGTGTTACTCTATAAATCATAAAGTTGTACTGTGATTTTCTCTAAAAATAAAATAAATAAATAAATTAGATTAACTCTATATAATGGAGATTGAAAAGTGTAAAACATAATTATTAGAGTACCAAAAATAATATTATAATACATTTTAATTACAACGTTCACTTAGGGCCTGCTCGAAGTACAGATGGACTGAAAGATTGCCTGGGCTACAATTTTGAGTAAAAAATTAGTTTTAGACTAAAATAATTGTTGTATAATTGTGCAAAAATAAATATTTTTTTGGTATAGTTTGAAATTTAGTTGCTGATTTTTAAGGGCTTTGTAAAGTTTAGGGTGTTTAACCCAACACTTTACCCCTCTTGTAATTGTTATGATTTCAAATGGTGTAATAATGGCTTGAGCAAGCCCTGCAGACATTTAAGTCGTATTGAGTAATATTTACATGGATAAAATTATTTTTTAATAAATATGTTTTATTATTTATGTGATTAAAACATTTATAGTTAATAGTTCTTACCTTCTGGATTGTTCCAGCTTAGCTTTCTCAAATTTAACATCATTCAATTGTCTTTTCAACAAGCTTATTTCATGTTCGCAAGCAGCTACTTCAGAACGAGCATTCATTAATTCAGTTTTGGTTTTTTCTCTACAACACACATACGAAGATTTATTATAAAATTTCAGTTCACTAGTCTGACTCATATAAGTTTTTGACAAGCCGCCTAAGAACTGGCAACTAATGTAAGGCTAATATTGATTTGAGTGCAAAAGCATACTATGTGATTTATCTATGTATGTTTAATTTTAGGTTAAGTGTGAAACAATATTTCTTAACCCCGTGTATATAACTTAGGCTTAAAATGTGTTATCCAACAATTTTAAGGAAAACTATTTCCTATTTTCTTATAGAATTATTTCTTATTACACAGCAGAAATTATGTAAATGTAATGTAATATTATGTAACTAACTAACTATGGACTTACAATAATTCTGTAAGAGTTTTTGATTTTTGTTGACTCTCTTCCAATTTTTCTGTTAAATCATTTTTAATAATAGTAAGTTCCATACATTCTTGTCTTGAATCAGTTAATACCGTTTCCAGAGTGGCTATTTTCGAACGTTCTCTTTCTAACTGAGTGTTAACAAATGACAGTTCACTAGTAAGGCGTAGGCGTTCCTCTTCGGCTTTATGCTGCAGTTGTTCTGTATGACAAAGACGCTCATTAAGAGTCATCTTAGCTGAATCTACAGTTGAGCATATGTTCCGACAAGCAACTAAATCTTGTTCTAGTTTAATAATACGATCATTTCCAATAGTCAATTGAGATTCTAACGATACAACTTGATGAGTTAATTCTGAAATCTAAAAAAAAACAAATAAACTAAAATTAATATAAAATACATTTTTTATAACACTGTTTCACCTGCGTTTCAAAGCTAGATATAAGCTCTTCTTTGTCCAAAAGTTTACGCTCTAAATCAGACACTTGGTGCTCTTTTTCTCTAAGCAGAGTCTTGGATGATCTTGCTTCACTTTCTAAACTATGATTATTGCTCTCTAGTTGTGTTGCTTCACAGTTGAGATGCTTGAACTGGTCTAATATTTCATCTCTTTCAGATTCTTTAAGCTCAAGCATCTCTTCTATACGTCTTATTTCTAATACATATACTTGTAATTGCATTTTTAAATCTTCCGTTTGTTTTTTTGATGATTCTAATTCTGAACGCAGACCTTTGTTATCCTGCATTACCATATCTAAATCGTTCTGTAATCTTCTGAAAAAAAAAATAATGAGAAGTAGTTAAACTTACAGTTTGTAATGTTAATAAATTATTATTTGTATGTTTTACATACTTTTTTTCTTTTTCTCGGCTACCAGTGTTACTTTCAGCAATTTTGTATTCCATTTTAATATTTGAAAGTTCAGATTTTAAACGATCACACATTTTTTCGCTCTCTGCTTGAGAATACAAAGCATTTCTAAAAAAAAAAAAATGAGATAGTTAAAACTTACAATTTTGGTCAAAATACTTGTTATTACCCAATTTTTTTAGAAGCATCGTTAAGTTTAGAGTGCAAAGAGGCAATTTCTTGTTCTTTATCCATAACCAATCCATCAAGGAAGGCGATACGCTTGGTTTTCTTTTCCAATTCAGTCTTGTAAAAATAATAACATGCCATTTATTAAACTTATCTTATTTTTCAATTATATAATTTTTTTTTTTACTATATAAAAGGCAATTAATTGTCTGTATGTTTGCCAAGGACTTATGAGCGGAATGTGCTATTAATGAACTTATTAACTTAAATCTCACACGACACTTACTATCTGGCCTAAACCTAATAACTTTGGTTTCACATAGATTCTATAAAAAACAAATTTGTTTTGTACAATCACATAGATTAGAATGATGTTAAATATTTGTTAATAATGTTAAGAAAGAGGCATATTCAAAGACTACATATTGAATTGGACGATACATCTCATTGTCATAGATAACGGCAAATGCATTTACTACAAAACCGCAAAAAAACTGTTTAAAAGTGTTTATAATTTATCATTTTTAAGTAAGTGAACTTAAAATTCTATACCATACGGTTACTGGACGTTCGAAAATATACCAAGTTAAATTTAAAATTCACAATAATTTATACTGTGTATTGAAAAAAAAAATACAGAAAATAATATTCTTGTATATAGTAGATGAACTATAATTTCGCAAGTATCTTGTCTTATTTATAGACATACTGGTGATCGGTCACTTAGAACCCTTAATAATAATCGTATGAAAGCTAATAAATACAAGTAGTATTTATACAGGGTATTTAGAACATCAATGTTGCACTCTATGGGGCCAAACTCAATGAGAGATGCTAAAAAGATGTTATAAAATATTTTCTCAAAAATTTAAGTACATCTTGTCTATGTATAAATAACTAAAAAGTATTTGTATAACATTTTATTAAATTTTACTTACTACTAACGTTTCATGACGATGATCAGTTACAGCAATAGAATCATGATACATATGCTTCTCTTGTTTTTCATTCATCAACCTATCATTAAGCGTATTATTTAAATGTTTTAGTTCTTCTATTCGTTTATGTGCTCTTTCTAGCTGTTCTTCAATAGCGTTCTGTGCAAATTGTGTGGATTGCAATGCACGTTCAAGTCGATCCTGAGAACATCTAAATTTATTTGTTAAATAGTGGTCAAAAACTGAAATATAATTTTTCATTACTTTTGATCATCAATGATAGCTTTATGTCTTTTCAATTCAGTTTTCATATGAGTAATGTCTCTTACATATTTTTCTGCTTCGCGCTGCTTATTGGCACTTTCCCATGTGAGTGAACGTTGTTTTTCAATCAACTGATGTTTTTCGTTTTCTAAACGTTTAACATACTCACGTTCGTTGTACTCATTACTTTCAACAGAATCTCTAGTTTTCTAAATAAACATAAAATGAATCCCAATACATATTCATTAAAATTATATTAATTTATTAGTGAACTCTACAACTAACTTTTAACTGGTTACTTAAGAACTGTATTTCTTTTTTTAGGCAAATTATCTCTTCTGTACATTCGTCCTTTTCTCTTCGAAGTTGTAAAGTAAATTTTTTTTCCGATGTATCCTGTGTTTCTCTTTGCATATCTTCAATTTTCTTATTTAAATCAATTATCTAATCATTCATTAATACATGCTTCTATATATTCAACTTTAAAGCTATCAATTTGTAAACCAATTAAAAATACTTGATTACGATGTTGTCTCTTTAAACAGTTTATTTCGTAAAGATGTTCATCACGCTCTGCTCGTAGTTTACTAATAGTAATTTCTAAATCATTTATCCTCTTATTATGTGGCGAAGAATCTCTTTGAGATTTTACTGCTTTTTCAGATTTCGTCTCGTAATCTTTTCGTTCTAAATTAAAACAACATTAAGTTTTTTAATAATTTAATTCAACAATTTAAGTTATTAAATAATTTATGGTTAAATTAGTTTCAAGCAAAATACTTTTTAATATGTTAACAAAGTTAAGTTTGATAAAACAAAAAAAAAACCGTAACTAAATGGTACGCGTATTGTATAAGTTTACTTGATTTGTTTAGATCCTGTTCAAGTTTTATTAATTTTTGGGCTTGTAAATGTTTTTCTTCGGACAGCTTTTCAATTTCAGACATTAAATCATTTTCTATAATATACAATATAAAAATAAATATGAAGTTTTACTGTTAAAAACTAAAAATATGTTTTAATTTTACCAATATTTTTTGAGTCATTTATTTTATCTATTAATTGTTTTTGATCGTCTAAAATAGTCTTAATTTTTTTTTCATACTCGGTTTTTTCAGATTCTAAAATATGTATTTTTTTTTTCAAATCTTCTAAACACATATTGTTTTCCATAATAATACTAGAGTCCTTGTAACAATTAAAAAAAAAGCTTTCTATTAATACAATTGAACATTTACCAATTAGCTTTATATTAAATTAATAGTAGAAATTAAAAAATATATATACTTACTCTTTCACAATGACAATGTTTAGCAAGATATTCATTCAGAGTATGCTGAAGTGACTTTTTTTCTTCAGACACTCTTGTTAAATGAAACATAGCTTCATTATGGTTAGCTAACGCTTCTATAAAATAAAAAGTTATAAAAAAACAGTCGAAAATGAATTGTTTAATTTAACTATAAGATAGATACCATCTAGCTGTCTTCTTAAAACTTCATTATCCGCTTTAATGTCTGTATACATATCATCACAGTTTTTAGATCTTATATTTTGGAATTTTGATGACTGTTAATTTATAATACATAGAAAAGTGATTAAAAAAACATACATATTTTATAGTTTAATTATGCAAATATTACCTTGCTCTTTTTCAAACGAGTTGTTTCTTTAATTAATTCTTCTACTTGGATTTTTAACATTTCATTTTCACTTTTTGTACAATCTTCTTGCATATTATCAATTTGTATTCTTGGTCGAAACCCTTTGTCTAAAATAAATAAATAAAAATAATTTAAGAAACCTTAAAAGAAGTTATAGGTAAGCAATATGTACTTTTTAATTCAATTTGTGGTACAAGAAACATGTTTCCTAGTTCTAGAAGCTTAGCATTTTTTGATACAGCTTCATTTTCTAAATCTATAATAAGTTGCTTAAGTTTCTGGTTTTCAATTTTTCCTTCATCATTTTCACATTGTAAATCCCCGATTTTGTTTTTGAGTACTAAAAATTAAATCATTTGATGTACATAAGTATAAATATTTAATTTGCCTTCTTTTAAATTCAAGCACATGCAAGGTTAGTGGAATACCAAGAATATTTGTATAAATTCTTTTCACTCTTAGTCTAGCATATTTGAAAATCAGAACTAAACCGTATATGAAATATGATACCTTACATTCTTAAATAAAAAATACGCCCTACTGGATTAAACTATTTTGTATTTAATGTTATTTTAGTTTGTAAAATTTACTCAGTAGGTATAAAATTAAACATACCTTTTCATTTTCACATAATTCATTGAGTTTTGTGTGTAGTTTTTTACATTCTTGAATAAGAGAGCAATTATCTCGTACATATGGTGTAGACTTTGCTTCCAAATTGCGAGCAACTTCTAATGAGTTTTGTGCTATATTTTTGTACTGTTTTAAACTATCCGTAGTGTGTAACAAATCTGCAACTAATTGACCTACAAGATCTGCAGAGTCTGGTGGCATATATTGTCGATAGCCAAGGGTATCTAATTGATACCTGATGGAATCATAATGTTCATTCTCTACATGCTCGTTCATGTTTCGTATATAGTTGTCAATTCAATTCAAATAACATAAAGATTACTTCGTTAGCTTAAAGAATGCTGATGCCATGTATACAATATTTGAACGTTTACAATATAAGAATAAGAGTAACGATTAAAAATTTAAATACACATTCCACTCAAAACATATTATTAGGCAATAAAATACATATATATATATATATATTTTACGTTATTGTTAAAAAAAATAATAAATTACATTTAACCCCGATCAGTAAAGTTCAAGAATACCGTATTGCCAAAGCAACTAACAATAATTAGAAGTTGTCAGTTGACTGTTGACTAATAATAATTAATATCACTAGTTAGTAGTTTGTATATTTTACTGAACAGACTTTTGATAAAAAAAAACCTCAAAGTAAATAAAAATAACGGCCATTTTTTAAAATGTGATAAGAGTAGATGGCAGATACTGTCACCTGTGGTAAAGATACATTGAGTCCACCTTGCATTGAGTATAATCTCTTCTCTATGATCTATCTCTACAGCTGTGGCATATTTTTTCTACCAAACCGGCCGGTGGCCAGCCGCTAGTGTAGACTGTTGACCATAAAAAAGATATTTAAGTGGACTGTGGGCATAAATTAAACGTTACTAGTTGTTGCGTACGGCGTACCTAGCACGATTATAAAGAACATTAAACAAGATTATATAAAGATTATAATCGTGGATACCACAGATTCCAATTTACGTATGTATACTTAATCTATGGATACACGCTGTAACGTGTATCACTATCCTCTACTATGGAATGCTTACAGGTTAACAAAAAATAAGAGAAAAATGCAATTATTGCGTAAGGCTATTTCATTACTAACTATTAACATAAAACATGAGAATAAGTGTAATAAAATTATGTAAGTTGGGTATGCTATGGAACTAAAGTTATACATATTTGAGCTCATAAGTACGGTTAGTCACATATTAATGTACAAATTAACAAGAGTAACTATCTTAAAGAGAAAAAAAATACAACTACTAAGGCATATGGCCAACTCACGTGACAGGCATAGATTAATTACATATTTAATCTATGTAATAGGTGTCAGGGACCTGAATTTTTAAGTGGTAAGATTGCCGCGAATATGGTGAAAGCAATGAGACTGACGAAGACAGTAATAAAAGCAAAGTGAAGACTCACCACAGTGGTAGTAGTCAGTAGAGAAGACTGCTGAACCAAAGTATGGTGGACAAACACCTGTCACACTACAATGCGAATTGCAGGCACCATAAGCGATAATATTAGTGCGGACTGCCCAAAATATGCGTAGGGTAAATTTGGCCGGCACTGCGATCGGCAGACAGCAAAGCAATCGAGGGGGTTAATCTAATTTTATCGATTGCTGATATAGGTAATTATCGAGTATTAGTATAATAATACCCAACACATGTATTATTTAATCCTCAACCTTAGAAGATCTCCTAAGGTGATATACATGTGAAAAATGGGGTTATCTTATGTAGAGTAATATCACACAATACATATTCATTATTCTGTATAATTACTCTTACTTTATAGTAATATTACTCTATGGTATATCTGTTGGAAATTAAATGCAATTACGTAATGCTTAATTTTGGCAATATTTAAAAGTATATACTATTATTTTACGCAATTAAGTGTTTAACAAAATATTTAACTTTATAGTATTTTTCAGGGTAAGTTAATAAACTACATTTAAGTTTTTTTAACAAAGTTTTTATTTCATAGTTTAAAAAAAATAACATAATTATCACAGTACAATATTTTTTTTTATATATATACTTTCGAGTAATAAATACTAAAGCATTAATGTGCAGATATCGCAGGAGTAGGTTTAGGAACCCGCTTTTTAGGTGGTATCAAGTGGTGGGGGAGTTCCGTTGGTATATCTGATCCTTCCAGTTTTATTTTAATTAAATACATGGCTAATGAGAATTCGTCTGCATCTAAGAGACCGTCCTCATCAATATCGGCTAACTTCCATACTTTGGACAACACAGAATTAGGTAGTTTGGTTTTGAGCATTTCATCTTTAGCCGCTAAAATAATGGGAAAGTTAATGCTGTTTAGTGTTTTAAATATACATTTTCAACAGTATAATCATAGTGATGTGTCTTAGGTTCAACATTAGGTAACCCTTTGTTAGGCAGGTAATCTACAGTGTTAGACCAGTTACTCTGTGACTTGGGTACACCAGTCTCACCTTTAAATAATTTGGTTACACTTTAATAGTGTAACTAAAAATCAGTTGACTAACAAAGGGTTAAGAATTGTAGTTTTTCATCACATAAATTTATACTATGTGTAATTTTACAATATTTAATTTACCTGTCCTAATCACTTTTCCATTGATTTTTTCTAGTCTTTCAAATATTTCATCAAACGGTTTTCTATGATATTCTACAACCCAACCATCCCCAAACTTTCCTTCGTTAATACCTATAGTTTTTGCGTTAAAAGGTGTAGCGATATCATTATTGTTGGGAATTACATTACCTAAAAAATAACAAATACTTAGAATAAAAATATTAGGCATAGGTTGAACAATATGATACACAAGACTTACTAAAGACTTCCACATCATTCACTGTCATTTCAATGTCCATTCCATCTAATAAATTTTCCGCACGATGAATTAATTTTTCATCCAAACTGTTAAAGGTAGTAAAATCTTTTTGTCTCAAAAGTGTCTAAATATATATAAAATTAGTTAAATATTAATTTAAAAGTATATTTTTTTCTTTGACTTGTATGAATAACCTTCATGTTGTCTATGTCTGGAAAATCACCCCAACTCAGATGTTTGTGTTTATTGATTATATCATTGTATATTTGCTCTAGGTTGTCGACTAGTTCACTTTGTCGATTTTCTTTGAACAAAATCCTGGCCATTAATGGCATACGTGACTTTAGTTCACTAACTATGTACGCATGTATCTAGATAAACATAAAATTCAATAATAATATTTACAGCTTTTTATTATAACTAGAAATTTGAGTAAATTATACATAACACATACAATTGCAGTTTTTGCTCTTTTTCCTATATAGTTTAATTTTGATATAACTGAATTATGTGGCAGTGATTTTATATCTTGGAACAAATCACTTTCTTCTTCACTAAACATGCTAAAATAAAAAGGAAAAATAAATTGTAATAAGTTGTTACAAGTAGAAAAAAGTGTTAATAATTTAAAACTTACTTTCTATTAACATCATTTTTATAAGGTTTGTCCCAAAATGAACCAACATAAACTCTGGGGACTTCTGGACAAATAATTGCTTTTCCTAGAGCCCACATTAAAGCACCATGAACTCTTAGCAAAGATCTCTCGCTGTAAAATACAATATAAATCAAAAATAGTATTTGTTTATGAATAATTTAGGTAAGATGCAAATTTTTTTTTTTTTTTATATATTAAGCATAAGTAAAAAATGTAAAAAATGTTGTAAATAATGTATAATGATATATAATTAATAACTGAAACTACATTAATTAGCTTACTCAATTGTATCAGCTTTGTTTAGAATAATTCTTAATTTGCTATCGTGGACTTTTAATACGTCTATAGCGGCTTTCAATTCATCAGATATATCCAGTTTATTAGCGTCAAAAGTGAGTATAATCATATCCGACCGACTGGCAAACCAGTTTAATGAATCATAAAAATTATATTCACGCTGTGCTCTTTGCTTTTCTCCTGATAATATACCAGGCGTATCCACAAAGCTTATTGATTTTAGAAGTGGAGTGTTCACAATGCCACAATGTAGTTTTTTTAAAAAGTTGTTGCCAAAACGAGATAGATCTTGGAACTGCTTGGTTGGGTCAGCCACGAGTGCATTTCCCGGTATGGATTGTTCTTTGTCACCACCCATGACTACCATGAATTTGTCTGTAGTAGGTTCAGGGCCAATTCGAATACCCGGATAATCTTTTTCAATGAGATATCTACAAAGGTACAATTAAAGATATTAAGTAGTCATTTCAGAAATTATTTATAATAAAAGAATACCAACCTTATCATTGAAGTTTTTCCAGTTGAATATTGACCAACAAATAACACCATTGGTTTGGCATCAAAATCTTGATCAGTCAAAAAAGGTTCATGGAACTCATTGTACAAATAACGTACTTCTAATGGAAGAAGTTTTGATTTGTAAATACTTTTAAGACTATCGATTGCAGTTTGATCTTTGAGGAAATTCCTAAAACATTACAATTGCAACATTAGTCATACGACTAAGAATACTAAATTGACAGCATAAACATACTGTAATAGTACAATTGCACTGTATTCTCATTGATAATACACCAAATAGTAGGTACAAACAAGCGAGTGCCTTTTTTAATTAAATGATATTATGTTATTATTTATATATTTAGCTACTAAAAATAAACTTTACCAGTAAAAAGATCTATGGACGATTTTGGCCAAAAACGGATTTTTATTCAGTGCAAAACAGCACCGAGCAAAACTATGAGGTAGTACATACATGATTTATTAAGGAAAGGTCAAAAACCACAGAAAAAAAATTAATTATAAAACATTATACTTTTAAAAAAATTTACAACCACACGAATCAAGTTCATTGACAAATAACAGTTGTAAATTGTGTTATCAAACTCATGTACAGAATAGCCTTGAGTGCGACGTTAGCCGGTGAGTGAAATTATAAATTGATAATAAATATCAGTAGCTATGGAAAACTGCTATCAAGACCATAGACCTATAAAGAAATTTATATCTTATAGGTCTATGATCAAGACTAATACTTATTAGTATTAGTATTAAACACTTATTAGACACTGGTTAATATAATAAATAATTAATAAAATAAAAACCTAATTCAATAAGGAATTTAAAAATGAAAATTGATAAAATAAATGTCAAGGGGCAAATATTGGCAATTCTTTTTTTTTTAACAACTTCTTTATTTAGAGTATAAAAACCGCATGTTCATTATTCAATTAAACTCGAATATTTTTTAGCAATAAGAATCAAAATACATTTGATAATTAAAATATAGGTAGAATTCTGACGGAATTTAAAATTTTAAGTTATTTGCATCACTGGATATGGAAAATTAACATAAAGATAGTATCTACATAAGTTGATCGAATGTAATTGTAATACAATATTTTCTAGTCATAAAATCGAAGAAATTAGAAAAATATATTTAGAGAGATATATAGATGGAACTCTTGTATTTAATTATTACAAATTAAACGGAGAATTAATGTATTATCATATTATTATAATCGTGTTTGAGTACATAAAAATAGCTTAATAATTAAGTACGATTATGTTCAATTATCGTGAATTACTCACTTTGCTGTCAGATATGGCCGAATGCGGCGCGCTGTAGCATACTTGGGCCTATTTTATAGGCTTGGCAACACATGTGTGTTCAACGTACGTTATTATTTTTACTATTGTACAGACGTACTTCACAGATAACAGACTTTTATCTTTCACTACTATTTTGTATTTTGCATATAACTTATAACTTACAACTATTAGTATAACAATTAACGAAAAACACCAGTCATTTTTTTTCATTACATTCAGTATTTATGTTAAACATACAAGTGACGATTCTATACTGTAAGTACTTACCTCGTTAACTATATAAAATTAATATCTTATACATTTTTAAACATATCTAAATTTGAGCATTAAATAGACCCTATAATGTAAAAATTTTAAATATTTACCTTTTTCCTTTTTATTAAATTTTCTATATATTTTTTTAGGTACCTAATTTGTCTAATTGAAAATAATTACTATGGCCCCAAAATTATCCGATGCAGCTTATAGAATATTATGAGAGAAACATAGATCCTAATAGATGGACAGTTTTAATGAAGACTATTAATATATCATAAATTGTATTAGTGTTATGTGGTGGTTTTCAATACAGGATTCTGTGTCAGCACTTTAAACGTAAAGAGAACAATGCATTTATAGTTTTAAAAGATATGTCAGAAAACGTATTTTACACAAAGAGAGTATTTTTTGGAGCAATAAATGGTTTGAAACATTGGTTTTAATTTGTTTTGCCTACTTTAATTATGGAAATTGGAATGATATTATATTAAACACAATAAACTACGTTAACTTAGCTACTGATGACTTTAGATAACTTAAACAAAAAGCCAGAAAAATTGTGATTTAATACTTTGTTGATATTATACATTTGTATTTTATATCTAGTTATTCAAAGTTATAAATAACAAACTTATTATGTATTTTTTGTTTTTAGTTTTTAAATAAAATAATATTATTAACGTATAGTTAAAAACAAATTTATACAGTAAAATATACCAATGCATTATTTAACATAACAGAATTTAAAATTATAAACAAAGGTATGTATGTAATGCTATAGCTTTGTTGTGAGGGTCAGGCAAGAGCCAAGTGTAATCCCATTGAGCTAAATCACACCCAGATAGGAAAAAAATTGCCAACAATAAACTACTATTTTAAGTACTCAATGGTGGTTGTACTTTGTTTGCTATTTCTTTTCATATTAACATTATTTTTAAGTATACCTAATACTTAAATTTAAGGAAATTAGCATCTTACTGTTAAATATACAAAAAATGTGTTATGTATATCCATTAAGTAAATGGATACATAGTTAATACATTTAACGTTAATAATCAAACTGATTGGATTTACATTTTATTTAAAAAAAACTGTTTATTTTAATAGAAATCGATTAGGTAGTAGGTTATATAAATTATCATTAAATCATGAATCTAATGATTAATATTATTTATATATCGTACAATATTATCGAGTAAAAAAATTCACTAAAACTTCAATACTTTCAAAAATTTATCAAGTTCTTCCAAACTCATCTCCGGTGAATCTGTCATTTCTTCGATTTGATTTTCTTCTTAAGTGACAAATCTAAAGTTACTTGTTCTCATGGGTTGTGTTGATGGCTGATCGGTCATTTCTTCCCATAAATACTCTGTAGTAGAAGGTTCTATTTTAATTTCTTTTTTTGGTGCATTGACTCATATAGATTTAAAGTCAACGAAAGCTTGTCTTAAAACCGGTTTTTGCGGATCGGTCATTTCTTCCCATAGATCTGCTGGGGCATAAGTTATGTCATCTAAATCTATTTTGTTTTTTTTTAAGGCGTGTATCGAATGACGTTGGTTTGAAAACAGGGTTTCCCGACATTTTTCCGGTATAACCCCATTCGCTTAACGGAGTAAAATATTTTTCTTCTAATTCTTCTAATCTCAAATGGTTAACACGATAATCCATTAATTCTCGACGTTTTTGTACAACATGGCGCGACACCTTTTCTCCTATTTTCAGTACACTCAAATCGCTTATTATTCGATTTACCGTCTCTAATATTTCGCTCCATTCGCCTCTTTTGCGGCTGTGGACGACCTTGTCGGATCTCACAACTGTTTTGACATTGCAACAATTTAGTTTCAATTCGTTCTCATTAATGCTACGATTTGCCACGCCATCATTTTCGTGCTGTTTTAGACACTTCGGTTCTTTAAACCTTTCAAAAGGTAAACTCTTGGCTTGCAAACTACCCACAGAACTAACAACGCCAATATTACACAGTACAGCATCACCTAAACCGAAACGAGTAATCCATCTAATATAAACGCGCTATTTTTACTAGGTACGTCTGTTTAAAAATCGCGTTTATCTTCGTTACAAGGATAGATGTTATTATATTTAAGATAATATGCAGTGCTACATAATCACGTCTTGCCTACAATGTAATAATTACGATCTGTTTTCATTTATTTTTACTGTGTCCTATCAGCGCTAGAAGAATGTATTTAATCGGTTAGTAATCGATAAAAAACAATTTCATACATGCAATTTAAAACAACAGCTGTACATAGCTGACGCAATTACCAGCGTCACTCTAATCGCTTCCCAAATAAATCTGCCCCCTCTCTCATTGGCGCGACTGGGGGGGGGGCAAGGAAAGTATTAAACTTCTAAGCGTCTTTAGGCCATAAAAAAATGTCAGCAACCAATCACGCTAGCCTGTAAGTAACATTTTTACCGAAATTTTGAGTTTTAAAGGGTCTAAATCCCTCAGCCCTGGTACTCTCCACTTCTAGTTGCGCCAATGTTGGTCCTTAATTAACCCTCTCCGCGCCAAATCTTACCCCATTTTACTTTTGCAACTGATCGAATTTATCTGGTTTTTTTATACACTTCGTGCTAATCAAAAAAGGCTTCCCTGATTCTTTTTATCTCAGACCTATATAAATAATTTAAACGTTTTTGGGTAGTACGTTATTCAATTGCGTTGAAGTTCCTAAACAATTTTGACTATTAAAAACATTTATTACACGCAACCTCTAAAGATATTAAAAATTACCTTCAATTTTTACTTATTAATCTTTTGCGCCATCTTATTATAAATATGACGGGACTAGTCCATCATTAACAATAACAGCCGCTTGAATTAAAATCCCAGTTTTTATTACAATATCTGTGTTTTAAGTTCAAAAATTACATTTTTATGCAATTATTTTTAAATGTATTTTGAAGCTAATATTATAATAAAATGTTTAGGTATGTACTTAAATTACCTATTTATTAAATGGAAAAATCGGTAGGGCCTAATTCAATTTGTTTAACTTAGGCGCGGAGCTGAGAAAGTATTAGTTTTATACTTATGTTTTTTTTAACTAATAGTATAATATATCTAGAATAAAGTAAAAATGAATTGATAAAATTATGTTCTTAATAACCCCAATGCGTTTTAATAAAACACGGTTCAACCGCAATCCGTTGTGTAATTACTTACTTCTTTAAATTGTATTACATTTGAAACCTATGTTCAATATTGAATGGTTCCTATATTTATTGTGTACCTATCATTAAGTAGGCTTTATCCAATTGGATGGGACACCAATAAACTATAGTTAATTGCCTTATATGATGGTATATTGTATAAATTGATAACTTGTAAAAAATAAAACTCACAGACAATATATGGATTGGTCACACAGCTTCTGAAAGTGTAACTAACGCGGTCGCAATGTAAAGGCAATAAAAAATAAAATTCATACAAAGAAAACTAACAGTACTATAATATCATATCATTAATTTCTCTTTAAGTTTTGTAAAACGTTATACAGACCAGACGTTCATGTCCCAAAGACCTAAAATAATTTAGACCATCACTAAACCCGCTCTTTATTTTTGTAATATCTACAGCTATTACTAAAATCTATCACACCTTTTAATCATTATGACTCGACTTTAGCTACAGCCTTCGTTATTTTGCTGCGATCACCAAAATCCGTAGTCGTTAAATGAATCCGTCATTTGAGAAAGAACAAAATGCTATCTTCTTCTTTTTCATCGTCGCCTTACAACTCCCAACTACTGAAAAGACAATAGTTATGAATACCAAAATTGCGTGATCGCAACTACACTATTCTATTACAAAGAAAAAATCTTTTTTTCTTAATATTTATATTTTTTACTTAAAAATTTGTCATTTAAATATAATAAACAATTATTCATCCATATTCTAAGTGGATGAAAAACATTGATTCATTGTCTCCTATCACACTTTGTCACTAGATCATATACTCATATTTAAAATAATTATATTAACAAGCATCCTAAAATATTACATAATAAATCTATAATAATTTCATTTCACACTGTTATGTACAAAAGGCCATTCCATGTTTTCATATTGAAAAAATATTTTAATTTTTTAACCTCCGATTTTTTTTTAGTTTTTAAAAATAATTTTTTGAAACAAAAAAAAAAAATAATGTTTTGCTTATAAAAATGTATACGCTAAAGAGTATTATTTTTGTGGTTTGGGTTAATTAAAAACTAAATATTCAATATATTTTTTTTTTCCATTTTCTAGAATAAAACAATGCTGTTGACAAATAGCGGGGCATTTTTTTGCATTTATATACCAAATACCAAACTTTTAATTTTTGTTCATGTTTAATAACATCATTGGTTCATAAAATTCAAAAAAAATTTTTTGGGGTTTATTTATGAACTCTTTCCTTGTGCTGTAGCAAACAAATTCCACTCGGCTTCTACACAAAATCTATTTTACGATTACAAAGATTTGCCATATTTTTATATTAGATTCTAGCCTCAACAGAAAAATAATGTAACTTTGTTATATTTGGCACAATTATTATTATTATTTTTTTTTTATTGATACCTGATGTAAACCGCATTTAAATTATGTATCAAATGATGAATAAAAAAAAGTTTTTGTTTGTAAAATTATACTTACGTTTTAATTTTACACGGTATTTATTGCTACAAGATGTTTGTTTTTAAATTTTCCTTAAAAGTAAAAACTGATGATAAACAAAATACTACAATAGAATGTTTACATGTTTGGGATATTAAAAAATAAAAATATTTATTCAATATTTAATTAAAGTACACATAATTATAATTTGAACTATGTAGGTTTCGTTTTGATACTACTATCGGGGGTTAAATTACAGAGTTGGGATTATTTATAAACATAGGACATAGGGGGTTTTGGATATATTTTTTTTTTTAACTGTACCACCTAGGTACAAAAAAAATTATTTTGTCATCAAGGACCTGTAAACAATGTATTAGACTATTTCCGAACATTTTTTAACTAGAGTCACACACACATTAGGTGATTTCACATGGTATGGCCCTTCTTTGAATAACTTCAACAACGTTACGCTATTAGTTAATACTAGTTTACTGTTAGACCGACTTACCATTGTAACTGAGCACTGGTCACTTGCCATACAACAGTGAGTAGTCCTTTCTGTGACGTTCTTCGAGATGGACTAGGAAAATTTACAACACTTGCAGTTTGATATTGATATAGTCTACATTTGTTAGTAGTTATTATACCAAGAGGTTTTTTTAGAAGTTTTTAACTTAAATATTACTTCTAAAATATTAATAATATTACATAAACGCAAATCTTGTATATTTTATTTTATTTATTCATAAAAAGAATGAAATTATTTACCACTTTACCTGAGCAAGTCAATAATTATTACAATTGGGCTTTGTCAATGTCAGGTAAGAAAAAAAAAAGTTTCCATTGTTTGAATTGATTTATCTTTAAACTATTGTTTTGTCCTAATATAGATGACAGGACCAAAGGATGGTTAATGGTTGATTCTCCTGTACCAACTCTTACCTACATATCTATATACCTCATTATCGTTTATTTGGGTCCAAAATGCATGAAAAACAAAAAACCATTCAAGCTCACCTCACTTCTGATAACTTACAATGTTCTTATGACGTTACTAAATTTGTATATTGCCATAGAGGTATAAATATGTAATATAAGTTATCTATGTATTAATGTTCTATCTGTATAGAATATTTTATTTGATGGTAATTTGTATGTGCTTTGTATTTGTATTTGTTTTCAGATTTTGATAACATCTAGTCGTTTACACTACAGCTACATATGTCAACCGTTAACTTTCATAAACAATATTTTTGAATATAGGGTACGAATTTATATCATACAAACACCATTTAAAGATAAAATACAATAGACTAGGACGTCCACAGGAAATTTATCAGGGAGGGGCACAAAGAAAGTACATTTTTTGAAGCTTACGTTTTAAAATATCTCTACAGTATTCATATTATACAACTTTTTTTCTTCGTCAATTTTAAATTTATAAATCTATACTAAAGTCAAAATATCAATGAAATGTTTATTGAAACAATAATAAAAGTTAAAATTTTCAAAATTATATTAAAGTCCTAGGGGAGGGGGCCAATGCCCAGTCTTCCCCCTGCCACCAGCGCCCATATATTTAGAACAAGCCTTTTACAATCAGGCTTGTGTTAGTTGAATGGGATAAAACATCGAGAGTAACATTAAGTTAAACTAAGGCTCATCAGAACTAACATACTTTCTATAGATTACAACTTAACATTCTAAAATAAAAATATTAAGTTAAAATATATTCTATATTTATACTATGGGTTTTAGTTTTAAATAATATAACAATGTAAGTTAAGTATATATATATATATTTTTTAAAAGTATTCACAAGAAAATCTAAAAAATTAGTCTTCAACCCCTGCCCCTTTTAATTTATATAAATAAAAAAAGACAGAAGTTTGTGATTTTGAAATCTGCAAGTTAATAATTTCAATTTGTTTACTTTCTAGTTGTTGAATGCTATATGGTGGTATTATTTTTCCAAGTTGCTCGAGTTTAGCGACACGATATTTTTTATTCTTCGAAAAAAGGATCGTCAGCTGACGTTTTTGCATGTTTATCACCATTCGACCATGTTTGCACTTTGGTGGACTATAGTGAAATGGATTCCTACTGGATCTATATTTTTGGCAGCCATGGTGAATTGTTTTATACATGTATTGATGTACTCCTATTATGCTCTAAGTGCCCTAGGTCCGAAAATAGAAAAATACCTTTGGTGGAAAAAATATTTAACGATACTTCAATTGGTTTGTACATCAGCAATTTAAGAATAAAATTTAATAATTAACTACAAATTTTATCTTTCTATTTTGCGTAGGTACAGTTCACTACAGCCTTATTTTTGGGCATTCACGGAATCAAATCTGAATGTGCATTTCCTAAATGGATGCAATATGTTTTAGTAGTTTACATGATTTCATTTCTTGCGCTGTTTGGAAACTTTTATGCTAAAGCATACGTCGGGAAGGTAAACATTTTATTAAAACTTAAATAGATTTTTTCTTTGTTTAAACGAAAACTAATTGAGCTATTTTCAATAGTGGAACAAATCTACTTTATCGGTTACGTTTTTTTCGATTTTTTTTTTTTTAATCGACAGTACATATAATGCTTATTAGTTAATACGAATTTAATTATATTCTAACCTCTTCGTCTTCGTGTCTACACTCTACTACCTAGACCACGCATTCGTTATTGCAATCTTGCTACTAATTTGTACAGATTGTATAATCAGTATTAAAAGTACTGTCGATTAAAAAAAAAATAGAAAAAAAGGGTGCCCGGTAAACTAGATTTATGTATATCTGAAGTTCGGACAAATCAATATTTTATCTTGAATACCCTAATAACTCCGGATTTAACAATACATTTTTACACGGATTTTATAAGACTGCAATTTTATATTAGTATTTCTAGATAATGTTTACAAAAAAATATTCGATCTGACTAGTATTTTAAGATTTCATTATTTTAGTGATTCAAAGTGAAAACAAGTTTTGTTGGGTATTTAGGAGAGATCGAAACGATTTGAAAGTTTTGCACCTAGCCCTGAGTTTTTAGGGACTCCCCCTCCTTATTGTGGTAATAACCAATGCTGGTATGAATTGTACAAAATACTAGTTAAGGGCAACATGTAAAACCATTATCTACATGTGTTATTTAAATAATTACCAATTTGGTACACTTATTTTCGGATCAAAGATCAATATTTTATGTTGGAACTAACAGTTTCAGAAGCCAGAAATATTATTTAACCATCGCGGTCATTTAAGATAACTAATAAGTAGTGACACCTACAGCGCAAGTAATCTTTTCAGACTCGTTTAATTATGTACTTTTAAAAAAATTATTGGTATATTAGGTTGTTAAAATTGTTTTAAGTTAAAGACAAAAAAAGCCACTTCAGTAAGTAAGGTCCGGGCATAGTCGGGGGCGAAGAATATGGAACAGGGGAGGTCACCGGTCTATAGTATTTTTTTTTAAACTGAAAGTGATAAAATTACTTCCAAACGCGTAATTGTAGATATGTAAAAATACATTGTCAATAATATATAAACAATTTTATTTTTAGCATTAGGTTTGCTCATCCGTCTATAATAATTTGTCGCCGTAGTATATAATAATAATATAATATAGTAAATAACAACATAATCAAAATATTTTTCTGATACCTGTTGACTGTTGATTCATTCTAACATAACAATCTAGAAATTTACTACGGTCCGTGTAATTTCCCCATAATTTTTTTTTTGTTTTTACTTAATAAAAAAAAGGTTGTTGAAAAATTGTTTATGTTGTAGACTCACACTAGATCTACCTTCAGTCTAATTTTCAAACCTAAAAGTCTAAAATTGCTCGAAAATGAAATGTAAAGAAAAATGTTCTACTCCTTTTAGAGGGAAGGGTTTGTGATCTTTTTTTTAGTTTTTATCTATAGAATATTCAATACCAATTTAGAACTAATTTGACTACTTTTGTAAAAGTTATTGCATGTCGTAATTTTAAGTTGAAAAATATGTACATTTTTTGGCGTTTTTCTCGATTTTGTAGTGGAAGGGAGAACTTAAAATTATTGGCAAAATTAAGTATCTTTTAGGTACGGTTTGTAATCTACAGATTTGCTACATGATGAAATCGGTTCAGCGGCTTAAAAGATATCGTGGGTAAAAACAACACCATCTCAGCTACGTATCGAAGCTAAAAACAAAGAAATATAAAAAGCGTCGAATTTAAAATTACATTTTTGTGTATATTTATTAATACACACTATACTACATTAAGGATTATATTTTATCAATAAATACAAATAATCTTAAAAGTAAAATACCTATTCAAAATAAAACAATTATATTTGAATTCCAAAAAAGTGGCCATATCTGGATTTAATAAATTCAGCGTCTAATTAACAAGATGTTATTATACATTTTTTAGGGTGCTGTTAAAATAAAGAACAACAAAAACCAAAATTTTGATCACATTCTAAAAGATAACACGGAATGTATGGATGATAGTACAAAAAAAATCGATTAAAAATAAAATATTCTTAGTTATGTTGGATTGAATTTATTATGGAGACCGATAATGTTAAAAATAAATATAAGTGCTTGTGAAAGATTATTATAATAAAAATATTGATTTTACACTAAACAACAATAATTCACAGAACTTGTACTCAGTGCCTTGTATATAGGTTTAAAACTACACAATGTATTACATTATTTAATTATCAGCTTTCAGATATGCGTATATTATTATTTTATTATTGTTTTAAAATTTAAGATTATTAGTACTAATATAAGAAAAATATTATTAGGCACCCGTGGTCTGTTAGGTTTTTTGTTAAAAAAAAGACTTAAGGGAAAAGTGATAACGCTTCATGGTTATCGGATTTAGCTAAATTGTTTTTGTTTGAAAGAAAAACAATTACAATAGTCTTTGTTTGAAGTCATTAAAAGTTTGAATGTAACTACTTTTTTATCCGGTATATTTGTTTATGAAAATAAAACCAAAAATCGAACCCTATGTTATTCAGACCGTCAAAAATCTTACTTTTTTCAAAAAAAAAAATCTGATTGTTCTATGTATTGTTATCACTTTTCCCGAAATGCCATTTTTCACCCTAAAATAGCTTGAACTTGTAATAAAATATACGTTTAATACGAAAATATTACTTAAAATTGTGTATTGTTATAAAATGTTATGTAGATGTTCAATAAAAATTTTGAATAGGTTTTTATCATTATGAAATAGTGTTCATTTTTTATTCATATTCCTCGTGGTATTCACAGCAGAGTACCGCTTGTGAATTTAGTCCAAAAAAAGACACCGCTAGCAAGTTTGGGAACTGCTGCCTTAATTATGGGTAATAAAATATAAATAAAGCTAAAAGTAAGTTGACATATTAGATTTTAAAATTACCCATAGCTAGCAACTGATATTTTCAGCACTCTTAAAGGCTATTATACTTTGTATTATACTGAGGTTTTTTTACTATGTATTATGAATATTACAATTTTGCAATTTTCAATATGTTATAAAAGTTATGTAGATAATCAAGGATAGAACACTATTTGTTTTTAATAATAAATTACTACATTTGAATATTGTAGTTTTTATTGTGCTTATATATATTTATTATTTACTATTGGAAAAGGAGAACTTACTCGTTGGATACATAACGGATCGCCATACTGTATTGTGCTCATGATTGAAATATACAAGGTTACTGGTGCTCATATACCCCTTCTTTATCAAATATTCGATGCTTAAAACAAATATATCAGCGTAACGGGCGGCCAACCAAAATCAAGTATATAAGTGTAGGGTAAAAATATATAGTAATAGTGAAATTGATATCCCGTTACGCTGTCATTTTATTTCTGAAGATAATAATTCGAGACGATGTGCGATAACCTGTATATTTCAACCATGATTGGGCTCTAAACGTCAACTCAAAAGTTTAGCACTTATATATTTGAGGTGCGATATGCAATAGCTGCACCTACTTCATCATAAGAATGGTAAATCACTACTATGTATAATGTTATATATTGTACGCTGTTGTTTAAAGCTTGTGCTTTGATGCTCAATCAAATCGCATAGAATTTGGACTTTTAGGATATTTTCTCACGTCTCAGATATTATAATAAAGAAAACGTTAAATCCCATGATATTTAAATAAGTACATAGTAAATAGTATATAAATAGTGGTGTAAGCCCTTTCTAGGCTTAACTCCCGTTGTAATTTTCATTTTTCCAGATCTCAATTTTATTATTATTTTGGCACATGACATGCTTATTTAAGATATAATTTATAATAATAATAGGTTGGTGTTAATTTTTTATCATAAGTAGAAAGAACAGATAGAGACATTTTTTTTATTTTAAAGCCATTTCTTCAAACAAAAATGCAGCGGGGACTGCGTTTTGCGCTTTTAGGATAATGTCCTTTATGGGTTTAAATTGATAAATTTGTGTACATTAATCGAATATAAAAATAACTATTACAGAAATGGGAATGAAATCTGAAATCCTGAAGCATCCGATTATTCAAATCTGTAAAAATAATATATGCGTCACGTACATATATGAATGCAAAAGATACATTTATTTATTTTATTTCGATATTATAAACATGTTTCTTTTTATGTTTAACGGGACAAATATATTATTGGGATATTATAATATACCCTTGGAACATTTTTCGCAGTTCAACCTTTACCTAGGAGCTAATCTATAACGAAGACGTATCCGTACATATTTGGCATATTACATCATCGTGTTTAGGTGCGTATATGAGTATTCATTGGCATGATCGGCATTATCGGTGTCAAAAACACACTGGTGAAAAATGTAAGTTCAATCGAAATTCGACACAAAATGCCGCATGAATAGTCAACGGTTATATTGTCACGTACCCGTTTTTGCTGGTGTGCTGCAATAATATTTTACATATTATAATCTATGTAGTGGCAATAAGACGGAAAAAAAAAATCACTCGTAAGAAAATCGCCCGAGGCCGTTCGTCAAGTGTTTTTCTCATTTACTTTAATCGCGTTAAAATTTATGCACACGTTCAAAAATGTTCGCAAGTATGGTACTGAGCAAGGTAAAGCGTAAGGTCTTTTTTGAACATTCATATTTTATATTTGCATTTGCCGATTGGAAATTCTAAAATATGTTTTAGCTGTAGTGTGTTGCGGTTATGCGTGCCGTACTAACGTATTATTTTTTTTGTTTTGTACATTAACCGTATGAACCGTATAATAGTTATTAGTTTTTCCGTTGAATTCATACGTATACGCTATTAATTTAATATTACAAATCGTCTTGTGTTTTTTAACGCTTGCTGCTCGTCGGTACAGATCTATTTCTTGAATCTGACTATATACAATAACGTTGTTATTATAATTAATACTAATAATTTAACTTATCCGCGCTACCATGATTGTTTTAACTGTATGACATATTTTTAAAGAAATAGTTAAATTTGTTTTATTTGAGTAATATAATAAGTGAATAAAATTAATTAATTACATACACCGACGGTGAAAGCGTTTAAGACGGGAAAATGTACACATTAGAAAACGAGTAATTATTATAAATATTTTAAACGTAAATTGAGAAATAATAATATAACCGTAAATTAAGACGGCGTTACGTATAGGCATTTTAAGTGTCTAAATGTATACAACTTATGAGGGCGTCGCACCGCCCATTTTTAAGGAGTAAAGTATAAGCAATTTTTACAAAATCCTAACTTAAAGGTTAAACTGTGATGTGTAATTATTAGTTCAATAACTAGGACTCTATTTTGGTAGTTAATTTATTTTTTGGACTATCACAGCATCCTTGAAAGCGATTTTAAAATGTGTTTTCATCTCTACATGTTTAAGCAGACTGAAAATAACTCGTTTAATTTTGGTTTTAGAGTAAAAAGCATCCATTATAAAATTGAAAGAGAACAATATTCTGGAGGGCAAGACGGTGCGTTTTTTTTCATTATTCCAAGTATAACGCTCAATACATAGTTTAGAAATAACAACTATTTAAACATTTTTAAATGACTTTAACTATTGTTCTCTTTTAATTTTAGAATGGATGCTTTTACTCTAAAACCGAAAGTAAGCGAGTTATTTTCATTTGGCGTAAACATGATTTTACCATTTAAAATCACCGGTGCGGCGCCCTCTTAAGAGGCGATTAATATTGCAGGAAAAGGGCTGACGCTTCGCACAATGATCGGATTTTGATCTTTACAGTGTTCGATTTTAATTATCTTTGAAAATGTTGACGATGTGATTTCAAAAATTAATTCATAGTAACACTCGTAATTTAATTAAAAATCGGTGGTCAGGAAATCTTCATTTTTACTAAAGAAATATTATATGAGAACAATTTATGTTAAACGTGTGTAAACTCTGTGTGATTACTTTGTACCCTTTTCTGCATAAACGTTGGGCATAGTAAAAGGAACTAAATAATATTACAAAAATTCCAAAATATTACATAAAAAAAAATGTTTGTGCATTACACTAAATTGTCTACACAACAAAAGTTGACATTTTTTTTACACAGAATTGTATACGTAATACCACAAAAGTGTTTTTTACTTCCTAAGCTATTAAAAAAATAATCTGATGTGAAATTAAAAATTTAAAATCTGATTCGGATTCAACAAAAAAAAATCTGTAAAGTAGACATTTTTCGGTTGCAGTTCAAATTTTTACCATTTAATAAATATTATAAATTTACATAAAGTTCACAATTTTTAGACCAAAATCTAAGTAATTGTCTAGTTCATAAAGTGGCCGCATGATAGGTTTATTTTGTGTACTCAGCTAAAAGATCACCGTTTTATGATTTAAATTAAATCATTTCATTTATTAAAATCTATTCACTCCACAAAATGTCATCCGTATACCTAAATAAAGTTGTATTGAAAAATGTAATTGTTCGTCACAAAAATATGAATATACTTAACAAATGCAAAATACAAATTAAAACATTTATTTTTATTTGCTAATTTTCCATTTTAAATTATTTATTTAAAATGTTTCAGCAAATTCAATTCTTTTCATCTTGATCGTAATATAACATCTATATTTAAGCAGTTGGAAGATTTTTATGAATGGTCGGAATCGGTGGCTGGTGAGTTTATGATTTAAATTTTTCGTCTAAAAATAACAAATAATTGAATATACTAAATTATTTTAGTTATAAATTTACTAAATATTTGTTTTTGTTTCATGTCAGACGAACGAACTAAAGGATGGATAATGGTCAACTCAGTATGGACTACAATAGTCATAATTTTGTGTTATTACCTAACAATATGGCTGCTGCCAAAGTATATGAAAAATCGTTCTCCATTCAACTTAAAAATTATTATGCTTGTATACAATGGCTTAATGGTGGTGGTAAATTCATTTATTGTTGTCGAGGTTGGTACACAATAGTATTAAACATGTTAACATTCAACCAAATTATACTCGTTATTACGTACCTTTTTAATATTTGTTATTTGACTGGCTTTCAGTTAGCACTAATGTCCACTAAATTGAATTATAGTTGGACGTGTCAACCAATAACGTACGTCGATGAAAATGCTGAGCTTAGGGTAATATAATGCGGTTGGTTAACACTAAAATACTGGATTTAAGCTAATATATATATATATGTATATATTTCAGATAGCAAAAGCTATATGGTTGTATTACATGTCAAAATTAGTGGAATTTTTGGACACAATTTTTTTTATTTTGCGTAAAAAGGATAACCAATTAACTTTCCTTCACGTATATCACCATTCTACTATGTTCTTGATCATTTGGTTGGCCATTAAATATATCCCTGGTGGTTCAGCATTTCTGCCTATCTTAGTTAACAGTTTTGTGCACGTGGTTATGTACACATACTATGCATTAGCTATTGCCTATGGAAATATATTTTCCAAGTTCAGGATCTATATAACGTCAATCCAAATGGTAGAAATAATGAATACACATAAGTTTTAACAAAATAACAATTCAACAAGACTCTTTTTCAGGCACAATTCCTCATGGGATTTATTCTAGGAACAAATGCCATCTTTAACGGTTGCCAATGGCCATTATGGTTAAGATGCGTGTTCTTGTTTTACGTGATCACAATGTTAATATTGTTTGGAGACTTTTATAGAAAAAACTATATCAAAAAAGTTAGTGTTAATGTTTCTTATATATTTTTTCTTAACTTTTGATTAATTATAGGTACTATAAAAGTATTTATTAGTGGTTTTATGTTCGTTTGAAATAATTAACCTACAGAAATCAGAATAAATATGTTAAGCAATTTTTCATTTCAGGCTAGCGCAAGAGAAAACGAAGGCGGAGTTGACATGAAAAGGATCTGATATTGTATGTGTTCACGGCCAGTTAACTGGTTTTTAAAAAATAAATTGATTGCTCTAATTATAATTTACTATATAGAATTGGATATAATAATTAATAATTAATATTAAATAAAACCCCCACTCAAATAACCTAACACTATTTTGTAAACATTTGTATATTGTGTGATATTTAAAATTTCAATTATTTTTTAAATTATACCTTAGTTTTAATAATTATGGTAAACAACCTTTCTTCTTTTCAATTTGTATGTTATAAGTGTTAGATAGGTACAAACATTTTTTTAAATTAATTATATCATCGAATTTGTAAAATAGCATGTAGTAATAAATAACTATACCTACCTACTTATGTTATACAAAGTACATAATAATTATTTATTATTTTATTTACAGTCCCAGATTACGCCTTTTCTAAACTAGGAACACAATTGAATATAAAGCTCAATAATATACATGAAAATAAAGAACATTTTTTAAAACAGTATTTAACAAATTAAGACTTAATAATAAGGATAATTTTAATAATAATTGTTAACTATAAATATAATTGATTTTTGATTGTCAATGAATAACAACAGCCTATTAAGCTTTCTTTGATGTTTCCATCAATAATTTGGTTTGGCAAACCGGCATCAAATAATCGAATGTTGACTTGAATATAAGTAATTTTGTCACAATAGTATGAAAATCTAATGGTAATGATGTTAACCACCGTTCTATTCCCACATTTTTGCAAATTGCTTGATTTAATATTAATCCTTATTGTTATAAATGATCTATACTTGGCTTCTTTTTAGATCTGTGTAGAGTGTAGACGCGGAACGGTAGGATTTTTTTTAACTGAGAGACGGGAGTGATAAAATCATTGAAATAAAACGCTTTAATGCGTTTAGAGGGTACATATTGTATTCGATGTGTTTTTTGTATTATTAGAAAATATGAATCTTTATTTTTAATCTTATGAAAATTGTAAATAATCTATTATTTGGTATACTTGCTTTTACACAGTAGGTTGTCTATAATACACTCATATAATGGTCTATAGTACTCTTATATATTATTCTTCTTCTCTTATTATTCAATAGAATAATCTATTATACACCCGAAACTAAAACAGTACCTAACTTTTGTTTTAATTATGAGATATGCACTTGCTTTGTTCAGGAAAATTACCCACTGTAGCCTTCTCTAATTACAGACTTGAAAATAAAGTAAATTGTTTTTGTAAAAAACATTTTTTCGCTAAATTCTATCTATACAATTTGTTTGACTAATAAATCTTATAAACTCGAATTTTCTTCGATAACGAAAAATCAAATAAATTAATTAATTAAATGACAATATTAATAATATTTTTATTTAATGTATTTAAAATATCTATTTTTTTCGATGATTTTTTTAAAAACTTACAGCAAGTTAAAATCATGTTGGTAAATCGTTAATTCTTTTTATATTCTATTTCCTATAAAGAATAAGTCAATTAAGAACAAGTCTAGAATTAACATAGAATTTTAATTTTTTTTTCAAACAAACGAGATGGAAGCAATTAAAAATATAACTAGGTGTTAGAGAAAATTGTATGCATATAACCTAAAAAAAACAATAGAAAATTATGTATAACTAATTATTTAAAGATAAATTAGTAGTTATTAAATTAATTTAGAATCAGTTTTTTTAGTTCACATAAAAAACAAAATCATTGTTTTATTCCTGTGTATTTTTATCATGTCTTCTATTCCTAAATTAAATATCTGGTAACTATAGATTCATAAAAAAATATTGTTGGAAATTTGCAAAAATTTGTTTAAAATAAAAACTGCCGTTTAATGCATGTATTATACACCATAACAATATGTTTGTTGTTAAAGAATTTAAAATAATAATAATAATAACATGGAATATTTGATAACTGTATATTTTTCATCATTTTTAAGTCTCTTGTAGAAGTACCTATATAATTTTAAACTTAGCATAATAAAAATTCAATATCTAAATACACTCTAAAGAATTATCCAAATAGCATAATTAACATAAATAGTTAATAAATATAGGTTTATTAGTTACTTTATACATATCATTGTACACAAAAATATAGATATAATTTATAATTAAAAAAATTAATTTATACTTTATTTACTTATTCCAAAATTTATTTCCACTTGACCTTGTTCCTTTGCCAGATTTTTTAGGCGGACCACTTGTGTCAACTGACATTTCTTCATCCTGTATTTGTGCTCTTATTGCTTTTTTTACATTTGACAATTCATTTTCTATTGAAGCTCTGTGCTTCAAAACATCCTGTTTCGTTCTATTGGCGTCAATGATCCGAGCTTGTACTGTGGATAATACACTTTCACATGAATCACACCACTGTTGTAAAGTATCTATCATAGTATCTATATCATTGGGTGCTACGTCTCTCCCAACTGTCCAATCTACTTCGAGATAACCACTTTGTTGGTCTAGTTCACCTGCTACTACATCAGAATAAATAGCTTCTATAATTAGGTCTTCAAGATCTCTAACGTTATTAACGTTCAATTCTTTCAAAAGTACATCGTAAGGTATTCGTTTCATTTTATTTGCTAATGTAACAATTGTTAAGTACTTGAGTTTTTTAATTTGTGATGTACTAAGTTCTGGTAATGACTCCTTATCATTCAAATAATCTAAATATGTACCATGAGAAAATATGCGCAACACATGCAGGTAAGGAGCATAAGAAGTATTTTCTAGCTCAACAACATTTGGACAATCTAAGAGCTCAGCAAACACAAATGTATCGACACAATCTAAGGCCTGTTTGATGACTTCGATAAGCTCGTCGCCTTTAACTTTTTGAGCTTGCACAACGAATTGTTGTAGAGGTTTCTCCAATAATTTTTCTTGAGACATTATGGGCACGAACTCATATACAAACACAAAACAAAATTGTTATCATTTAATCAAACACATATCATCATACTAAAACAATTATTAATAACTGATATATTATAACATTAGTAATAATTACTTAACAAAATATCGAGGCGAAATAAATATTGTGTACATCAATACGTATGTTATTTTTTAACTTATACGTTTATTTTACATAAAAGATTAAAAACAATATACATTTTTATAATATAACCTTAAAAAAAAATTTTACATGGAAAAAAATATGATATTTTTTTTAGCTCCATGTCATAAATCCTAAGCTCTTGATAAAATGCAATTATGATAACCCACAGAATAGTGATCTACGCTGACGGCACTGATTGATTTCTTTTACTTTGCCATCAGAACAAGTCTTTTAATTTCGTTACACATACTTGGTCAGGCATACTGGCTGTAATCGTTTAATATAATTCAACCATTTTATTAAAGTGAAGCATCGATTTTCGTCATAATTGTGCACATATTTAGCAGCTAAACGAATTCGAAATGGAGGATGATCTACCATCTAAATATGAAGTGATCGTAATTGGCACTGGTAATTCTTCCCATATGTCTTAATAGAATTTTCATAATTTTTATTTTGTTAATTTGTTATGATTAAGATAAATGTTTATTAAACTTTTTTTATTACAATTTATTACTCTAGATAGATTAAAGACTATCTATACATAGTTTGATTGTGACTACATAAGTATATTGTAAAACTTGGTCATTTATATTTTTGATATAAATGACACATTTATGAACAGATTAATTATAATGAATTACCTAAAAAGATTTATTCTTTGCATGTAACTGCGTAAATATGTTACCTATAAGTAATGCTAATTTATTTCTATAAACACCTGTTCATGACTCATTGTTCAACAATTTAATTACATTCTATCATATTTTATCTCTAGACTATACTGTTCTATTGTATCAAACCAAGTCATTAATTTCCAATCATACATTTTGTATTAGTATCAGGACAGTCTGTTTAAAGTATAGGTAATGCAAAGCAAATTAAGTAAAATGATAGCAATTTTCAACTAATAATTTTATAAGATAACAATAAATGTATTTTGTTACTATATTTATAACAAAGAACCTTTTTTTTAATTTCTATAATTCTTATTGGGTTTAAAAAGGACAACTATTATTAATTTTAAAGTTAAAACTGATTTCAGATCTTAAAATACACATAAAATATAATTTGTAAACCATACAGAAGACCAAATTATATTTGATGTCTATTTTAAGATCTGAAATCAGTTGATTATGTTAGTTTTAAAAACGTGAATTAATATGGGAAAAGGATAAAATACCTCTGTTATAACAGAAGGCTAGAACAAATTGTATACATATTTTTTAAAAATCTGAATTTTATGTAATTTGTGACATGTAAAAAATTAAGAATAGAAGGAATAGAATAGAACTGTATAGAGCGCAACAGAGAAATTTGATTTATCAAAGTTTAGGGAGATTATACTAAGTGGGAAAATGTTTATTACGAAATAATAATTTAAAAAAACAAATTTTTTTTTAACTTGGGAATGTATTTAAGAATATTAGCCAATTCAGTGTTCCATTTCAATTCACGTTTCATTGTATATTCATTATATATGGCACCTAAATCTTTAAGTTTGAATAGAATACTTATATTTTTATAAAAATGTATTATGTAAACAATTTTGATTGTTGAATAATGAACAGTAATAATACTTTTAATACTATTTTAAGACTTATTTTTTTTATTGGATCAAATCAGTAAAAATAATTATAAATACATTTATCAAAATATATATATATATACATTAAATTTGCTACTTATTTTCTTATGAAGAGTTCATTGAACGGTTGTGTAATCAGATATTCACGGTCTATTGGTCATGGTAACGGGGAAAGTGGATTTCCATTCTTATGTTTAGTTTTTTTAAATGGAGCAATACATTATATAAAAATGGAAAATAAAAATCTATATCTATTATTCTTTTCAAGAAATGCAGCAGTAGTATTTATAAAATATTTTGTCAGATTTAGTACATATTTATAATG
Source organism: Adelges cooleyi (assembly GCF_023614345.1). Lineage (NCBI taxonomy): Eukaryota > Metazoa > Arthropoda > Insecta > Hemiptera > Adelgidae > Adelges > Adelges cooleyi. The sequence continues at coordinate 1,395,111 of NW_026095761.1, forward strand.
TATAGGATTATTCAAATTTCTTGTAACAGTAAATTTGTCTATAAAATATTTGTTTTAGCCAAAAAGATGTAAAATAAAATACTTTTAATATTTTTTTTCTTATTTATTAACGCTTTTATTGAAAACATACAATCTTAAATATTAAAGGTGAAGTTTAATAATAAAATATCAAGCCATAAATGAGATTTAAATATATAAAGCAAAATGATGTAATGAAAATAATGACTGCTCAGTAACCAGTTTTGGTTAAATACTATTGAGTTATTACTTATTAGCATTTAAACGTATAAACTAGGGATGAGGTATTGTAGTGTTATTTATATCCACACGGAGCTTTCACCCGTACTTTCTTTCCATCTAAAATTTAAGTGCTAATAACTCAAAAAGTGTTTATTCACAACTGATTATAGACCAGTCCTTTTTTTATTATTACAATATCGCTCTGCTTGTAAAAGGTTATTAAAATATGTATAATGCTATTTCAATTTTAACAATTACCTAGTAAGATTAATTTTACTAAATGTAAAATGTAGTTTTGTTATTGTTAAATATAATTAGAATTTCATTAGAAAATTGTTTAGCTTACATAATTTTGATGAAAAAAATCATTGTAACATGAAATTTGAATAACTCTGTACATAGTGTGAATTGTCAACAATGTTAAATATTAATTAATTTATTTACATATAAATAGTCTTAATATTTTATTTTGTCTTTTGAGACTTCAAAAAAAGAAATAGTCAATACTGTATTTTATTTATTAAAACACTTTATAATAAATATGCTTTTATTTTTTAAGTAGACACTGTGTTTTAATATGTTTATTAAAATCTCCATAACTATGGTTTTTAGGAATGACAGAGTCTATTATTGCTGCTGCAGCTAGTCGCATTGGAAAACGTGTACTACATTTAGATAGGTAAAATCATTGAATAATATTTTTTATAATACAACCTATGCATCATGATTATATTTTATTATCATTTTGTGAATAAATTTTAGAAATGATTACTATGGTGGTATGTGGGCTTCATTTACTTTTGAAGCCCTTCAGAAATGGCTAGAAGAATGTCGTAATGGAAAAACAAGTAATAATGTCAAAGAATCCACATCCTTAACGCAAGGAAGTGAAAAGGCTGTATCTATTGGCAATCAGTTTTCTACTGTATTTAATATCGAAGAGAAATGGTTCATTCCTGAGTATGTCCAATACTACAGTGTGCTCAATTATTTGTTAAACATTTCAATTTTTTTTTTTCCTAATAGAAAACTTCCATCAAGTGGCAACTTACAGAGTGAAAAAGTCACTCAAACAGAAGAAAGTCCCAAAGACAATAAATATGGACAAACTGAACCCGAAACTACAATAAAACAAAACGATAAATTATGGTGCCAAGCCAAAGTTAAGAGTTTGGGCCGTAAATTTAATATGGATTTAGCACCTAAAGTTAGTTAGTTTATTTATTATATTTTTTCAATCAATTTTTGACACTTACAAATTTTAATTTTAATTTTTAGCTTCTATTTTCTCGTGGTACATTAGTAGAGCTACTTATTTCTTCAAATATATCTCGCTATGCAGAATTCCGTTGTGTTAATCGTATTTTAACCTGGCAAGGAAATAAATTGGAAACAGTCCCATGTTCTCGTGCTGATGTTTTTGCTACAAAAAATGTAGGACTTATTGAAAAACGTCAACTTATGCAACTTTTAACATTGTGTGTAGAATATAAACCAGAAAGTAATGAGTTCAAAGGATTCGAAGACAAAACACTAAAAGAATATTTAGAAAGTAAAAGCTTAACTGAAAACTTAATGCATTATGTTTTATATGCTATTGCAATGTCTAATGATACAACGCCATGTATGGTTGGAGTTGAGAGAACCCAACGGTTTTTGAGTAGCCTCGGCCGTTACGGCAATACACCATTCTTATGGCCTATGTATGGTACTGGCGAATTACCTCAGTGCTTTTGTAGATTATGTGCCGTTTTTGGTGGTGTTTATCATCTCAAACGAGCAGCTAATAGCGTTATTGTCGAAGATGATCAGTGCAAAGCAATTATATCCGATGGATCAAGGCTCGATTGTGACCATCTTGTTTTGGGTGTGGCTGATGCGCCTCCTGAGTTCTTAGGCTCGGCACCAAAAGCTGGGCTATCTAGAGGCATATTCATCATTGATAGATCGATATCTGTCACTGACAAAGAATCTTTAACATTGTTACAATTTCCCATTAAGGGAAAAGAACCAATAACGATAATCGAAGCTGGGCCATCGACCCACGTCTGCCCTCCAGGATTATGTATGCTACGATTAATACTTTTTTTAAGGTTTTATATTGTTTATTAATTATTAATATTGTTTGTACGATTCAGATCTATTGCACATGACAGCAAAACAAATTGATAACGCTGTCAATGATTTAAAGCCAGCCGTTGAAGCTTTATTACACTCAGACTTTGCTGACGGAATAAATGCTAGGATTAATACTGATACTCAGTCTACACAAACTCTAAAAGAGGTATTTCATTTGTTTAAAAATTTACTGCTGAAATTAGTGTAGTTTAATTAATATTTTTGTATTTTTAGGGTGATTCTATAGATTCAAAGATAAAATCTAGTGATGAAGCTAAAGCCTTGAAACCACAACTGTTGTATGCATTATATTTCAATTGTCCGGAAACATCTGAATATGACCTATCACGCAATGTTCCGAAGAATGTTCATCTGTGTTCGGGCCCCGATTTAGAAATTGATTATGAATTTGCTGTTAACCAAGTACAATTGACACACAAATATATTCTTGCTATTTTTTAATTAACCAATTAAATATATTTAGGCAAAGACCATTTTTTCGAGAATGTACCCTGACTCTGAATTCTTGCCTCGAGCACCTGATCCAGAAGAGTTATCCCTTGAAGTTGATGAAGCAGCTGGACCTCCTTTCCAGGGTTCCGAAGAATCTAAAGAAGAATAATTTCAATTCCATTGAATCCATAATATAGCTATTGGGCCCGTTTCACGCCTATTGCACATCAATATTAAGACTCGTATTACTTTAGAACTGATGAGCCGTGCGTGTGGATGTACGTTTAAAAAAGAAAATACGCCTAGATGTTTAATTTTATATTTGAACAACATATTTTCATACACCACAATCTTGAAACAGGCCTAATAATTATTTTATTTTTCCTAATTTTAAATTGTAAGGTAATCATTAGTAGCATTTTATATTTCTTTATAGTTTTATAATCTATTCCGTGTCCAAATATAAAAGACATTTCTTACATTTCTTAGGTTTTTTTTTTTTTCTAAATACTTATCCTATATAGAAATAAATTGTTAATTAAATAATAGAACAATCATATTGATATATTTAATTATTAAAAATGTGTAACTGCTTTTAATTAATAATGTTAAAAAAAATACATTAATTTTCTAGTTAAATACTTAAAAAAAAAATAATAATTTAATATTAGCTGAAACTATCACATGTATAAATTTTTCAATGTTATTTAATAACTAAAAAAAATTATTTTTTAATATTTTTTTCTTGACATGCCTAATTATATTATTTTTGTTTTAACCATTATACATTTTTCAAAAAAATCGTTTAACCTAAATTACTGTAAATAATTAAACTTTTTTTTTTAAATTATACAGGCTGAATAGATATTTATATATGACCTTTTATATAATTGAATAGTAAATTTAAAATTGCATCGAAGCAAACATTACAATTTTACGTCCTTAAGAATCATAATGAATGTGCTAAATATTTACAGTATCAGATATTTTATATTGTCTAATTGGAGATTACATAAATTTGAAAGCTAATTTTTCTATAAATTCTATTCAGATTGATCTTGATTATTTAATACTATATAATTATATTAATTATGAGATGTAAATTTTTTACCTTTTTTTTGGTTCCTTTTTACTTTGTATTTTCTAGTCAACTAAAATGACATTTCCAATATTTTACTTATTAAATACCTTTATATGTACTTTTCTTAAGTCAATGTATTCTAATTTAATGTATTATTTTATTTATTACTATTTCAATCTTTTCTACATTATTATTGTCTGCTTTAAACTACGTAATTATTTAATAAAATAATATTTTGTATATGCTATAATTTAAATTTAGATATTAAAAAAACATACTATTTTATACTATAACAATAAGAAAATACATTATTACCTACTTATTATAAATTATATTTAGTAAATAAAGTAATATTCAAATATATATATTAAGGAAATACATTTTAAAATGTATGCTTATAGATTATTGCTTCTCACATATATTTGCTGGTGGTGTGGTTATATGAATAAAATTGAAATAATAAAATAGTGTTTTACCAACTAAAGTATTGCTTTTTTGTTTTCTCTTAATTACACAGAGATATATCTGTAAATATACTAGCCAATTTGCTTCACTGTATTCATCAACTATTATAACATTAATCTATGTTGACTTCATCGAACAATCCTAACGTAATATACTTCAGTGTTTAAATAAGTTTCAATATTATTAAATTTTAAAGAAGACTTAAAACAGAAAACCTAAAACGCCAATTCGATATCTTTAAGCAATCTTTTATATTTTAGAAGATGGATGAAGAGCATTGGTATACATTTTTTTATCACAATTACCACCAATACTATATATTAAAAGCGTTTCATAATAATTCGTTAAAAAAGAACTGTTGACATTTGCAACCCGTGAGAAAAGCTGTACAGCAAAACTAAATAATTGATTTTTATTTAGTCATGAGCTAGAGCGATTATTAAATTTAATGTACAATATTTTCCGAAAACGTGTCTGTCGATAGATACCTAGTTTTGAATCATTATTAATTAAAAACTATTTACACATTAAAGTTTTCATTCAAAGTGTGTGGAATGTGAATACAGAATTCAGTCTTGGAGATTAATTATTATTTTGTAAAGTACAATTTTTTGTGGAAGGAGTGAGCTGCAGTGCCCAGTGGGCTCCGGCCAAAGACACCATCAATGTTTCATGATAATCGATAGCACTAAATCTAATGATAAGGCCCAGATAATTCGATTTCGATAGTTTTTTGTATAGTGTATTGTTATTTGTGTGTTCTCTACCTGAATCCTATCTATTCAAAAGTCAAAACAAGCAACAATTTACTGTATTAGCCGTAAGCGTGTTCAGTGCAGTCTACGGTCTAATAACTAATAAGTAACAAATGACCTGTTAACTGTCAACAATAAAGTGTTCGAGCCTCGAGTTCATAGCCGCATTGAAACAAACATAACTTTTTTTATTTTTACGGTGTTTAATGCTAAGTACACAATGAAGAACATTTTTCTTATTACTGTGATCGGGTCCTTAGCAGGGTTTGCGTATATTAGTTATGCTTGCAACGAGGCCGTGTGTGCATCTATTGTGTCTAAGTGTATGATCACTCAATCTTGCAAATGTGACCTAGCAAATTGTTCGTGCTGCAAAGAGTGCTTCAGTTGTCTTAATAATTTATATAGCGAATGTTGTTCCTGTGTGGGTAAGTAGAATCTTTTGAAGAATTACCGCAGTTTCCTGTAAAATGGGCTCTTTTATGGAACGATTTATTAAGCTAATTAAAATAAATTGATGTAACATGATACAAATTCACAATACCTAATTTAACTTTTATTTTTCTCATTGACCAATTGCTTTGGTCTAAAAAGAAAAAGAGTACTCGTTTGGCTTGATCAGTATACTATATTCTAGTAAAGCGTGCAAAATTCTATCATTGAGTGACCTCAATTCTAGGCGCAAACAAATTATTAGCATTATTCATAACTTGTTACCGTCTCATCAAAATGTTCAGAAAACTACTCTTTAATTTAATAAATATATAAAAACATTTTCATGAATAGCTCAAACAAAAAAATTGTTTTGCTGCCCAAATGTACCTACATCCATTTATCCTTGTACGGTATTTTATTATTTATGTAATAATTTGCTAGACAGTTATTTTACACTTATTAAGGAGCTTAAGGAAAACAACATTATGCATACAACAAAGCTTTGCATAATGTAAAGTACCGTAAATTATACAATTATACAGATCAGTTGAGTGTAGTTCAAGACAATCAATATAAATATCAACTTGGCAAATAATATAGAAATGTTCGAAATATAATTCTACTCCACTCTTTTTCAAATAAGAATGCACAGGGCTTACTTAATTCAGTCACATGACAGGATATTTTTTTTAATTTTATTTTAATTTTTCGCTTTTCCCATTAAGAAATAACCTATTTTGCATTATACTAATAGTGTTCTGATACCTTTAATACTCTCCAATTCTGATGTCTACTGTGGCACAAAAGTTGACTAATAGTAACTATGAATACTTTTGTCGGTACTTAGATTTCATGTACTATTTATTGGTTATTTTTATTTCAGACATGTGCCCAAAACCTAATGTCACCACCAATGCGTTAAGTAGAAAAAGTCATGTGGAAGATTTACCCGAACCTATAATGACATTATTCTATGCGCTTGTATCCGAACCTGATGTCCAGCAACGATGGGAATCATTGACATTCCCCATTGATTTTGACATTGAAGTTTTTAAGCCCGATTTTCAAAAGGAACTCAAATTGCTACAAAGTAAATTTCATTGCATTTTTATAGCTGGTTTCATGTTAGCTAATTTAACGTGAGGCAATTATAAATAAACAACAAACTTTCATAATGTTTAATTATAAATTTGTAGAGAATTCGGCTCAAGAAGTGGCTCCAATAAAGGATGTCATCACTTTAAATTGTTCTGTTGTCTATATGAGTCATTGCTTATCTTGGAACAAATGTAAAGCGTCTTGCATGTCGATGGGATCTAAAAGCTATAGATGGTTCCACGATGGCTGTTGCGAATGTGTTGGCGATCGTTGCATGAATTACGGAATCAATGAGAGCAGGTAATTATAGTTAATACATCATTTATGCTTGAATCATTACAAAAAATATATAACACTCCATATTTATTTAGATGCAAACATTGCCCTTTAAAGGGATCCGTAGTTCCAACGATAAGTGAAGCTGATTATGGTGATGAAGAAGATGATGATGAGGAAATGATACAATAGTTTTTTAAATACTTAGACAAAATGCCATACTTATTAATAGAAGAATCATATCCATAACTATACATACTCTGTACTAATTATTTTTTATTCTCATTTGAATTTCCTTAATCAAAGGACATTCCTTAGCTTGTGAAAACATGTTAATATGGATTAGTTAGACAAAAAAAATGTGACTTAAAATTATTATTTACTTACAGATCCCCTAAATCTTGATCGGATTAGGTATTGTTTGAATATCGTCCTTTTTTTCCTACTTTTCTGCTATTCGACGAGTTATTTTATTATTGGATCATCTTTTTTCTCGAGAACTGCAACTATGACTCAATAGTTTAAGAATAAAAAATAGCTTCATTTTTCAGAACAAATCAAATAAACCGATCAAAATTGAAAATAAACATAAATTAACTTCTTAAAAAAAATGTATATTAGTTTGAGTCATAAAAAATTTAGATCCGTCCAAGATAATTTCTGCATATAATTTGAAAATAAATATTTTTAAAGTATAATATGAGCCTTTTATTTGTTTTAAAATTATATTAATTTTGAATATTTCATATCAGTTTTGACAAATCTACTTACAATATTGATGGTATTTAATGTAATGACAAAAATGTATTTATTTTATATGTTATTTAAGGAAGCAATAAATAATAAAACTTGTAATTAAGCGTATAATCTATTGTGTATACCAGATAGTTTGATACTTACATTATAAAATTATGAAATTTTTTTTTATTACTAATATTATTATTTATTTTATACCATGGCAAAAATTTCAGCCCATTAAATGCCATTTTTTAAGTTTATTATTAGTTAATTTTTAATACTTAATATTAAAACTCATCATATACAATATAATGTATTATTACAATTAGAAGATAAGACTATTCAAATAGTTGTTCTATATTAGATAAAAGTATTTCATTCATTATGTACATTTTCAATTCGTTGATGTGAAACTTGAGAACATTTATGAACAAAATTGTTGTTTTAACTTCTATTGGACAATTAATAAGATTATATTACGATGCATCATATGTTAGTTGAAAATTAATGTTAAGGACATAAGAGTTGTGTAAAAAAAAGTTATTTTAGTTAAGTATGTAAGTTTTATTTATGTATCATGTTACTGTGTAAACATATTTGTTCTGACATTTATTTAAAAAACTAAAAATTATTTATTATTTTGCTATTTTAGTTATTGTTAAAGTTAGCTATTGAAAATGTACCTGCTATAATTTAAAAAAATATAAATATTTTACAAAATGAACAATACATTTTTTAACCAATTTTTTTTTAGTAAATCATTAGCAGTTACTAAAATTGATTAATAAAAAAATTATCTAATTATTAATCAATATTTTTAAAAACGAATATTGTGTTTATTAATTTGGTTAATCCTTAATACTTGAGGCATACACAAACTAATAATTCTGATTATTTATAACCTGCCTTCCTTGTCAATTTGCTTTAGTACATATTGCAACTAAAATGTGTATAATTCTAATAAAAATAATACAATATGCAAACCAGAAATGTTGCCTTGGCAACGGTGTATGATTTACACAAACATTGCATCTATGTAATACAAATAGTATAACATTATGGTATTATTTAACTACCTGTATATTATAAAAATGTGATAAAATAATAATAAAAATAATTAAATAGGTATTACATACTCCTATTATGTGTAATTATATGTTTAATCGGTGAACAAATAAGTGAAAACTTAATACATTTGACAATGTTATGATACCTATACATAATCAATATAGTTCTAAAATATAAGATAAAATAATGTGTGAGTCATGACAGGTAAATAAATGAAAGAATTTATTATTTACAATTGAAATATTATAATGTTTATTATTGTTTTGGTTTTTGTTTTTTTAAAAGGTGTTTTTTTTATGATTACATACATTTTAAATCATATTTACATCTAAAAAACTGTTGTAATATTATATCTTTTGTAATTACTTAACAGGAACTGCTGATAATTGGGATGTACTAGACGATTTGTTAGCAAATGAAGACGGCGATAGAAGGAAGGATCTTGACAAACCGTACGACTAATTTTTATTTTGTAGTATGTAAATAGTTTCCTGACAAGCGATAGGTACATGTGTACAAGTGTTTAGGTAGTTTTGTCGTAGATTCTAAAAAAATCTAAACACAAAAAAATGCTACAAATTGTTAACATTTCACACATAGAATATATTATGTATAATACATCTATGTTAACGGAAATAAAATATGGGTTTTTTGGGCCCATGTACACTGTAGGTATACATATAGTTTGATTTTAACTACATTTCGGTACCTTTTAATATAAATTCTATTGAAAACGGTTGATATGTAAGGTGTAATTTTGAGTGGCAGGGTGTTGCAGACATTGGAATCTCTATTATTTTTATCTCTTACCTGCTTGCAATTATTAAACTTCAAAGTTATGACTAATATTCAATTTTTTCGTAATCAAGGTGAAGTTTAAAAACATGGTGGAATATGGTCTAGTATGGTGAAAAAAGTATTTGATTAGATTTCGGTCATCCCGTCTCTCCTATTAAAAAACTAAACTCTCCCATCCGCGTTTTGTACATTTCTGTAGATACTATACATTTATATTGTATAAAATATATCCATCTTCGAAAAATTCATGAAATATAAGTAAACAAAAAATATTACCATGTGAAAATTTGAAACTTAAAATACATAAATTAGTTCCCGATCTGAGGAAATGTGGCTAAAAACCTCTCGAATATTTGAAGAGACCAACAAATAAATTATGTGGTGTTTAACTAGACCTCTCAGCATACCCTCTGGTCGCGCCTTTGGGTGTCTGCAAAATACCTACTCCACTGTTGTCTGTTAGTTATATGTGTATATTTGAAAAATACTTTCAAAACAGCTAGTTATAACGTAAATTTGTAATTTAAAAAAAAATGTTTAGGAGCAGCGACGCTCAGTTAAAGCCTACGGTGGCCAACACTGGAAGGTCCGAAGACTGGCTGGGTTTACGGACACCAAGTACTGACATGGTTTACGAGCCGTCTCTTGGAGGATCTAGTAAGTCGAGACGCAATAATCTAAGTAGACAGACCACTCACCGGACATCTCGATCGGCGGGCCTGTTGTTCGACGATGATGACGAAGACGACTACAATGGCGGCGGCTTTGCTAGAGACATCATCGGTGGCGACAACGATAAAACAATTACTAGCAACAAAAAGGACGGCAGACCGCTGGACTTGGAATTGTTTCAGGAAAGCAAAATATCGGTCACCGAACCTGTTTTGATCCGGTTGCCGACACCCGAGACGAGACCAAGACGTCGGGAGACGTCGCCAACCATAGCGGTTACGAACGATATGGCGCAAAAGTCGTCAGCAAACAAGACAGGTAAGCCATGAATTGTGTAAAACCGGCCTGAATAATGGCAGACGCATTGTACAACAATGGCTTTTTCTTTTCAAGTGTTTTTTTTAATGATATTGTATTTCAGATAAAATGCCCCCTTGGTTAAGCGGATTAATACAAAAAGACGAGTCTCCTCAGCCGGCCTCACCGCCACGCGTGACGCAAGAAGTCAAGCAGAATATTTCGGAAGTTATTGAAAACAACAAAATTAACGTGAACCCAACACCAACAATTGTCTCGCTCCTCGAGGGAAAAGATAATCTCCAAACATCTATTTTAGAATTTATCCAGGAACTAGCCAAGAAAAAACAGGACATTCAACAAGCTACTATTACTTTAATACAAGACCAACAAAATAGCGATCTCCTCATAAAAGTAAAATTAGCTTTTTTGCTTTGTCTTGTTTAAAAAAAAACCGTTTATTTTAAATGCCCATTGCCATTCTAATATATCCATCATCGGCTCTGTATAAATGTGTTCTGTATACAAGTCTTAAACAGCCGGTATATATTCAGTTGGAGTTCGTATCTTCTTTAAGGGGTTAGAGGTAGTCAGGATTTTGAAAAAATCCAATTTTTTTTTTTTCATTTTCTTAAAGTATGATGTCTCAAAAATGTTATCTGAAAATTTCAAGTTAATCCAAGGAAAAGATGACTCGATGTAAGTAATTAAATAATTAATATTTCTATACATAAATCGAGCATAACACTTTTTAAATGAGTTTTTCTCGAAACTATGTTTTCAAAATCGGTGACCACTGTAATTAAAAAACCACTTGACAGATTTAAATGAAATTTATACAGCTTATTGAAAGCACAAAAAACTAGTGCCTGATCAAAAAAAAATTTTTTATTAAACATTATATTTTTTATAAACAATAAACTAGTGCTTTTTTCCTTGAAAATCCGTAAGTAAATGATGAGAGGTCGCCATTTTGTTTATTTAAAATAAAACCTTCGATCAGGCACTAGATTAACTATTAAACTAATGATTTGTTTAGGTTTCATTGATTTTAGATGAATCAGTAAAATTTTATGTTGATCACTGCAAAACACGACTTTTGAGAGAAATATAGCGACAACTTGGTCTAAAATAAAAATTAAAAAATGTTAATTCTTGTCAAATAAAGTTAAAACATAATATAATAACATTGTATCATTTGTTTTATAAAATAAATTAAACTACTGTCAAAAAAAAAAATTGTTTGAAATACTCATTTTTTCACCCAGCTGACTTACCCCTAACCCCTTAAAATACTATTAAAAAAGCGGAATTTAGCACCTTATATAATATTTTTCAAATCTACAATGAATCTATATTATCTATTTATAACAGTACTCGACAGAACCAATTATAGGGTGTACAAAATACAAACAACCGTTACACAAATAAACATATAAAAATTACAAAAATTATAAATAGGCGTTGTTGATGGACAATTCGGCGATGATAAGTAGCGATAGTAAACAGTTAGAATGCTTGCAATCTGAGAATAAATCGTTGCAACTAACAATCGACCATTTAACCAAAATAAAGGAGTTGGAATTGGATACGATAAAAACCAAATACGAGTAAGATTCATGTTTAATAAAGTTTCATAAATATATTTAAATTTAATCTGATCCAAAGTAAAATAAAACCAAATATATATTTGAAACTTTAACGCACTGTATATTAACATTTCTCGCTGCTTCTAAGTCCTCCTTAATAAAAAAAAAACCTATTTTAACACTTAAAATGTACTGGCAGCTGATGTCTGGGCATCTTAGGCCTTATTCAAAGTTGTAAACATACATTTTGATTATTGTCTAATACGCCAGTGATCTCACTTAAAGCATTATTGTGAGGTTAATATTTTAATTTAAACACTTTTCCGAACACTTAATTTTAAATTTAGATTAGAACTAGAAGTACTGCGGGATAAACTCAATCGATATGAATCGCGTATCCGTGAGTTGGATGAAGAACGAAAAAAAGACTCTATAGAGCAAAAACAAAATGAAATGCTTTTGAAACAATCGTTCGAAGACAGATTAAGAACAATTCACGAAAGTCATCTAATCGACCTCAAACAATCCGCCGAAGTGCAAAAGATCAAGATGAGTCATCTGGAAGAAGTGGAATCCAGTCTAAGAGATACAAAATCAAAGCGCTCAATGAACAGTGATGAGATGTCGGCCAGAGAAATGTCGATAATTACACAAGAGAGAAAACTCAAAGGTAGGACATTTATACGTGTTGTTTTACAATTGTCGGTACAATATACAATTAGTACAATTATTATATTTGCGAAGACTTGCAGGAAGAAGTGGACAAACAGTTGGCAGTGCTGGACGGCGAAAAGGCGTCCCTCCAGGTGAAAATGGACGAGTTTCAATCGAGATACGCCAGAGAACGTAGCGAGTTGGAAGTTGCCAGTAAAGAGCTGAAAAGATCTATGGCTGCATTCGAAAGCAGTCGTAAATCGTGGGAACGTGAAAAAAAGTCTGATACCCAATACATCGAAAGCCGCAAACAAGAGTTAGAAGTAAGACACGCACATAGATCCCCGACGTTATTATTGTTATAGCAATATCCATCGCGTTTATCATATGGATTCTAAAAATTAAATAAAAATTATGATACACCCTCTAAAAAATCCAAGATCCAAAATATTTCTTCATACCTTTTTGTGGACCACATAAGTCTCCGGTGTTATTTAATAACTTTTTCTTCTCCTCTTGGCTGAAGTGCATGTGGCCCACTCCCATTTTGTGTTATGGAGCCGTCAGCTGGTCATTATTTCATACTCGTAACTCGTAGGTAGGTTTTATCATGAATAAAATAGCATTTTTTCTTACACCACAGATTATATAATCTATTCATAAAATATAATTTATATATATATATATATTCATACACTCCGCGATAATACTTTACTTTATATCTATTATTATGAAATGTTCTTTTTTTTTGTTTTATGATATTTTGTCCAAAATGTGTCTACGGTTAACAAGAAGAATTTTTTATTTGACAAGTAGATTATTAATAATATATTTATGAAAATAAAAGCTCTGAGTTCTGAGGCGTGATCACCCCTATCAATCCACAGTAAATACTACTGGAGTGCATTAATAGAGATTTATAGTGTGTCATGAGATCGAGGCGCTATAAACAAAAAATAAGAGTAGATACCTACGCCCTCCTTACAATTAGTCTTACGTTATACCTGTCAGTTTACCTTACATTATGTTTACACTTACAACGTAATTATAATAAATGCAAATATGTATATACAGGCAGTTCGTTCGTCGGTAATGGAAGAACAGCGCAAACTAGCCGAAGAACGGTTCGAAGTGGCCTCCGAACGTTGTCGTCTGGAAACCATGTTGAAAATGGATACTGGTAACGGAAGCGATCTAATACGGGCGAAAGCAGAACTTAAGGAGAGCTTTAATAATTTGAGAGAAAAAGAAAAGGATTTGGAAAAATTGTCTGAAAGCTTAAAAGAACACGAAAAGCATTTAGTCGAAGAGAAACACAAGTTGGCAAAGCAAGACGACGATATAAAAATAAAATTAATTCGTGCTGAAAAACTTCTGAAAGTAAATTTCATTGATCGTGTAAATGCACTATATCGTCACGATTTTAGGAAAGAGAATTTGGGCTTTGAGGGAGTAATATGTTAGTTATAATAAAATATTATGTGATGGTTATTTAACGTACGGAAGTAACTATTAAGTTTAGACGATAGTTATTATTAAGTACTACTCAGTCGATAGTAATATGTGGAAATATAACGTGATGTTCGAAATCGGTATATTTTTTTATAGTATTTGTAGATATAAATAGGATTAAAAATATACCGATTTCAAACATCACGTCATATTTCCACATTTAATTTGTGGATCCAATCAACAAAACCAGTTTTTTTATGAACATCGTACGGCGTACCTATAGGTTTAACTAAAAACAAAATTAATGGTATTCTATATGAATTAACTTGCCGTCGATTTTTTGAACCGAATCATATAAGGCCCGTTTAAGTCATATTTTCGTAATTAGAAGTTATAATAGGTACATATATCATCAATGTCTTCATTTTACCCATTAAACACAATTTAATTCATACTGACGAATTTTGGTGAACAACATGGAACACTGTTCTTTGAAAAAGAACAGTGAAACAGAACCAAAAGTTCAACATACAGGGTGATTTTTTTATCATGGGCTACTCAATATCTCACAGGGTTTAATAAGAAATTAAAATTTTTTTTTTCATATTATTTTTAAACAATGTGATTTTAATTTTTCACAATTATTTTTGTTTTACCTCCCTCCCAACTTAGTTTTTTTGATAGCAACTTTTGAAACTTAAATGGTAATGCATATATTTTATTAACTTTTTAAATTGAGAATAATGTACTAAAAATGTTGACTGGTCGATAACCAGTTTCGGATAACTATTTTTAAAGTTATATTTTAAAATTAGGATGACAGGGGATGTGCGGTTGGGAAATGCGCGCAGATAAAAATAATACTACACTCCACCTTTCCTCCTGCCCTAAACTTGAAACTTCAATAACTTCAAAAATAGTTATCCGAAACTGGTTATCGACCAGTCAACATTTTTAGTACATTATTCTCAATTAAAAAAGTTAATAAAATATTTACGTTACCATTTAAGTTTCAAATATTATTCAATAAGGCAATTAAACGCATTGTTTTTGTTTGTAGTTAGCTATGGCAAAACAGGAAGAAGGGTTTAAAGCTTTGGAAAGTGCTAAAAACATTCAAAGCAGGTTTGACAAAAAAGGCAAGGATATAGAAAATCGCTTGTTCGACGTGATAAGACGAGAAGAAAACGTCCTTAAGGTAAACCTATGCGATAATAGTAGTAGTAATAAAAACTGACGACGGATAATACGCAATAAAATTATACAATTTCAAATGTCTTGATTTAAAGGATGAGAAAATATTGGCTAATAAAAGAGATGATTTCGACAAGCAACGTAAAAGACTTGACCTAATATTACCTCATTTGTCAGCCGATGAGATGTACTTGTCCGGCCCCAAGATCAACAAATGCACAGCCGAAAACGAAGCTTATTATCGAAAAACTCAATTGTATTAGCTAAATTAATGTAAACATTATATTGTTATTAAATAATATATCGTTTTTACAAATATTATACTATTCTTTGTTTTGTTTTTTTAGGTCATGTCTCTAAGGATTACGGGTAAAATATTGTTCAACGTAAGGGATTAGTAAGGTAAAACAAAATTACACTTGCTCTTGATGCACAATATATGTTTTCAGTTTTTAGCGCTGTTGATGAACAGCCATTTAAAATGTTGTTATAGTATGACCATTATAAGTGATCACACGAACGAAAATGTGGTATTGAAACGGCACAATAAACTATTGCAAATTCTTATAATAATACAGAAGAAAAATAACACTGATGTATGCTGTTTATAATTAAGACAACACTATTTACACACCTTGCGGGTACTCCCATTTGATTATCTTGACTGGTTGGCCAACGTTTCAAAACACTTGCATGTTCCATCTTCTGGGCTCTGGATCAATGTTGCTTATACCGCGTTCTCCCGTAGACAGTCAAGATAATTAAATGGGAGTAACCGCAAGGTGTGTAAATATTGTACCCCATTCAAGTTTTAATAATTTTTTAATTAAGACAAGTTAGACATATATTAAATGTTGTTTTTCAGTATGTACATTATATTTTCAAAATAGATCATGAACAAACTACTACAGAATATGTCAATGACTGTTACACAAAAGCTATGTTGACGCACATACCTTAGTATACTCAAAATATAACTTCAAACAACAGTTACAGATATTTAAAAAAAAAGTATTTGTAATACTATGAAAGTATATTATTAATAATAACTCGAATATTAAATTAACGAGTTGGCACATTTTCAAATTGCTATCGAATTAATTCCAGTTCACACTTCCTAATAAGAGCTTAAATATAGCATTTATATAAATTCTTTTATAGTAAAAATAATAACAAACAGGCATGGAACTCAATAAATATACTCATTTGCTGTTATGATTTTTCATATTTCTAAATAAATTGTTGATAATAATAATTTACATAAAAAAAAAATCATAATAATAGTAATAATAATAATAATAATAATACGATTATAAATAAAATAAATTATAAAAATTAACGTGAAATCAAAATTAAAAATTTATATGCAAATAATTCATAAGTTACGACGTGAAGTTGAATAATTTAAACAAATAATATTTTAACAAGTATTAACATTAACTATGTAAATATTATCTAACAATGATGAGAGTAGTATAATAAACATACATAAATTTATAAATGTATATATTTTTTGTAAAGCTTATTCAAGTTTATATTTTGTTGGAATGACTTTCAAAAAGAATTATTATTTCTATTTATTAAATATAAACACAGAGGGTAAATTTTCTAGTTTTAATAGCAGAGCCCCATCATTGTTTTCTTATAAAATACTGCTATAAAGGAAAGGAGTATGTAATGGATCCATTAAATTCCATAACCTGGATAAGGTAAATTGCTTGGGGCGGCGTAAGAGCCTGCAGCATTAGGAGGAGCGTAGGGTTGTGAAGGAGGAATTGCTCCCTGGTAAGACGGTGAATACATATTGTTCATTACGGATGGACCAGCTGTTAACATCAGTTGTGGTTCAGCTAAATATATACACATAAAAAAAAAAAGTTATATGACAGCTGTAAATAGTGTATTATTACACAGTATTTATAATACGTACGCATCATCATTGGCTTAATGTCTTCTTCTTTATGCTCTTCGACACGCTTTGATTCGGCTTCTTCTAATTTGTCAACTTTAGCTACATATTCCCTAGTGACTTGTATTAGATAAGGCATGGCAAAATCCATAATATTATGCCTCCATGCTAATTCTAATACTACATCTGGGTGAACAAGATCGTAACATTGGAACAAAGCTGCGGCAAAACAATCGTAGTTTCCCCGTTCCAAGAACCAAGTTACTAACTCTTCGGCCACTTCGGAGTTCTTGGATTCAGCTGCATACTCCATAGCATCCTGAATAGTAGAATTAAGAACATTTAATATTACATTAGAGGTTTGACGCAAAGTTGACAAGACTTACAAAGTTGATTTTAAACAAGATTTTATTTTTTGTAGCTAGACCCACCCACTAAATTATCTTGTGTGCTGAATTTTTGATACATATAGTTGGCTGTCTAGTGATATTATCACTTTTAGTTTAATAACATCTACACTGTCCTGTAACTAACATGACCCTACTAAGCTTGGTTTTGTTTTCAATTTAAATTAATGCTTCTTCTTTGCCTCCGAAAACCATTTTTATTGTAAAAGTTGTTGTGGTAAAGGTTATTTTATATACTTCATTATATTATTTATTTACTATATACACAATATTTACTATATACCCTAACCTAACCACAAGTGTTGCTACGTTTTTAATTAATGTTAATTAAATTAGTCCAAATAAAAATACAATTTTATTTGTTAGTAGGTTTTATTTAAATTAAAATTATAAAAATATTTATTTAAATAGAGCCAAAGTCAAATTTATTTTAGCCACATTGACATCATTGGCCTCACTACAGTTTTATATAATTTTCTTTTCACTCTAAATGACACGTTCCTGTCATACAGAAAACTTGTAGCGTCTATCAACCTAATCCAACTACACTTTAGCCTACTCTCCATATCAGATCCTCTTTATATGTGAGCGTGTTTGTTGGTTACCATCCTTTAGGTGTTGAACTACATTAGTCAGTATTAGACAAAGTTGGCAAAAAATAAACTAAACCTAAAAAACTGTAGGGTTTTAGTTTAAGCCCAGCAAATTTTTAGGTATTTACACAAAAATATTGATTTTATTTGGTTTATGTACAATAAAAAAACATAGTTGAGTAGCATTTCAACATTGAAATTTTTCTGGCCTGCCAGTCAGTAGAAAAAGGTTTATGGTGATACTTTTTAGTGACAACCAAAAACATTGAATCGTACATGCTTTTGCAGTAAACTAAAACATTTCCCCATTTGTGGTTTTTTCATTAGTAAATAAAAGTTTTTAGGTAATAAAATTTCACATCATCGTTTTTTTTTTATTTACTACGTTAATGACAATTGATAATAGGTAAAAAAAACTTACCTTATACAATCTGTCTTTCTTGCACAACTCAACACTCTGCTTCCATCGGTTATTACTTTTGTACAAATAGGCAGCAATACGTCTGAATTCAGTCAATTCGTGTTTTTCAAGCTTTTGGGCAAGTGCGATTGTGTCAAAATTATCAAATGCATCAATAGATGTTCTTAAACCCTAATTAATAATTAATATTAGTGTTAAAATAAATTGTCCAATAAGTATTCAAAATTTTTTTTGTTTTTTTAAAATAATTTACTTGGTAATCTTCTTCATCAATTAATAGATTATTCAATGCTTCATTGATAGCCTTGTTATTTAATGACTGCACCGAACGCAAGTAAGTTTTGACCAATTGTAATTGATTTGTCTAAAAATACATACACATTTAAATGAATTAAAAACTCATAATACAATTATTATTGAAAAATACCTTCGAGAAATAGGCAACTGCTCTAGTGTGGTCCATACGTGGTGTCAACACTAACAACAAGTCATTGAGGAGAAGCGGTTTATAATCAACATAAAACTGAACTGCTTTATAATACAATTCTAAATTGGCAACCTATTTAATAAAAATGAAACGTAAAACCATTAAAATGTCATTCATAAAGTTAAAAGTTAAATTTACTTTGGTAATAATATCTTTGAAATGACTTTCACGCCAGGCTTCAGTTGGATGGTTCATCATAGCTAACACTGCGTTGTCATACTCTTCATATTTGTCATACAAAAATACTAACTCCGACCACAAGTGGGCTTGTTCAGCCGCTCTCAACACTTTTGGTATATTCACTCGAGACCAAAACAGTTCTAAGTGTTCCTTCATTTTAGCTGGTTTGTATTTTGAGTACAAAATAGCCAATTCTGTAAACATTCCCATATGTGCACGTTCCAATCCCAACGCTGCTTCCAATAAATTGATCAGTTCTTCAAAGTAGCCACGATCCTTAAGACAAATAATGTTAGCAATATATTTTTTTAATAAAAAATAAAAATATTAATTACTTGATAATAGTTGATTAAATCTTCCAACTCATCAGCATGAACCACAATATGTAAACCGCACATTTGAGCTAATCTAAACTCATTATTGTCAACACAAGCGAAACACACTTCTTTCCATGTTCTAGTACTATTGGCTTTACGAGCACTATCAACGGCACCCTGATATTCTTTAAGGTGAACAAGAGTAATAGCCAAACGCGCAAAGTTTGAAACGTTATTGTATAACAGTTTAGCTGGTTCATACATTTCATCATCGAAACACCTATCGCCTATCTATAAAACAGATATACACTTGTTAAAAAAAATCAATTTGGTGGTGTAATTCAGGTAAAACCTTTTGAATATCAGCATGATTTGGACCCGATATAAACTCCTCGAGATCAGCAAGCCTGTTAGTTTTTGCATACGCATAAATCAATTCACTCTCGATATAAGATTCACGAGCCTTCTTTCTAGACATTTGCAAATAGCGAACAAGATCTTCCCAACTTCCTAATTTAAAAAAAAAAAATGAATTTGTAATTACAATTTCCTCTCATACAAACACGGTATAATGTTATGTATACATTATCCGATCTCTTAATAAATAAAACAATTTAACAAAAAAAAAAAAAGTTACCTGTTTTATGTGCAGTTTGTACCACATCCATGTACGCACTGGGATCATCAGCTTTAATGAATGAATCAATAGCTTCTTTGACAAACATATTCTGTAATTGGGCTTTGGCCAACAAACTCCATACGCCTGGTTCGTTGCACCGTTCGGCAAATTCATACGCTCGGTCAAGGTTTTTCACATTTTCTATTAACACCTACAAAAGTATTGTGATGGGATAATTAATAAAGTTATTTTGGATTTTCATTTAAAAATAAATGTATAATTTTACCTGAATAGCAGATTGATTAACATTGAACTTTTTGAATATAGCAAAAGCTTCTTCATACAATTCATTATTAATAGCGATTGAAGCTATGTCAGGTGCATCATAGTTATCTAAACGGTTAATGTAGTCCATGACTCGAGTGCGATCAGCTTTAACTGCCGTCAATATTAATAGATTTTGTAAATTCCTATACAACATGAATTAAATGAATTAGACATAAAATCATCAAACATAAAATAAACAGTAAAATTATTATTAGTTACCGATGTGAGCTGAACAAAGAATTATCAAATACAATTTTTTCAAGTAACTCAATTAATTCATTAGGCAAATCAGCAGTCATAAAAGCCTTTACAGTCACAGATATATCTTCAGGATCTTGAGTTTCGGATAGAGCCGTTTGAACAACTTGATCAATAAGAGGACGACGATAGATGTTGTTTTCATTCAAAACTTCCAACCATAATTCAGGATTACGGCGTCGAACCAAATATCGTGCTTCAGATTTAAACAAACTATTTTCATTGCACACATTAATCAATTCTAAATCACATTTTCCACGTTCATAAGCAACACACGCCAAATGTGGATCGCGCTTTTCACAATACTTTCCAACAACTCTGCTGTCATAGAACTTGTTTTCTCTGTAAAAAACATTTTAATTTACATTTAAACTTATACTAAAATGCAGTGAGATATACAAATCTTAGTACATACTTCAAATATCTTTCTGGATTGTTGTTACTGTCAATATAAATTTTGGCCAAAGCATTATGAGTAGCAGGTTCCTCACTACCGTCGTGTACACGCAATTCTAACCACGAAGACAACAATTTTAAACGATTACGCTTTTCGACTTCTTCAACTAATTCATCGGTAGAGAATTCTCCTCTCACAACTTGAATAAGGTTTTTAATAATATCTTCAGAACAATCTACATCGAGAAGACCACCGACTACAACTGGTAGACGAGATGGATTGACTTTTTGTACATAAATTTCTATGTATTTTTGCAAGTTGTTTCTATAGAGATACAAGACAAGATCGTGCACAAAGTTAAACCGATCACACACAATAATTAGCGGTAACTGATCAGTAAGTTTTGCTTCTTTCAAAAAGTTTTTAACTCTTTCAGCATTATAACATGTTGATTCTCGACATATTCGCTCCACTTCTTTAATTTGTCCCGTTTTACATGCAGCCTAAAAAACATTTAAGGATTCAATTAGATATAAAAATAAATTTGATAAAATAATCAACAACCTGTATGTATTTAAAGTGAACTTCTGGATCTTGACTGAAGTTAACAATGGAACCCAAAAAGTAAAAAAGACCTTCATAACTCTTAAATGACTCGAACAAATCAATTAAAGCTTTTGTGGTAAGTTGTTCATGATATTTGGTTGCTATCTACAGAAAATACGAAAATAACAGAATTCAAATTATGTAATTGTTAAAACTAGCATGGATTGATAAATTAATTATACATTTTTTTTTTTTAATATCCAAGTAGTGTGTTTACAAACTGAAGTTTCAAACACGTTTCTAATGCCCACCGGTTGGGCATCTATCGTTAAACTCTAAACCCAACAGTGAACACAGGAAACATGTCTGACACATCAGTTCTTAAAAAAATTACCACAACATAAATGCTTTTAAAAACAGCAATAAAAATTTAATTTCTTTAAAAAAAAAGCAAATAAATACCTTAACACAAATTTGAAGGTTTTGTCTAATATTATTCGTGAGCATAGCTTTTAAACATTCCAGAGAGTCTTCAACGCTCAGAGAACCAAAGTAACCAATAAGCCAATCTGGATTTAACAATTGTGTATGAACAACTGCCCTTTTTATGTCATATAAATCTGTGTAATGCTCCAATGCTCTTTGTAAAAGACCTGCCTTTTCACAGAGTTGTGCAACATGAGCTCGATCATAATGAGTAAACATTTGATTGCCAAGAATTGCATCCGCAACTTGTGGAGCAGATATCAAATTCATTTCAAGTAGACGAGTTTGTAATGGACCTTCAGCTTCACGGTTATGCTTTAAGGCTTCCAAAAGGAATTTTGTGCATTGCTGGACCATATTTTGTTCAATGAATATATCAACAATCTAAAAAAAATTTAATTTAATTCTACATAGATCGCATGTACAAAGTAGATGTGTAATAGAAACGTACTTGATTGATGTTAGCTAAAGGTTCTGCATCGTCAGATAACAACATTTGGGCAAATTCAACAGCATGATCGGGAGTTGTTCTCAAAACTACATTCCTGAACAAATGAATATAATCAGGTACATAGCTGATCTTTTGAGAGTACAAAATTATTTTCTGATACTGGCCAGTTTCAGCGAAACACTGGACGACCTGTTATAAAAAGAAGGAAATGTTATATCACATTGTTTATTATATTAATAAATATTACTTTAGGTGGTATATTTGCACGAAGATAAACTGATAATGCTAAAGAGATATCAGCTGTTTTGACTAAATCACCCAATTCTTCAGAACATTCTAATTTATCTTCTTTTAACCATTTCTCTAATAATTGTCGTTTATCTTGAGCAAGAACTGGACGACACAACTCTAATGATTCGTATTTATTTAATTTTCCCTAAATTATTAAAATACAAATTATATTAATTTATGAAAACTATAATTTAGTGATTTAAAATACCTGATCAAGTAATATGCCGAAGTACTGTAGAAGAGGTGAAGATTGATTGGTAGCTGTTGGGACTTGCTGGAATTTTTGTATGGTTGAAGGTGTTCTAAGTATACCTTTAGGGGCATTGGCGGCTACCTTAGCTGCATCAGCATACTGTCCATTTTGGAAAAGCATGTTAAACTTGCGTACAAACAATTCTTCAGCACCAGATAAATTATTGCGGACGGCCATTCGTAAAGCGAGTTCGGGATGTTGTAATACAGTGTTTATATACGGAATAATATTGTCTTCTTCAACACTGACTGATAATACTTGTCCTTTACGATTAACACCAATAATTCCACCAGTGGCATCGTGTGGAGCAGTTACAAATATTGTATCACCACTTATGCGGTTCATATAGATACAAGTAGCAGTTTCGATGTCGTACAAGTGAATGTAGCCATATTTGGTGATAAGGTAGATAACATCAAACTTAGAGCTCACTTGCATAGCAACTGGAAAATCATTTTGGGCTTCTGGAGGGAAGAAAACTTCAACTTGTTTTTTCGGAAAAGGCTGGTTGCCTCGTGGTGTTTGGACAACTTCAACAATATGTAACTAATAGAAGTATATTAATTAGAATTCTATTTTTTTTTTAATTCTTTTTTTTAATTTTTTTTGTTACCTTTCCACCAGCTGCAGTACGAGCTGCAAAACAAAACAATGTAGACATTTCCCTATTTCCTTCCATTTGAAACCTCGCAAATGCTGCAGCATGTCCCTCGATAGGTTGCGAACAACTTTTTTCAACAGAATATAGTTGCATTGCTCCAACAACACGATTTTGCTGAAAAAATTGATAAATCAATAAATTTGTCATCATTTACTTATATATGTATATATACCTGAGCTGAAATTCCTATTAATAACAACCACTGCTGTTTGTGATCTGTTCGATAATTAATTATCTGACATCCATTTAATGTTGAATGACGATCAAACATTTTAACGGGAGTGGAGTCTCCTAAAATATTATTTGCATTATTTAAAACAATATTGTTTGTCTTAAAACTAGAGAAATATTACCTTCCATACTCCAATGGAAAACGGACGTTTCAGTTACAAGGGCTAAAGTGTTAGGCGAAATCCATTTCCAAAAAACCACATCATCTTGCATAATGTGAGCCTTCATTTTACTCTTCATCTCAATATTAAATATCTGTAGTGTTTTTTGGGCTGAACAATAACAAAAAAACATTTTATTATAGTAAAACACATAAATAATGATATAATAGTTTAAAAATAATCATGTATATATCAAATTATATTCTTACAAGCAGCAGTTCCTTCAGTACCAGCTTTTCCTTTGAGTGCAATAACTTTGCTAGCTGGATTCATGATGGCCGAGTCAGCAGAAATTGGGCGTCTGATTGGATTTTGTGGATCAGCCATATCAACAATAACCACTTGTGCCACATCACCAGTCTTTTCACGCACACAAATATATTTATCCGATTCCATGGTAAGCGTGTTAAAGCTAATGTTTGACTGATTGATGCCGACATTTGTGAGCTATATTATAATTGAATAAAGTGTCAAATATCTTACTACTTTTTCTTATAACAATAATATTAATAATAATATAAAAATATTTATACTTATCATTTATTATTATTTAAAATTAGATTAAGAGATCATCTCTAATAGCTTAGTTTAGTTGAAATGTACTTTATTAGTTCAATACAATAGCTCTGACAAAGCATGATATGTTATGCAATCCAAATGTAGATATTAGGCTTTGCTAACAAAATGTAATAAAATATATAAAAGGTCCCTCGACTCGCTTAACAGGATTAATAAATAATATAATATTTGTTGTAATTGATACCTTAGGGACCGGACCTGCGACAGATTAGGAATTAGCATAGAGAATAAATACAATAATATGCTATTCAATACTATCTAGCTAGTCACACAGATAAGCTAAACACCAGAAGGTCTGGTAGAAAGGTCCGCCTATATATGTGATAGATAGCTACTTATATCTTTCAAACACTTGATAATGCCTACCTATGTCTGATTTATAACAATATTTAATGACATGTTATGTGGATTACATACAAGAAATTTTAAAATCGTGCATAATATTTAGAAAAAAATAATGGAATTCTATTTATGTGTAAAAGAAACAAATATTAGCGCATAGTTGCCGGCTGGGTTTTTTCCATATTTAGAAGTCATTTGACCATATTCGACAGATTTGTGATAATGCAATCTAGATCGATTTCGTTTACCTGCAAGTGCTCCTGGAACTTGATGGGCAATATCTGAGACATGTTGACGGCACGATTCAGATCAACGAGCGGATACGGATTAAGACACAATTGGCGGCGGCCCGGATGGCCGAAAAGTTGAGTTTATGTGGGAGGTGCACTGATAATATAACACAAAAGACACGGAATTATTAGGGTCGTCGCACACGGCGCTACAATTGTTGGACGACAAAAACGATAATCATATAAACGCGTATTATTCAACTATGAGTATAATAAAATAAAAATACAACAAACTACAATAATAAAAAAAAAAGAATTACTAATTAACTCTTGTTCAGTTAATTAACTTAATATAATAAATGTTATATTACGAATAAATAAACGTAAAGAGGACAAGTGTATCATAAGCTGCTCAGTGCGCCGCTCATATCGCGAATTGTGTGAAAAATAGTAACGAAAGGGTTCGAGTAGTGAGGGGGGGAGGGAGTGCCACATAAACAGCCGTTACAGTGTGCCGTCTGCACCTGATGTTAAATCTCCCGTTCACAGATGTCAAATTCGAACTCATTGTTTTCCCATGAAATAAACAATACAATTTGAACGGCGCCGGGCGCATACCTACAAAATACAAATAATTTGTAAAGCACTCCTCGAGTAATAATTCAGATTTATTTGGTTCACTACATTTATTTTCATTACGAACTTCATGTTCACTAAAATTTATTTAGTAGGCACACTCTAATAATTGCTTAGTGAACTATACAATTAACAAAATTCATTGAAATGTTGAATACAATTATCACAGTCATTGCGGCCATCATGGGGCGCCCACAGGAAATTTATCAGGTCCCTTAAATCACGTTTTGATTAAAATAAAGAGTAATGCCAAAAATGTTTATTTTAAATTAAATAACTGTATAATTATTAATATATTATATTATGTAGTAATATATAGTGAACTATATGATTAAGAAATATTATTATTATTTAAAATGATATTATGAAAATAAAATACTAACTGATCAATTAATTTATTATTAATAAATTTAATAGCTTATAACACATGTACATAGTAGCTTTGTTCCAACATAGTGTTGTAAACTTTCGGCGTATGTGCAAAGTCAAAGACGTGTTCCAGCCACTGAACTCAATATATTGAGTTCTAGCAGAGAAAATAGGAGACATCTAACAAATTGTTTTCTGTTCCATCAGCGCTGCAACATGTTCTTAAGTTGTTGGAAACAATAATTTTCTGTTGCGAGTTTAACGTTCAGTCACAAATTTCGAGCATGCGTACAACGCGAACAGTTGTATAAATCTTGTTATTATCATGGGAGGCTTCAGTCTAGCACATCGCCATCGCCCAAAAGCTAGCGCGTATTCAGGATCCACATTTACTAGCAGTTCGTGATCTGCCCCAAGAAGAAGCACAATCTTTACATATAATTAACTTCCACTTATATTCATAAACAATTAATACCATTTTTGCAAAACATTTTATATTTTATTTTATTCTATGTGATTTTAGCTTAAAATTAATTGTATGTTTACTATATACGCTGTATTGATAAGGGTAAATTGTGTTGAGCAGTCCGCTTATGTTTTTTTTAAATAAAGTTGTTTATATATATATGACTTATTCTTGATTACTCAGTTGACTCTCATGATAATTGATAATTATTCAACAATTAATAAAACAAATTATTATAATACATAATTTTGGCAGTAAGTGAAAAAGCAAAAACCTAGGTTAATATGGGTTACATCATGGTTAATGGTATGTGGTTGTACATTCGCCAAAAACTGTTCCACCGGATGTAGTTGGAAGAGCTACCCCCAACTCGTTGCAAACTATAATACCATTGATTAAGTACAATATTTGTGTTTAATCAATGATAATACTACAGGGTGGCTTGGGAAACTAAGTCAGCTTACCGCAAACTTGCTATTTTAGGCGCATGCGCGTTCAGAATATGTTGCTTTCAAGTTTCAATGATAACAGTCATTCTTTCAAATATAGCTATTATTTCTCTACTATTTTGAAGTATTGATTTTAATTGATTGTTTTAATCACAAAATAGTTTAAATAGATTCTGTTATTCAATTTTGTTCAATCATTTTAATTACACTATTAGCAGCGATGAATTATAAATGAGTTAAATAATGGTTTTAACTCCCTCATTCATGACACTGATATTGGTTTTGGTAATTACTAATTAACTATTTTGTGATAAATTGCAATCAAATAGATTTTATTTGTTTTTTATTAAAACTACAACGATTAACCACTTGTGTGAATTGTGATACGACTGTTATCACCATGGCTGTAGATAGGATGTGGATCTACAACCGTGGTTATAACCACAACCTTACCATATGTGAATTGATACTGTGATTTTTTTTTTATAATATGTAACTGATAAGATGGCCTTCAAATCAGACAGATTAACTTTTAATAATCTTGTATTCTGGATTCTGACGGCTAGAGAACGTCCGTGATATATTTTATCAGAATTGAATATTATAGTTCAATTTTTAAGTCTCGGTGATATTTAGCAATTAGCTAGTCTTTCAAACTTCAGGATTAAATTATATTTTAACAGTTGTAAGCACACATTGAAATGACATCATTAGTTCACAAGTTAGGATCTCATTGGAAAGCGAATTATATTATTTTGCAGGTATATTAAACCGTATTATTATGACATTTATTATAACATTTAAGTGATTTAATCATAACTTCATGCAATTTATTTTGTGGTATTAAAAAAGTGCTCGAGAAAAAAAACATCAATCAGAGATAAATTTCGTGAAACGCTCCAAAGTGGGCCAGATTTAGTAGATTTTATCAACGAAACTCCTGAAACAACAAAATCATATAATGGCAAACTTCGTCGAGCCAAAGGCGAAGAAGAAAGATTGCGTTTGCCACCTTGGCTTAAAACAAAAATACCAGTTGGAGAAAACTTTTCAAAAATCAAAGAACAATTGAGAGAATTGAATTTGCATACTGTATGTGAAGAAGCTCGATGTCCTAATATTGGTGAATGTTGGGGTGGAGGGGAACATGGTACTGCTACTGCCACTATCATGGTAAAATATATAATTAAAAAACTATAATAGCAATAACATAATATTTTGTCGGTAATATTATTTTAATTAATAGTTATTAGGTGATACTTGCACTAGAGGATGTAGATTTTGTTCTATAAAAACTTCCCGAGCTCCACCTTTGCCAGATCCCCAAGAACCTGTTAATACAGCTAAAGCTATTGCATCCTGGGGTCTAGATTATATAGTACTAACATCAGTAGATCGTGATGGTAATATATTTTTAAAGATATTACTATACATATATAAATATATATATCATCAAACATTTATAATAGTTATAAATATTTATTTTTTTATTATAGATTTAGAAGATGGTGGCTCTGCTCATTTTGCAGAAACTGTTGTTGAAATAAAAAATCGGTTTGTCTCAATAATGTACCTTAAAATAACTATTTTTATCTTTAATTTTTTTCCATTAGTAATCCAAATATAATGATAGAGTGCTTAGTACCAGATTTTCAAGGATCAGCAGACCATGTTAAAATAATTGTCGAATCTGGCTTGGATGTTTTTGCTCACAACGTTGAAACTGTGGAAAAATTAACACCCTTTGTGCGAGATCGTAGGGCAAATTATAGGTAAATTGTATAAGTTATAAATGAAAATTGCTTCAAATTTATTTTGTATTTTTTTAAAGTTTATTATTCAAGAAAATTGTTTTTAATATGATACATACATAATACAGTAATAATTAGGATTTAAGAACAATAATTTTAGTCTATTAATCTACTGTAAGATTCCTGAATTTATTTGACAGATGATATTTATAGTTTATAATTAGGAAAAATTATTTTAGTTACAAACTAAAATAATTTTTCTTCTAGTTTATGCTTCTGGTAAAATATTGTGTATAATTTTGTGTAAGGTCCAAGATGTCAAATCTGACTATTTCATTTGTATGCAACTATAGTATACAAAACTTAATGTAATATTTATTTAATTTTAGACAGTCAATGTTGGTGTTGAAAACAGCAAAAGAATTCAATATAAATCTTTTAACAAAATCATCAATCATGTTAGGGCTTGGTGAAACTGATGAACAAATTTTACAAACATTAAAAGGTATTAAAGAATATTATTAAGTGTGTATATTTCATTATTCTTATTGTTTATCTAGATTTAAAAGATTCATTAGTCGACTGCGTTACACTTGGTCAGTACATGCAGCCAACAAAACGACATCTTAAAGTTGTTGAGTATGTTACTCCAGAAAAGTTTAAATATTGGCAAGATATTGGAACTCAAATGGGTTTCATGTATACTGCTAGTGGCCCTCTAGTCAGAAGTTCATATAAAGCCGGAGAATTCTTTATTGGAAATGTATTGAAAAAACGGAAATTAGTAAAGGAAACCAAAACCTTAGTTACCTAATTATTATAACTTGACAGTTATAATTGTTATTGTTATGTTTGGCTATGATTTATTTTGTTGGCATATTTTGTGATAATAAATTAATTACATAATGTGTAAAAATATACGAACTATTTTTGTATTAAATAATAATAATGAAGAAATAAAATATTTCACTATTTTATTTCTTTATTATATATTACCACAATTGTTAAGTTTTTTCTAGAAATTAATTTTAACTCAAATTTCCATTACAACTTTTAATGATAATATTAACTTAATATTTAATGTAAACCAATATGCACATTTATTATTCCTGTAATAAGTAGTAAACATAGTTACCTATAAATTATTGACAAAATAATTTTTAAATATCTGACATAACGTATTTTTCAGTTAGTAATTTTCTTTGCCTTGGGCCTATAGCCTATATTTCACCTGAGCGAAGACCTGTATTCTAAAACGATTTATTTTTCATGTATTTAATTTCTTTAATTAATTGATAGTTACATTTAAGTTCATCAATCATCATCTGATATCTCAATTTTTAATTGATAGTTAACAAAATTCCTCCTTTCTCTTTGACCCTACTAAAATGTTGAATAATCCTCTGATTTTATATACTTACATTTTTCGTATAATTTCTATACTTATAAGCACATGTTACAGTCACTAATACATTCAACAATAATCTAAATATAATAAATCATTAATACTATGGCAGGCAATTTATGTTTAATTATTTTTTTTTTTTAACCTAAATTCAAATAAAAAAATGGATTATCAAATAAATTACTAAACAAGTATATTGGGAAACGTACTTGAACATTACATTTTTAAAATTACGGACTGAAATTTGGGTTCAAATAAAGGTATACCACCTGAACATTTCTGAATTTTTTATTAATCCACAGTTACGGTAATCGGAAATGTGTTTTACTAGTTAGTATACAAAACGAATAAGTTTTCCCGCGTTTAATATTGTGTAGCTGCTATATTACAATAATATACCTATAGTTATTTGATATTATCAACAGTATACCTATATAGAATAAACCATTCGGATGCAGTTGAAGGTATAAAGATAGAATTCAGAAAACGTTATCAACGTTTCAGGCTTAACGACATTTTCTAGTTTTAGGTTTATACCATAAAAGTGTCACTATAGATTAGTAAATGGTAATAATTTGATAATATGATCAATATACAGGCTACAGTATACACTTACGTGATACGTTACTTAATAAACGTAAAAATGTGTAATATTGTACCAGACATGTCGAAACTTTAAAAGCGTCATCGACATGCATCTGCATTATATATGTATAATTATATATATACAATGTATACATTGTATATATATAATTTTTTTTCGTGTGAGTATAGTTACACCGAATAATCATTCCATACCATATTTTGCTACAACTCATTCACTTCGTAGTAGAAACTAGAAATGTAATAAGTCATCACTCATCTCACATCTGTCATAACTCATAACTAAAAAGTATTAGCTGTAAATTTAAATAACGGAATTGTGATTTTCTAAAGAATGAACTATTAAATCAAACTATTGATTCAGTGTGTACAACAGTACAATATTTTTACCATTGTATGTGTCGTTAGTAAATACTACACTGTCGATGTTTATATTTTCGATACCTTTGTAGATTTATGATTAGAGCTTGTGTCCAGTGTCTGGTAACTTGTAAGTTGTTCCGTGTTCGACTGATATTTTATTATAGTTCCTTCGATTAATATGAATAGTTTTTTTGAAATTATTTTAGATACGCTTCCAATTTTGTTTTGGGTAATAATTTAGTTGTATTTTGTTAAATGTTGTACAGTGCATCGTACATTATACATTTTCCATAATCATTTATATTTTATTTGATTATACATTTTTTAGTTGAGCAAGTATTCTTACAAAATTTAGGAAATAGCTAAAGCATAAATTCAATTACAAGAATTACATTGAAATTTGATCACAGAACTTGAATACCATGTCAAAATATTGTGTGGTAAATATTATTTTTTCTACATTTTAAAATAAGCTCATGTTTATATTAGTTTTTAATTTTTCAAGTTTACAAAATGAAATGGAATCGTATCGCAAATATAATAGTTCAAGACACCATGACTCTCGTCACCGTAAACATCATAAGCAGCATCGTCATCACCATCATCATTATAGATATGAAGGCGAGGAAGAATACGAGTCTCACCGCGTACATCAACGACATCACAACCATCACAACAATGAAGAGTACAATG
The DNA here is from genome assembly GCF_023614345.1 of Adelges cooleyi. Classification (NCBI taxonomy): domain Eukaryota; kingdom Metazoa; phylum Arthropoda; class Insecta; order Hemiptera; family Adelgidae; genus Adelges; species Adelges cooleyi. The sequence continues at coordinate 1,427,375 of NW_026095761.1, forward strand.
AATATGAGTATAAAAGAATTTCTTCAACAGATAGAATTGAAAAGCCTCCATCACCAATGCAACTTCAGCCCATTAAGAAGCCCACTACTCCACCGCCGATTGTTCCGATTGTTGAAAAGCCTAGGGAACGTAACTGGAGACTTATGGTAGATCCATTTCTCACAAAGGCACCTACTAAAATATATAGATATGATGGTATTGTACCAAATGATTCTTCGTATCCTGAAGTAATAGTACATGATCCACGAACATTCAAATCAAAATCAAAAACAATTTCACTTCCTATTGAATTGCCAGTACCTAAATTTAAGGTATGTATTAAGCAATTTAAGACATTTGTCTATTCAATTATATTACAATTTTATAATTTTATTTGTTACTATTGCATATTATTATTACAAAAAATCAATTAATTAAATGATTCTATTTTTTAACAATGATAATAAATAATTCACCCCTGAAAAACTGTTATATATTTTATAATATTATGCATTAAGTAAGAAAACTTTAAACCATAGTTATTATTATATTACACTTTTTAGATAACTTTCATTAGATATAAAAATAATACAATACTTAATTATGTTTTAGTGTAAGCCTACTAATGGAATCTAATCAACTTATATTTTGCTTAACTTTTCATTTTTCTCATGTCTTATTTTATATAAATGGGGTCAGTCAGCCAGACCTTCATTATCTACTTTACACATCTCTACACCTCATTCATCTAATTTTTCTTTGTTCTACCGCTACCTCTAAAACCCCAAAATAATTTATCTTGTCCATTTTACTATTTTATTTTACTCCCTTCTTTTAAATTTTTTCCTGTTTAGTTAACCTTAGAGACTCTCGTGTTTGAAAGACACATCATCACTCTCAAAAGTTTTTAAAATATTTGAGGTGTTAGAAACCTACAATATTTTTTAGATATTTTAATATTCCAGAAAGTAATAAACGTTATGTTTTAAACAACCTGTGCTATACTTAAATTTTTTATTTTTCAGCTTGATAAAAATTATATTGGTCAACGCCCAGAGGTTGAAGTAACATTTTCAAATCTAAATGACAATATCGATAAAGTTTTTCTTACAGATTTGGTAAGTTGATTATTTAAGATAAATACATATATTTTGGTTTTTAAAATGTCTTTAAAAAAGTTATTTAAATATATGGTTTTATTAAAAATAGTTAATATATCTTGTTTTTTTTCGATTTAATATGTATATAATTAATGAATTTTATAATATCATTTTTTTTTCGAAAATAAAATAATATTTGCACTTATAGATTGTATACCTAAAAATTGAATGTATACTAAATATAGGCCATATAGGACATAGGTCTTTAAAATATTATTTATTAACTATTTTATTAGGTTTACATGTACATTAATCATGTGAAGGGCTGCGGGGTAAAACAATCTTAATAAATTGTTCATTAAAATAAGCTAGTAAACCATCTTATAGTTTGTTTCTTGTTTGCTCCAGACATGCATTTATCATATATTTTTCATTGATTGTGTATAGTTGCTTTCTGGTATAAATTTTTTTTTAACGTCAACATTGAAGTCAATAAAAGTTGCTAATCTCAGTAATATATTTTTTATGGAATATTACAATGTTTGAAATATTTACATTTCAGGTGATCAAATTTGGAAAAATTCAATTAATTCAAATATTTTATCATCCAGTCACTAAAAAACATTTGGGTTTAGCAAAAATAGTTTTTGAAGAAGCATCGTCTGCCAAAATGTGTGTTCAGAGACTAAATGAGTCATCTGTAATGGGAAAAGTTGTTAATGTATTTTTGGATCCTTTCGGTAACTATTTTGTTAAAAATAATTGTGGTTTAAAATCTGCTTATCACATCTTGCACATTAGGGATTACTTGTAGGATTTAGATTATAAAAACATAACTTTATTTACATAACAAAAATTATAGTTTTACATTTTTTGAATACTTTTAATGTATTTTGTTTTGTATATAGCTAATGAGTGCAAAGTAATGTTTGAAAAGTTAATAGAAGAAAAACCAAAACCGCCACCTGAAGAACCTAAAAAAAAAGAGCCTTCTATATCTAGTCGTGATCGGCGGACAGTTAAATCAACTAAACCTAAGGAAGAATCTCCTATCATACCAAAAATAGAGGACAAACCACCTCCTCCTGTACCAGAAAATTACACTAATTTTGGTTATGATTATGCTACGCCATCACCAGCTACAAGTGATCTTCCTTCAGAACAGAGTTACAGTAGCGGATATAACAGTATGAGTGGTACACCTGGGTACAATGGAACTTATCCATATCCTTATAATAGGTAAAATATAGTAAAATTATTGTTCAACGCTAATTTATAAAGACCATAAAAGCTAAATACATTGGTACCCTTATGTTTTAACTAAATGTTCTTAAAACTCACTAGACATCTAAGACTTCTAGTAAAAAAAAACAGTATTTTTATTGAATTATACATATATTTTTATTTTGCCACAGGAAAAATGTGTTTTGTAATATCTTTATAAGTAATAGTCCGATGTTACTGTTTGTTGCATCAAAATGTAGTTCAATTTTCTGTGATGAATTTTTCATGAAAAACCACTTAGTAAAAATTAATTCATCTGGTTGTTGCTCCAAGCTCTTCAATTAATGTCATTATGTAATAAATTGTCGTCTCTTTCAAACCTTTAATTTTTTAAATGATTCATTTTTTTTTTTTTTTAAAGGCTTTAACAGTAAGTCATAAGCCCTTGTTAATGTGTTATTATATTAGTTATTACATTTATAAAAATACATTTCCATTAGTTACTTAAAATAATATTTATATAAAATATACAAATATCTTTTTAAAAATTCAGATATTTTTCTCTGGTGAAATAGTAACATCCATGTCATTGTTTTGTTCAATTAAATTTCTTCTTTGTGTCCATCTGAGGTATTTATATAAATTGTTTTTAATCATTAGGGGACTGTTCGAGTATTTGAAACTTGGAGGAATCTCTTCCTTCTTGAGGTGAATGTGTATTAACTTTAGTGTGTTTCTAGTCCAGGTCCATATTGACAAAATAGTTATTTGCTAAAAATGTCCAAAGAATTCTTAAATGTTCAAAAATTTTAATTTAAGTTATTCGTTTTTACCAAACCGGTGATGATATAAAATCTCAAAAAATTATAAATGATAAAGCTAGTATTATTAAATATTAGTAAGTTTTATAAAACATTTTAAAAATTTAATTTTTATGTGCATTACAAATATGGTTTTAAATTTGAGCTAATACTTTTAAAAAATGTTATTACATTTAAAATTTTAAAAGATGAAGTTTATAAATAAAAATAACTGTCTTAGAAGAGTTTTTTTTTATAGAATAGTTTAACAACATTCTAAATCTATCAGTATAATTACCTTTTTAAATTGTATATATACTTAAACTTTTTTTCTTAATTTAACAGTTGAAACTATAATAGAAAAAAACTACTAAATTATTATTTAGTGTCTTAAATCTTTGTGGTATCAATAATTAATTAATGTATTATATTGTTGTTTAGATACCCATGTAATATTCCTCCAGTTCCAAATAATCAATGGTGGGGAGAATCTAGCCCAGTACCTCCTCCATTGCCTACTACACCTGCACCAAAGTTAGATTCTGAAGCACAGTCAAAGTTGGATTTAGACACTAGGATTGCAATGCTTCTTAATGGAATGAATCAAGGTGCTAGTGTAGAACCAGCGTTCTTGTCTATAGTAAAGAAAGAGCCTGATACCGTACCTGAAGTTCCTGAGTGTATAAATGAAGATGTCGATTTAAGAATCAATTTACCATTACCGCCCGGGGTTAATGACAACCAATCTGATTTGGATGAAGAAAAGCTCAGCAATGAAGATGAAATATTACCTCCTCTCTCTAATCCTCCCTCGCCTTTTCTTTCAAATGAAATATATCTAAAAAGTTTTGAAGTGGCTGTTGAACAGCTTAAAGCAACCAGAGAAAAAGAAAAATTAGAAGCAAAAAGTTTCTTAAATAACACAATAAAAAATGGTAAGTATAGTGAATAAAACATTTTTTAAACTAATAACTACTTTCTATTTAATGGTTTTTTTATGTTATAATTTCAGTGATCAACAAAACGATGCACGATTCTCTGCATAGTGATATCAGTTCTAGTGATGATGAAGCAATGTTAGGAAAAAGTCCGAAAGGAAATACGCCGGATGATGCGATGAGTTTGTCCAGCTTGTCATCGCGTGATGAAAAAATTGTTGAAAATGATCCTAATATACTGCCTAACTATCCTGCTCCTTTGCCAAGTTATCCTCCTCAGGGTTACTATTATCCACCTCATTTTAATAACCATTATGGATATCAGTATCTTCCTTATCAACCAAACTATCATTATGGCCCTCCATTCCCAGGTAGAGATTTTTATGAGCAAGAACCACCGCGAGATAGACATGAGAACAAAAATTTTCCAGCTGAAATTAGAAAGTGTGTATTCAATTTTTTAATTTTTTTCCCAGTAACTGTATTTTTAATTTTCTATTTTAGGCAATTAATGAAAGCTGTCTTGGACGAATTAAGAGTTATAATCAAACGCGATCTTATGAAAAAAATGGGAACAACTGTTGCTTTCAATGCTTTAGATCAATGGTGGGAAGAAGCTGAAAGACAATCTAAAGTAATATTTCATAACATTGAGTAAAGAGATGTACTGAATAGATCTTGGCTTAGTAGGCAGCTTTAAAGGCCGTTCACATAAATAAAAATATTGTTATAATATACATAGATTTTATATAACTGGTCAACGAGTATAATTTTACATACTGTCTACTTAACCTAAATGTGGTGTGATGGGTATAGTCCACCACTAATCTGGCCCAGTCTGCTTCTAGTTAAATACCAATTTTAATTATTATTATTCTTATTAATGTTATTATTATTATTATTTTTGTTTTACTTTTAGACTACTAATGTAACCAATGAAGAACTCAAATCTGTGCAGCCCGCTCCAAACTTAAATAGTATACTAGAAGCTGGAACAGAAGGATTAGAAACGTTAGCTTTGAGTGGGTTAGGACTTGGGTTCAGAGCAGCAATACCTAAAATGCCATCTTTCCGCGTAAGTTTCTGTTTAGTAACTTTGTAAATTATTTAATGACTACCCTATTCATATAATTAGAGAAAAACTAAGGAACCTTCGCCAAAAAAAGACAATCAAGAAGATGTAGATGGAAGTGATCAAGAAGAAATGGTTATAACATCTGATAATGAAGGCAATGATGTAAGTTTCATTATTGATTTTAGACCAGCACCAAGTGTTGCTGTGCACGAAAATGGGCAACAGTTTTTATGCAGAATTAATGTTTCAACAAAGGGTGCTCCATCATACTTTAAATTTGCAGAATGCTGATACTACCATGTGCTGCTCATTTTAACTATGATGAGAGACCACTCTGTTGATGGCAGTAATACCGCATAAAAACTCGCTGCCTGTGCACACCTCTGTTTCTTTGCATTTTTTTTAATTTGTGATTTAACTAACATAATTTATGTACCCTTACTCATTTTCTTGATTTTAAGATTAATGATGATGAAGTTACAAGACCCACATTTGCTGAACGTAAACGTTTAGGAAGAGAATTATTTGAAAGTGATAGCGATTCGTCCACATCAGAACAATCTGTTCATAGTTCTTCTGATGAAGAAGAATCTATTGAAGAAAGTTCTAGTAATGCAGATTCTTGTGAAGGATTTGCTTGGAAAACAAAGCTTAAAAAACTATGTAAATCAATGACATTAGAAGATTTTGATATAGTCAGGTAAAAAAAATTGTCTTCATTATCAATTTCATATTCTGACACCCTTTTTTAACACCCTACACCTTTTTTGCCATAAAATTATTACAATTTTGTAGGTAACATATATAGTTTACTAACTTTTTAATTTCGGAATAATTTGCTGAAAATGGTCACTGGTCAAAAACCAGTTCTGAATAAACAGTTGTTAAAGTTTAAAATTTAGATGAAGTGTAGAGTTAATTTATCAGCGTTCATTTCTCAATCACACTTCACCTCTCACCGTTTGTTTTAAACTTAAATAACTTTAAAAACAATTAATTAAAACTGGTTGTCGACCAGTCAAATTTGTCAGTAAATTGTTTTTAATTTAAAAATTCAATTAAATTATACTTATATTTTGTCAATCAAGTTTCAAAAGTTGATAAAGCTCTTGAAAATAAAAAAAAGACAAATAAATATGACCTATTGTATTCATCAACAAAAAAGAATATCTACAAAATTTTACTTATAATAAGAGTAAACAAGTGTATACCGTTACAAGAATCACTCAGTACCTACTAAAATAAATTAAAATTTGTGTTAAAATTAATTTTTTACTCCTCAGAGAATTAACTCCAACTGGAAATGAAACTCCTATGGCTATTGACTCTTTATCTAGCTCAGATGAAGAAGGATCTTTTGTCAAATATAAACGTAGTGAGAAGGCTGTGAAACGGAAATTATCGGCTGAAAATATAATCGAGGCGCCAGTAGAAACTAAAAAGCGTTTGGTGAATGGAGAAAAACCTACTGAGGAACAACCATCTAGAGTGTTTGCAGACCATTCATATTGTATGCCACAAGAAGTGTATAGTCCTCCTCCTATTCCTGAATGGGAAATGGAAAAAGATACAACAGAAGAGTCACCTAACGTCAAATCTAGCAATTCAATGACAATTGAACAGAGGATGTCAACATCTCCCGATAGAACACTAAATAAAATAAAACAGCCACTGGCTGTTAGAGATAGCAACAAGATAGAACATAATGACCTGTTACCTGCTCAGAAACATCGGGGACACCTAATTAAAACAAAATTATTCAACAGACGAGACATGGTTCAAGAAGCAACAGTTCTCTTTGAATTTCTTACAAAAGGAATTGACATAGAAGATATAAACTATTTAAAACAAAGTTATGAGTCTTTGTTAGCCAATGATACTGTTCACTATTGGTTAAACGAAACCCACTGGGTTAACCATTCAGATATCCTTTTTGTAACATATAATATTCTAGATATTTAAATGCTTGACTTTATTAGCCTATTAGCAAATGATGTAACTCCAAAAAAAATATGTTTTATATATTTTAAAGGACAACAATAAGTGCTCACTGACATAAACATTTTATTATATATTGTCTATGTTCTTCTGAAACTGCATAACAAAATCTTAATTAAGTTTGGAAGTACAGTCTTTGCTATATAGGATCTGACTTTATAGCTTACCAGTGATTTTTATTATTATTAAATACTAATAGAAGGCAACAGCTAGGCCTCTAGCCATATTTGTTACAGGATAAATTAATTGGCCAATTCTATTTAATTTAAGATGATTGATTATTCTATTAATGATGTAGTAAAATGGTTTTGGTCTATGAGATTCTTATAGTGATGGAGAACTGCAACATCTAAAGAATATTTCATTATTTGTTAGTGCTTATACTTAAGTTAGATTGTGCCACAGCTTAACCTTTGCATATGGGGGGGAGGGGATTTACTTAGAATCATTTCATATTTCAGTGCAATGTTGATATGTTAATTTTGAGGCTTTTAATAAAAATAAGTAAAATTAAATTTCAATTTTTTATAATAAATTACTTTTTAGTTGATGTGTGCGTATTCAAGAAAATGTTGGGTTCTTGAAATCTAACCTGAGTCAAGAATTATCTCAAATCTAATAGACATTAAATATTGAGTATTCTTGAAATATTTGAGATAACTTGTCATACAATATTATTTCAAATGCTAGATCCTATAAATAATAGCATCAATAAAATATTTTAAACTCAAGTCAGGTAAAAGAAAGTCAACTGCAAAATAGTTTGAGCCGCTTTAAGATTCTAGCTTTTGGAATTTCACATTATAGTTACTTAAATTTTCCAACCTGATCAAGTTATCTCAAACCTAATATTTTCTGAACCCTCAACTTCTTATTTTTTTTAAATAAGTCACAATAAAAGAAGTATTAAATGAATACAAAAATAAAGTTTTGATTTGATGCACTTTATAAAATATTATTTTTTAATTTAAAATAGAAAGGTTTGACATTTGTATAGAAACATACTAACGTAATATGTTAATTGAATTTAATTAACTTTTCTTTAATTGAAATATACTGACAGCTCTGCCAAATCAAATTCCAAAAAAAAAGAAAAAAGATGACTGGAAAGTTCACGAATCAGGCTGTGCTAGAACAGAAGGTTACTACAAAGTAGACAGTAAACAAAAAGCTAATCATAAGGTATTTTAAAGTTAAAAGTTAATTTGTATACAAATACAAGTATAAATTAGCATAAATGTATCATGCATAATAAACAATAATGATCTGTTTCTATTTTAGTATCATTTTGGCCATACTATTTCTCAATTAAATCGTATCGCAGAACTAAAACGTGTTAAGGAATCAACTGGAAAGATGTTGGCTCTTTCTCGAGAAGCACGTAGCAATCAGCGCCGCTTATTGACAGCATTTGGTGCCACATCAGACAGTGATCTACTCAAATTTAATGTCTTAAAATTCCGTAAAAAACAACTTAAATTTGGTAAATCTGCTATTCATGATTGGGGATTATTTGCAATGGAGTCTATTGCGGCTGATGAAATGGTTATTGAGTATGTGGGGCAAATGGTTCGCCCTGTTGTTGCTGATTTACGAGAGCGTCAATATGAAGCCACGGGTATTGGTAGTTCATACTTGTTTAGAATAGATTTGGATACCATCATTGATGCAACCAAGTGTGGCAATCTAGCGAGATTTATAAATCATAGTTGCACTGTAAGTAATCTATTTTGAATTTTTTCTATATGATATTTACTAGTAAAATACTACCAAAAATAATATTTAAGGAAATTAATTAAATTAGTATTTAATTGGCCATTTTTATTATCTATTAAATATTATTTATCAATAAATATGGGTATATTATAATGTAATAGGGGTAGGATCATAAAAATTCAAATGTTATACTAGCTATATAAATTTATAAATACTCATCTAGACTGGTAGGCCCAGTCCTACCCAAAATATTCTATATATTTATACATCTATTTATATATAAAAAATTAATTAATTAGATAAATCATTCATAACTTTATTTATCAATGGTTTATAGTGGGCCTACCCCAAAAAAAAATTCCTAGCTACGCCCCTGGAATGAAGTATCTATTTTTAAAACTTTTTTTTGATCAACTTTTATAAGACATATAGGATCTATTTTTGTACAAAAACACATGTTCTACTTTAAACGTACTGTCCTTAAGAATACATCGATTTAAGTTTTTAAAAATCATTTGAATTCTTCACAACATTTTCAAGGATTCTGGTCATTACACAATTTTAAAATTATTTTCAGTTAATTAATTATTTCAATATAAAAAAATGCAATTTTTAACTTTTTTCAGCTGAAATAATTTTAAAATTGTGCCATGACTGATGCCTTAAAAATGTTTTGAAGAACTCAAATATTTTTTCAAAACTTAAATCGGAGTATTCTTAGGAACAGTACGCTTGAATTAGAATGAGTGGTTTTGACCAAAAATACGCAGGTGTAGAGACCCCTTAACTGAATAAAAAGTTGATGAAATTCAAATTTTGTTTTTCAATATTAGTTTTAGACATTTCTTTTATACAATATTTCTTTTTAGGTATCTATTTAGGACTTTTGCATATTTTAATGAAGTCCTAATGCTAGTTATAAGTATACATTTTTTCTGTTTAAAAATTGAATGTTTTTATTTTGTCCAAAAAAAGCAGTATAATATTACCAAAATTTCAGATAATGGTTAATTAAATACTCTTGGAGACAGTGGTGTAGTCGTAGACTGTACCTTTGGACAGAGTACACAGTTTATGTTACATGTACATGCTTGTAAACAAGAAAATTATAATCTAATAAATCTTAATTTTGTTTTAGCCAAACTGTTATGCTAAGATTATTCAAATAGAGGGTCAAAAGAAGATTGTTATTTATAGTAAACAGCCAATTGGCGTTAACGAGGAAATTACGTATGATTACAAATTTCCACTCGAAGAAAATAAAATACCATGTTTGTGTGGTACCACGTGTTGCCGAGGAACGCTCAATTAGTAGATTTTCATCAACTAAATTGTACAGTTTTTACTTAGTTATATTCTATAAAACTTATGTACATATGTTTTAACTATATAATAAAACCTATGTAATTGTTTTGTGTACAATATACTGTTTTGGCATCACTTCATTTATTTGAAGTGATTTTTTTTTTTATGTAAATAGTCAATGTATAGTTAATTGAATTTGTATGTATTTGTAATAGATCCAGCTGTTTTTAAAAATAAAATTGTTTTATTAAGTCATGGAATTGATACATATTACACTGTATAAAGGACATAACAAACATTTACATGTAAAAAATTATCTAGTAAATAACCATGAAATGGAAACTAAGGCAGAGTTATAATATAAAACAATTTCAACTAATCATAGTTAACTTTTGTATTCAATTATTAAAAAAGGAAAAACATAGAATACCCATTTTTGAGACTAAAAGAAATTAAGATATTCAATAGTTTGTTTTGTTTTCTATTTTGGCCAAGAGCGGATTGGACCAATATCCACTATTCTTCAGTCTATTAGGGGACAGTTACATAAAGTAGCTTTAAATACAGGCTCTTTTTTTAATTGAAGGGTAATTGTAAATATTACTCTATAATACAACGCTTAGGCAATTGCCATTGATCATTATTATTATTCTTACTAAAATAATTGTATAAAGTTACCACTTGCCAACATGCACATGATGTTTAAATTCAATCTCAAAACAAAAAATGAGACTCTAGAACGACCATTATAAAATAAATTTGAGAGATTTGAAAAACAGGATATACTTGTTATTAAACACCTAATAAAGAATTTATACTTGTAAAATTTAAATTAAAATCTAAGAGTACAGTTCTTTTAGAAGTAGTTTAATGTAATGTTTTATAAAATTTGTATAATTTAATTTCTAAAGTTTTCAATGAAAAAATCAAACATGTATGGTAAACGAGTTAACAATAGTCCTTTATTCTTTCTATCTCTGTTTTACAATGTTATGATATAGTAGTTATATAATTATAAATAAAGATTTGGGTAAATGTAAATTTACCAGAAATTAATATTATTTAAAAAAGTTTTAGCTTAATACTATCATTCATTATAAATCAATGATACACTAAATTAATAAATTACATTTAAATATAATTGTAATGAATAATGTTTAAGTAGATAGATAGTCTAAAGCATTAAAATTATAAATGTACAACATGTATATTTATTTTCTAGTAGTTTTAAAAAAGTATGACAAATTTGACATAAAAATGTACATGTATATTTTATCAACCTAACTTAAAACGTAAAATCCACATCTCTATAGTTATGATTTAATAGCGCAAGAGCAGAGAAAGAGTTTGTTATAATAAAAAGAAACTCTCCTTCTCACACAATGAAATAAAAAAAAATCATGAAAATTGTATACCTAGATAAAACACTACTGGGAATTCTTAAAACATTAAAGTTTTCATTTTATCAATCATTCTGTAATGAACAAAAAAACAAAAAGTTGGACAAAACATATACAAATACTTTAAACCTAAACAACACATTAACATCTTTCATTCACAGTCAAGTAAAAATTAAAAACTTTAAGACTCATTTAATAATTTAATTTAATGAATGTATAGTTCAAAAATTATATTATTAAAAAATTAATAAATGAAGTTATACTACAATATTGTCAGTGAAATATAATGGAAATGGGCTTTTTTAAGTATAATTTAAAAATGTAAATCTATAATACATAAAGTCTTTATTTCTTTTTAATATGAATATGTATAATACTTAAGGACATAAAATTAATTGGATTACCAATTTTTTTCTCTTAACGGAGATGATTGAGCAACAGGTTTAGCAGTTTTCAAATTGTTACTTTTCAGTACATAGGTTTTATTTTTCGGCGGTATATTTTCTACATCAGCACGTCGACGAGGAGTTGCCAACGCATCTAAACGGTTTTTAGATGAAACAACAAGTTTAGATTTATTGCTTTGTAATTTGGCTGCCAAATCATTCTTTTCCTAAAAAAAAAATTATTGTAATTATTTTTTTTGGGGAATAAAACACCAAAAAACTAAACACAATTTAAATAAGGTGATATTTATTATTTAGTACTTTTTAACATGTATAGATTCATGTCTAAAAGTTATTACTTCTATTAGAGTGATTTTAACTATATTTCAACGTTGACTATTTTGCAGTTAAAATATCCAAAATTAGTTTTACTTACATTGGTCAAATCGATAATTTTCCTTTCTAAATCTTCTTTTCTCTTAACTTCTTCTTCAAGCTCGTTATTTTTTTTTATTACACTAGAAAATAAATGAAAAAAGTTAATTATTTATTTATATAAGTTTATTTAATATAATACAGTATATACATACACTTCGTATTTCTTTAAAAGATCTTTATAGTTCAGCTCATGATGATTATCATTTTCTGATTGAATATCATCTTTTAATTTTTGAATAAGCAGTTTTACTTCACCATCCACCTTATTTTCCAATTCATCTAAGCATGTAGTTATAAACCTTATCTTTTCTAACCAATTATTTTTTACACTTTCAGCAATGTTCATATATTCATTGACTTTGCCAGTCAGTTTTTGTTCAACAATAGCAATCTGCTCAGCAGCTATTTCTTCAAAACTTTTGATATCGCCAATTTTTTCTTGTAATCTAGCAGATTCATTACGCAACATTTCATTATGCTCACAGCTTTCACGCAAACGCTGACATACTGCATATAACGCAGCCTGTGAATTTTCGATAACAACTCTGCAAACTCGATTTTCTAGAGCTTCAGCGCATGCACCACGACATGAGTTAATATAATCTTTACATGAATCAGTTGCATTTTTGGCTTCATTATCTAGAATATCAATATCTTTAAGAGTTTTAGCAAGTTCAATATCAATTTTTTGTAATTGGTTTATATGCTTATTTTGATTTTTTATAGAACTAGTTGAAGTGGTAGTTAAACCATTTGTTTTGTTTGATTTTTTGGAGCATTCAGAGAAGATTGAACTCTGTGAACTATAATTATAAAAAAACAAATCAATTTTTAACAATTCAAACTAGTTTGTATTGCATGGAGGTAATTATCAAAGCTAAACAATTTTAGTATATAGATTTATACCTGAAGTTAGAAGGTATTTTGAATGTACTGTTAATCTTTTTTGATTTTGTAGCAGACTAAAGAACAAAAACAATTAAAATTAATAATAAAAGTATTAAAAGACTATATTACTTAAGAGCAACAAAGTCAGTTAAATAAGTATAATTGATACAGATTAGATGATAAATTGTGTATGCCCCCGTGAAAAGGACCTAATCTTTTCATTTTGGGGTTGTAACTAGGCTGTTAAACCAGATAATTTAAGCTTTTTTTTGAGCCTTAAAAAAATCTGACGAGTTGGAAATTGACAAAGATATAAGTACTACAATTTCAAATTTAAAAAAATACAAGTTTTGAGAAAAATTACCTTTAGAATCCCTTTTCATTATTTTAAGAAAAAAACCTACAGCTACAAATTTATCAAAGGTACAGAAGTCATCCATGTTAACTAGTGGTGGGACTATTCGAATAAAGAAATTTGAATATTCGAATACTTTATTCGCACGAATATTCGTTATTCGAATAACGAATATTCAAATTTTTTATTTGAATATTCGATCTGATTTTTTGAATATTTTATCATTTTTTTTGCAGGAATAATTAGATTAAAAAAAAAAAAATTAAGAGACAACTAAGGTGTCCTTGATCAATTTTTAATAATTTTTTAACAAAATAAATATTATTACATATACAACAAATAAGATTTTAACAATTTATATAGATATATAATTACAAAAAAAACATAAATTTGACAAAATATTCGAATATTTGAATATTCGAATATTCTAATTATTTTCATACAAATAGTATTATTCGATTACTCGAATAATTCGAATAATAGAAAAATTCGATTCGAGGTCTCAGCTCTAATGTTAACTTAATAGCTGAGATGTTCAATAATTAAAAAAAAAAAAAAATCACAAATCGGAAATCTCAGCCTTAGTACTAGAAATATTATGCTTATAGTTCTGAAAATTAAAATGACAAGGTAGACTATTTTCACGCGGATGTATACAATTATTAAATATTATCTAATATCCATATCACAAAAACTTCTCAAATAAAACTTATTCAATAAATTATTCTTATTTAAATTTATTATTAATTTATGGGTTAGAAAAATAAATATGTCTATTATGAATTAAAAATTAAAATTTTTTTTTTTTGATAGTCTTTTTTTTAAGGGGAATGGAAAGCGCTATTTATTAAAGAACAAAGGTTAGACAATATTTGGCAAAAATTGATCTAATAGCCATTTTTCATATGGCTACTAATTCCAAGGTAAACACAATTACAATTACAATTTTCTAATTATAATACTTTTAAAGTTATTTTTCTCCAAGTTATAACGAAAGTTTGATAATTAATGACTTTCGTAGAAGTAATTTTCTGACGTATCTATTGGATGGATTTCAAGTTATTTATTTTTAAGTGAAACTTACTATTTTTTCTATGGGGGCTAAATGGTCGATTTTTGATTTAGCGATTAAAAAAGTAGTTAGATGTATTAGAAAAACTATAAAAAAGTAAAAATAAAAATGCTTATTATATTTTTTGATAACAAAAAAAAAAATTGGCCTTTTAGCTCCCATAGAGAAGATGTTAAACTATAAAATAAAAAAAAAAATTTGAAATCGGTTTGGTACACTTTGGAAAGTGACTCCGCGTTTTAGTCTTGATTTGTAAAAAAATTGACGCTTTCCGTTCCCCTTAATCGAATATCATATTACATAAGTTATTATTAAAATTTTTTGAATCAAGTTTACTTCAACAAGACCTGGAATCAAACTAGAGTCTCTTCCTTGGCAAATGACTGCTCTACTACTTAGCTATGTACCAAGCGTTTTTTTCAGTTTCTACCACCTTTTTAGATGAAGTTAACAATCAGGACAGTGTGAAGGGAGGAGCAAATGGAACGAGTGCCTATGACAGTATACATTGCAAGGATACCAATTTTACAGTATTACATTGAAAAAGTGGAATTTAATGGCATAAAGGTACTTATGGTTAGCACAGTACTATATTTATTATGAGTTACACACTTACAATTTATAAATAATGTTGTTAATATTATTTATTGTTATTTCACTAGGCTTATTATACAACTAATACATACTTGAAGTCCAATTGGTTGCTTGAATCTTTCGGCAGCATTAATTTTTGGTCCTTTAATGGTTTTTGGTTTTGGACTTCTTGGATCATAGGTTCCGGGAGGAGGAGCACAACCTAAAATTATTAAACAATCAATATTTAAAAAAGCTAAACATACATAAAAATTGACACAAAATATCAAATATAAATATAAGAACTTTTTTGGTAAAGAGGAAGAAATCTGCAAGTTAGAATTCATATTTTACTAAAAATTAAGTTTGATTCGGTTAATCTTACTTGGTATTTCGTTGAATCGCTTAATTTTGCTTTTTACGAACGACATACTTATAAAGTTAAAACAATTTATTTAAAACGAAATGAAAACGTATTTCATTAATCTAACAGTGAAGACAAGTTTAATAAAGATGATGGCAGAACAAACTACTATGAACAATTATTGTAGAATGAACTGAACGAGCGCCAAAACTAACAAGTAACAGCAACAGGGGGAAAGACACAGAAGGTCAAAGGGATGAATCATGAATGCCGAAGCCCGAATGCGAACTGCAGTCTGCGAACAATAACGATTCACACAATAGGAAAACCGTTAAGAAACCAGCCTCCAGGGCGGACGGCCCAGGCGTCAACAGTTAACGGTTTTTACTTTTTTTATTTAGTGATAACGTTATCACAATTTTTCATAAATCCACGGGCACTGATTAAATGAATACATGTATTAGTTAAATTTAATCTATGATAAAACAAAATGTAAAATACACACCATAAAACATGTTGGAAATCTTTATTCTTTATTATTTACGCTATGTCCTATTCTATGGTATTGGCGTCATAACATAGAGAATTATTAAAAATTATTATGAGAATTATAAGAATGATTAAGAGTAAAAACAGAAATCTACAAAGACCCTGGGCCCTCCAAAATAGTACACAAATTGACAAATACTGAAATAAGTCGCAGTGAAACAATTCTGTGGTACATTTTTATTCACAATTAATTAGACCAACAAATCACGTTTGAAATGACGTGAAATAAAAACTGAAGGACTGATTAACTTATCTTCTACAACAATTGCGAGCCGTCGTTTAATCCTCCAGTTTTTCTTTAGACACTTCCTAGTTCCTGGTCTCCTGCAAGTTCTGTGAACAACTATAACGATTCGTCCCCAACGATTAAAGTACCTTATT
The DNA here is from genome assembly GCF_023614345.1 of Adelges cooleyi. Taxonomy (NCBI): domain Eukaryota; kingdom Metazoa; phylum Arthropoda; class Insecta; order Hemiptera; family Adelgidae; genus Adelges; species Adelges cooleyi. Next base: position 1,443,916 of record NW_026095761.1, read on the forward strand.
ATTCTCCAAAACTAAACGTTTCCGAGTTTTTTTTTTTTAAAGTCCATCAGTTCATGGGGTTTTTGCTTTTACGAACACTTCACCAATCAATTTCTTTTCGTGTCGCTTCAATTACTCGACGTGAGGTTCACTACTTCACGTGCTACTCATTTCCCAGCATCAATATTCAATCGTATTATACTTATTTTTTTCTGGTTTTATTACTGCACATTAACTTCTTCTTCTTCTGCTGGCACTTATTACTCTTTAAGAGTTTTCGCCGCCATCACGATCTGCCTCCATTCTTCCCTGTTGTGAACTATCGTTCTCCACTTTCGTACTCCTATCTTCCTCCACAGTCCACTGTATCCATCCATCTTTTTCTAGGCCGCCCGCGAGGTCACTTCCCCTAGGTTTCCATCCCAGTACTGCTCTAACCGTCTCATCCCCATTCCTACGCATTACGTGACCAAGCCATTGTATTCGTTGGCCACTTATAAAGCTACTGACTAGTGCTAGTCCCAACTCTTCCTGTAGTTCCCGATTAAATTTTCTTCTCCATGTATCTGTTCTGTTATCATAGATAGGACAGCAAATTGTCCTCCATATTTTGTTCTCAAACGTTCTCAGTCTCCTTTCTGTATAGCTGGTGGTCGTCCAGGTTTCGCATCCATAAGTTAACGTGGGTCTTATTATCACCGTATACAACCTTGCCTTTGTTTTCTTTGAAAAGCACTTTGATTTTAGAAACTTACTTAATGCGAATGCTGCCCTTTCTGCCTTTGTTATTCTTATTCCATTCTCCATTGACCAATCATTCTTAACACTCAGCATGGCTTCTAAATACTGAAACTCATAAAATTTTTCAAAGACTACGTCTTCATCATGATCGTCCGTATCCTCTTCATTTTCTAGTAGTTTCATTATCTTCGGTTTTCCCTATTGATTTTTAAACTGCACATTTACTTTTACCCTCGACAGAATTCGACATTATACTATCTATGTCAAGGTAATAAAACAGATGTGAAATAGAGTTTAAATTATATCCTCTGTTTCAAGGTTATTATTAATTTATTGATCTTCAATCAACGTTTAATTATGCGTGCAATGAATTAATTATATTGGTTAAAAGTGAAAAGCATTAGCTTAACCAACGCTTTTTCGGTCTTAATAAAGCGTGTAGCCAATTTTCAACTAGCACCTAGGCTAAAACCATTCCTATATTACTATATATTATTTCATGACTCATGTTTTATCAAGATTCAAGAATACATTACATTTTGTGGTAGTCCACAAATAATTTTTTATGTGATTGTAACATTTTGTAATTGGGGGATCTGTTTTTTGAAGTGTAATGTGTCATCTATTTTTTGTCTTGTTATACTTAAAGCTTTAGTGTGGAGGGAAAAAAGTAAGTACAAGTTTTGTAGACTGAGTATGGGTCATTCAAGTGTCGATTGCAATAGAAAGCATAATGATTTGCTAATTATATTTCTTATTCTGATAATTTATAATGTTTAATCAGTTTTTATTAATCTTGACATGTGCGTTGAGTTTATTTTCTTTTGCAATTTTGCATTATTTTCAATGCTTTTCGTAAACATTTTATTAGGTTTGATTTAAATTATATTATAATAATATTTTTAATAAAATAAGCCGCATCAGTGTAGGCTATCGACATTAATATATTAACCGAATAATTAATAAGTTGAGTATTGTTATTTTGGGGACATTAATGGTTTTGTTAATGAAAGGAGGTTCTGGTCCAAGTGCTTCAGCTAAGTAGTAAGTGGCGAGGCACTTGAATTAATATTATTTATTATATTAAATGAAACAAGGATACTTCCAAATTGCTTGGGATTTGATAATTAAACTATTTAGAGATGATCCCACATTTATCTGTAGACTGCATCAAACATATCTTTTATTTGCAGTTTTAGACATAATTCAAGAGTTATGATTTTATTATGTTTTAAACTATAAAAATTAAAAAGAAAAAAAAATCACAGAAATGTAAAAATACCTATACTACATTTTGTTACAATATTAATTAAGTAATCAGTCTTGGAGAGTGGAGCCCTTCTATGGATTTTTGTATTTGTGGCAAATGAGAACACCCAGGTGGTCCCCAATCATGAAGTCCAGCTTGATTAGCTAATCTATGAGTTAGCTTGTGTGCAATGGAAAATCCTCCACTTCCTTCCAATTGTGTTAGTACAATTATAACTTGCCTAGGTATTTTTATAAATTTAGTAATTATAATACCGCATAGTATAGTGTATGCGAGAATAATAATATACCTGTGTAAAGGTGGTACAGAGTCAATTGTTTTGAGTAAACCCCTAGTGGACATAACATTATAACTCTCTTGGCAGTCACATTTCACGTGTATCCATCGATTGGTATGACGATTTTCAACAACTACAACAAGACCCGCCCAACCCTTGGTCAAATAATAAGCAGTCATTCCTTCACGCCCCTAGAAAGAATTAGTGTTAGATTAATATGTAATAATGTTAATAAATACATTAATAAGTTTTCTAAAATAAAGTTTTAATATTAAATATTTATACCTCATGCCTTTGTCCTTTGGCTAGTGTTAAATTAATAATAGTATCAGCCAAAACAAAAGAAGGTGGAGATACTTGTTCAACCAGTAAACGTTTAGAACTATGAATAGCCAATACAAATTCTGGATAAACCGATGGATCTATCAAATCTGTTTCAAAAATTAATACATTATAAAAGTAGGTAATAATATATATTTATTAAAGTGGATTTTATATATTGTTACACTAATGACAATAGCACGTAACTGACATTTTACTATTTTATCAAAAATGAGTATTATACATAAAACAAATTCGTAATCTCCTTGCGCACATGTTTTATTATCAACAATTTTCATATAATTGGTTATTTCTCTCCAAAATAACGTTTAAGTAATAACGTGTATCTACCACTGAACTGTGAAAAACTTAAATAATTTGATAATTACTTAATTTTTATAATTGATAATTATAACTTTAAATATGAACTAACACTTTTTAAAATTGGATAAATAATATACAAATATACAAGTATAAACTACTGATTTCAAATCAAAGTAAAACAGTTTTTTGCTTCTCCTGAAAAGTTGCCAAATTGCAAATACATGGAATTGTCATTAGTGTAAAGATATACATATTATAAGTGCATTAATATTTATTACATATTATATTAAGGCCAATAAAATTAGAATCAAACCTGTGTGCCAATGATTAAAAGCTAAACAGACAACAACATAAACATCTGGCTCCAACATTTTATGAGAGCTTACAAAACCTCGAACTTGTCGTTTACTATGCTCAACAAGTCGTCCAATAGAAATTGGTCGTTCAGCTGTTACCTCTCTACTTCTCATAACTGCTACACACAAATCTAGTTGACTTCTATTACATTTTTCTGACTTTCTGTAATTTAAAAAATATATGTATTAAATTATTAATTATTAACATTTTCTTTCTGTATATTTGTTGAAACTGCAATACCTCTTAAAGTTTAAACTATTGGACTAATTTTTTTTTGTAGCAAGTCTTTACAATAGAAATCAAGAACAGTATGCCTGTTTGGGCCTAATTTGGTAAGCAGGTCACAGATTTTTCTAGATTTCATAATTTAGATGCTATGATTTTAATAATCCATAAAAACCTGTGACCTGATCACCCCGTCCCAACTATACTCCGACCCCATAGTGTGTTTTTATTGTCATACCTTTGTCCTTCCTGAAATAGAGTGAATTCTGCTTCGGTAGGTTCTGAGACTGTTATAATAACACAAGATAAGTGATCAGTTGAGGATAATGGTGGCAAATATCCTTTTAGTCGAACTTCATTCCACATATTGTTTCTTACTTTACAAATATCGATGCAATCAAAATACCTAAGACATCAGCAGTTGATATATTTTTAAAATATATTAAATAATTAAATTCTTAAAAAATTACTTTAAAACATCAGAGTAGGATATCCAAAACACTCCTTCACAACAACCATCAGGCATTAACATAGTTTTTAATTTAATTGTCCATGTGTCAGAATCGTCAGACCAATCTCCATTCCATGAAAAATGTCCCCATGGGTTCCTCAATTTTAACAAACGTTTCCCCTCAATATCTTTAACATCCAATACAGAATAAGCATGCCTTGGTCTTAAACCTCTACTCTGGTATGCATCTTCATCTACTTTCATGTTACCACCACCACAAGATGCTCCCATTAAAAACCCAGCAAGACGAGAACTTAATAATTGTGCCCAAATGAGATCACGATCCAATTCATCTTCTGTTGGCACTGAAGATGGTTGAAGGGGTACACTTTCACATGGAGCCCCAGTTAATGTGGCCAGACCTTCAATTGCTCTTCCAGAGACAAGTGCTTCGTAACAACCATGCAGCTTAGCTATTGCCTTTTCAATTAAAGGAACCCATAACTGTTTACGTTTTGCCTAAATAAAATATAAGTCAATAGATAAAAACAAAAATAAAATATCTAGCATTGTTAATATTTACACACCTGACTATACACAAGATGTCCCTTATAATCACAAGGCAATAAATCATCAACAAGAACAGTGGTCCATTTTCCGTCTTTACAAAGTCGTATTTGGTATGCACCCTGTTCACAATAATCTTTGGTAACCATAACATGTCGTACTAAATCTTCTCGTTCTGCTAAAACTGTTAATGCACTTAGTAGCCAACAGTTTCCCAAAACACCTAAAATTATAGTATTTAAATAATAATAATTTTATTTGCTAACATATTGAATACACATTTGTAAAACTAATTAATAATTGAAAACCTTGAATAATGTCAGATGGCTTAGGCTTTCTAAATACTGTCCAACACAAATCATTATCTGTATCTGAGCTGATTATTGATTTTGGTCGTAACCATTGAGTTACCCGACAACTTTCATTTCTCTCACTGTAGTATAAAGATTTTGGAGCCGGGGGAAATACATCATCAACAAATTCTTGATTATTCTAATAAAAAAAATTAATAACTTATTTCATTATGTAACAACAGTTGATTTTTTTTGAAACGTATAGTACAATTTTAATCGTTAATAACTCAGTCTATAAGCTACATCTAAAAGTATGGCCATGACTGAAAAAGTTAGAGTTATAATCTAGCACTAATTAATAGAAAGTTAAATAATGTTATGAATTCATGTTTGTCAAATAAACATAATTTTAGATAAAGAATAATCAAAACTGTAAGTAAGAGTTTGTGAACTGTAAGATCATTATTATTTATTTAAAACTAATTTAATATATCACTTCTTTACATACCAACTTCTAATTACTAAACTTACATTATAATAGATACTTAGTTGATATAAAAATAAAAATAGAACCTCACTTTTAAGCAAAAAAGTACAATTTCATTCCATTTTTCACGTGCTTCTTGTTCTTCAATTTTTCTCAAGTTTTCCATTAGTTCGCTTTGTTTTTTTGGGTGATTTGATATCAATATTGATGAATAATATTCAGATTCAAGATATTTATGACACATCGCACAACATTTTGAATTGGGTTCATTTTCAAATGTGCACGTTGGACATTGATTATTAGATCGTCTTTTTTTATTTGCCCGTTTACTAGTTTTACAAGCTTTACATACTGTGGCTGATAGTTTATTTTTTAATGTACACTTATCACAAGTCCAAAATTCTCTTAACGTTCCATCGTCTGTGCACAGACTTTTAGCTTTTGATCCTCCACAAGCATTACAAACAGTAGTATTTGGATCATTAAGTAGTGTACATCGCTTGCATGGCCATTTCTTTTTGGGCGGTGTATATCGTACACAATCACGCATCATTGTAATGGCATTCCAACCACACGACTCGCAAGAATCTGACCAAAATGGATTAAAGGCAAAAGAACATTTTTCACAAATCCAATTATTTAAGGCTTTAGATTCTTTTTTATCATTTTCTGAAAAAAAATGTTTTACAAGTTTAGTGATTTTAGAAGTAATTATTTTGTAGTACAGTAATTAGGTAAGAAGACAAAATAAAATAACTTACCAAATGACATAATGGCTGTAATAGAAGAACCGTCTTTTTTTTGGCCTTTTAACATTTTAAAGGAATCACAATTTTGACATTGTTTTGTAAATCTGTTTCTAGCTCGACAATTTTTACATAACCATGATCCGTTTTCTGATGTTAAAAGTGTTGAACTTTTTGATGGCCTAAGTGATGTTTGGGAGTAAGCCTCATAACCATTCCATGATTTTCGGCGTTGAAGTTCAACAGATTTAAATTGTAATTTAACTATGTGATTTTTTGGGTCAATTTTTGTTGGATCACTATAACATAATATTGAGTATTATTATATTTTATAAGTTGATTATATTAGGGTGATAAAAAAACAATCAATACGAACGCATCGTCAAGACTTAATGCACCAGCAGCAATTTCAGCTTCTGCACACAAAATATCTGTAACATAGGGAGTAGGACAGCCATGTATAGTTCTTGTTTTAATATTATTTGCTTGTTCCCCATAAGCAAAACTTCTATGCACATTGCAACGTATACAAGTTGCACGATCAGTAGGATTTATAAGTGAGCATGAACTGCAATGCCATTGAAGGACTGATGCAATCGAGCCCATATCATTAACTAAAACATATCATGCAGTCATTTAACGAAATTAGTTTCGTAAAGTAACCATTTTAAATAAAAAATTTACATCACATTAACATTTGACTAAATTTATGTAATATACTAACATAAAATATTCTACTTATATACATTTGTAGTAAACTGGTGTTCTACAAACTACATTATGAACGGAATGTTTTAATTTTCATATTATAATACAACAATTAAAAATTTCAATTCTCAACGTCTCAACGTCATAGCGTACTATATTGAATTATATTTATTATTTACTACTTGGGATTTATGAAAATTCAAAACTTTATTAAACAAATGTTTGTGTTATCACACAACAGCTGTTTAACTTGTTATTATATTTGTTATCACCCCAGAATAAAGATAATATCTTAAAATCACGTTGCCATGTTCAATTAAATATTTCGCATCAATAGGCCACACTGTAAATTTTTATCATAGAAGTTAAGAGGTAAGTTGTTTTGTTTTTACTCGATAGCTGTTGATTTTAATGTTAGGCTTAAGCTTCAATAGCCAAGGATCAAATGGCATCTGAATTCTGAAAATTGTTTTTAATTCAAATTTATTGGTAAGCAGTTAGCTTCTTATAATTGTCTTTTTCGTTTTATTATTGAATGAATGAGCTTCAGGCTCGAGCCTCAAACCCATTTTTAAGTATCTTCATCATTAGTTTTTTTAAAATTATTAATTAAAAATATAATTTCACAAATAATTAAAAAAATAAGTTTGTTTCTATATTATTGCTATAATAATTGTTTGTTCTTTTAATTTAGATAATTTTGAAGTATGTTGCAACTAAAAGATTATGGTGATAGTAGTGATGAAGACGAATCATCTAAGAACAAATTGCATGCTACTACATCTACAGACGCAGATACAAAAATTAGTATACAAGATTTAAGTAAAAAGTTTGCAATAAATGCTGCACCAGATGTGTTACCTCCTGTAAGTTATGAAACTAGTTTAATCAAATTATAAATATAAATTTAACTAAGTGTATTAATAGGATGATTACCAAATATATGGATTATTCTCCTTAACCTAACCAAAATATCACAATATAAATCCTATTCTTCTTGAGCATTAAAATTGTTCAATTTAGTTACTGATTATTTAGTTTTAAATTTAAATTAACATTAACTGCTATAACCAATAAAATCAGTTTCAAAATAACATTAAATATATCCTTAGCATGTAATGTAAACAGTTGGTATGGTAGTCGTCTGGCGGTTAACATTCATTTATTTAATATTCTATAACAGGATTTCTTAAGGTATATTTTAGATTTGACACCAAGCTAGAACTTTGCACTGGATATTTTATTCTACCTTACCTATACCCGGTAGGCTGTAACACATGTTATGGTGTAATGGTCTAAGAAAAGTTGCTTAAATTTGTGTTTTTTTTCTTTTAGTTTAATTACTATATTTTTATAATGTCATAAGTATCAAAGAAGCTATATATCATAATTAATACAAAGTGACCATGCTGAAATATTAATGAATTAAGAACAAAACTAAAAAAATAGCAAACTTTTTCTATTTTTTCCTCTGAATATGTACTATGAATTATGACATTTAAGTAATTTGTTTGCGGTTCAACATTTGTAAATATATATATATTTAATTGAATATTATTAGTCACTAACCATCGCGACACTAGTGATTACAACATTATCCGATCATACTAATTTTGTGATAGCAGCGCTCTAAAGCGGTATCCGAATTTTGAGCGTAGCGTATTTCTCATTGCAGTAAGCTATCTATAATATTTATAATCAATGCTAATACATATATTACTAATATATACTTAACGGTATAATTTTAAAACTCAGTGTGACCTGACAAGTTTAAAAAACTATTGTATTTAGCATTAAAACACATTTTGAAAAAAAAATTCCCTCGGGCCTTTAACTATATTTGTTCCTAAATTATAACTGTATTCATAACCAAAAAAATGAAGTGCAATCATTTTTTTCATACAAACATATTTTTCGTACCTACACCGACAATAAATAATGTTAATTGATAGCAAGAGTATAAGATGGTTAAAGTACACATATATTTTAACCTTGGGTAATCTCCCAGGAGAACTTATATCTTCTCCAATATGTTTAAATGTAGTTAGTATGGTTAAATATAGGTGGGAATTGTGCATTGTATACTTAAGTGAAATTGGAATTTGTATTATAGGCCCATGATACTTCAGTACAATATCTAGACGTCGATACAAAAGAAATTACAAGAAACATGAAATATGAAGAACTGTTTACGCCAATTGCTGGTCCAGAAAATCCGTTTAAAACACAACAACAAAAAGCAGCTAAAAACATGATGACTGGGTTTGTAGAAAAAGCACACATTAGTGATTTCATGTTTGAAACTCAAAGAAGAACGTTTCATAGTTATGGTGTGTTTTATTCTGTTATATTCTTTTATTTAATGTGTTCAATTCTATAAAAAAAAAAAAAAAGTTTGTGTTGGTAATGAGAACATGGAAAAGATGTCAATTGATAACAAATTTAATTTTTAAATTAGCTATCAATAGTATATTGTCCGTGTTTGTGCTATTATCTTGAATGTCCCTTATTCGTGTCCATATTATCAACATGGACGCCCATGTCTCTAGGGACTTTCATAAATTAATTGAATTAGTTATTAGTTAAAGCCATTTTAAACTGATTAGGGTATGCATTGGATCCTACTGTGGATTCAAATGAAATTATTGGTCGTAAACCTGAAGGAGATGATTTCAAGACAGTCTTTGAATCTGTACCAAAAAGGCCGGCTGACAAAAGAAAAAGACTTAAAAATGATAACCCTGAAGATATTGAAGGATATCTTGGGCCATGGGGATCTTTTGTCGATGAAAAAAAAATTGCAAAGCCAGAAGGTGTAAGTTGTAGTTTATATATTATTTCATTTGTTTTCTTAAATTTGTATGTGTAAATTAATTATTAAATTGTTATTTAAAGGAAGATGCAGCTGCCATTGAAGAATTTCTTGCAAAAAAACAAAAGCGTGGTAAAAAAGTGGAAGATAAAAGTTTCAAAGAAAAGTCTATTCTTCATAGTAAGTACAATTTTATCTAATTTAACTAAAAATACTTAAAACTTCACTACATTTGTATATATTTTTTATTTTAGTTAAAGATCCTATAGATTACCAAGGAAGGTCATTCTTGCATATACCTCAAGACGTAGGTGTTAATCTTAAATCAAATGTGCCACCGGACAGATGTTTTCTTCCTAAAGCACATATTCACACCTGGCAGGGCCACACGAAGGGTATATCAGCCATACGATGGTTTCCACGTTCTGCCCATCTCCTTATGTCTTGTAGTATGGATTGTAAAGTTAAAGTAAGACAATTCAACTTATAACATCACCACTCTGTTTTGTAATTTGTGGGTTACAAAACTAATAATTGACCTGTCTGTTTTAGTTATGGGACGTTTATAGAGATAGAAAATGTATAAGAACCTATATAGGTCATACACAAGCAGTTAGAGACACCTGCTTCAATAATAAAGGAACTAAATTTTTATCAGCAGGTATTGTAATAAAATTAATAGTTATGCCCTGTTATTATTACGGGAGACTTTTTGTGTGTATATTGATTTGAACTATTTAGTAGGCTATATTATTAAAAAAAAATTAATTAATTAATTAAGCTAAAATGTTATATAATGAAATGATTGAAAGCACATCAATTTTTTGTTTATTATTATATTTTGTCAATACTTTACACTGTGTTGCTTAATGTCCAAATAATAATGACAGTAGATAAACAAAACCTGTTTTCTGCTTAAAGTATTTGTATAAGTTATTGATTTTTGTATTTTATAGATCAAAGCAATTTGTTTATTCTTATTTTTGTTGTTATAATAACCAGGACATCATTTCAAATATATTTAAATTATTAACTAAACGTGTTTTTATTTTTAGCATATGATCGTTATGTTAAACTATGGGACACCGAGACTGGAGATTGTATAAAAAGCTTTACAAATCATAAAGTGTTATATTGTGTGAAATTCAACCCTGATGAAGAAAAACAACATTTATTTGTTGCTGGAACCGCTGATAAAAAAATTGTTTGTGTAAGTATACTATTATTACATCTAGAAAAAACTTTAGCAACACTTGTGGTTATTATAGTAAAGAAATAAAATAATAAAATAAGTTAGCTTAGAAATAATTAATTTAGCTGGTTTTATATGAATAACTTGATAATAAACTCATATTCAATTTTAGTGGGACACAAGATCTGGAAATATTGTTCAAGAGTATGAGCGACATTTAGGAGCTGTAAACAGTATAACATTTGTTGATGAAAACAGACGATTTGTTACAACATCTGACGATAAAAGTCTTCGAGTTTGGGAATGGTATAATTTATTTCAAACAGTAAACATTAAAATTTTCTATTATTGCTATATTTGTTATTTTAATTTTAGGGACATTCCAGTTGATATGAAATATATAGCCGATCCAACAATGCATTCTATGCCTAGTGTAACTCTTGCTCCAAATAAGAAATGGTTAGCTTGCCAGAGTATGGATAACAAGGTGGTCATATTCTCTGCTATGAACCGTTTCAAAGTAAATCGGAAAAAGAGTTTTTCTGGTCATATGGTAGCAGGATACGCTTGTTCATTAGATTTCTCGCCTGATATGAGGTATAATTAATTTACATATTTCATGTCTTTATTATTATTAATGATTTCATTTTAAATATTTTAGCTATTTAGTTTCGGGTGACGCAGATGGCAAAGTATTTGTATGGGATTGGAAAACCAGTAGGTTATACACAAAATGGAAAGCGCATGACAATGTATGCATAGCAGCGTTATGGCATCCACATGAACCTAGCAAAGTCGCAACTGCTGGATGGGACGGGCTAATAAAATATTGGGATTAAACATGCATACCTATTGTGACTTTTATTTTTTGTTTATGAGTTTATAGCTTCAATGTTATGAATTAATGGTACAAGTAATGTTATTAGTATTTTATTTGTGTATTAAATGACAAACATCAAATAAAGAGTATGTAATTATCCAATGACACCTTAACATTACGAATTTTAGTATGACTTAATGAAACAGAAAATATGTTTGTTTTTTTTATGTATGTAAATTGTAAATAAAAATTTATAATTGTAATTTCTTAATGTTTCAAACTTATTTCAATACTCACTTTAGACTATTTTTATTAAAACATGGTTATCAGGCAGACTTTCTTAATTGTATTATTTCATACAAAAGGTTATTTGAAAATGTACGAAAAGTATTGTGTTAAATAAATTTGAATCATATTCATTTTGATTAAAATTGTTTTTAATGAAACTAATAATTCAGTTCTCAATAAAGCTCAAACAAATGTTTAGCAAGACAAAAGTTGTATTTGTTTAAATAGTGGAATCAGTGAGTATAATAATCAATTAACTTACGAATTTACTTTTAAATTTTGGTAATTTTCCCCCTCCCTCCCAAAATACAAATTTTGTATTATTTGTGCGACGAAACAAGAATATAAAGTAACAAACGATAATTTATATATATATATTATTTTTTAAAAGATTTAAACATGGAAAGTAAGTACTAAACGTAGGATATTAAGTTCAAAAAAGCGGTGACACTGTACGGTCACAAATCAAAGTATAGAATTACCTATTCAGACCTACAGAATAGATGTCATTTGTCAGTGTGTTATGTAGTATAATAATTAAGGAAACCGCGTTAATAATTTTTTCCTAAAAATGTCCGTTAAAAGTAATATTTTAAAAGTAGTATTAATTGTAATTTTAGTTGTTTTTATATTATACTATCTTGAAGTGACATTTAATGAAGCTAAAACTCATACTGAATTTGAACAATTCCTTCGAAAATACAATAAAAGTTACAACAACGAAACGGAACGGATGATGAGATTTGAAAGGTTTCAGGTCAGAACAAAAAAGTATTACATAATATGAATTTGTATGTTGTCACATATTCTGCCGGTATTCGTACCTATTTTTATTTAATACAATAAATGTTTTGTTATTTAAATTTTTGTAAGTTTTTAATATATAACTCCTATTTGTACTTAAGTTTTACAAAGTGCCATAAACCTACATGTTGTGATGTCAAACTGAAAACGTAAAATTCAAATGTGTTATGGTGTTTTTATAATAATATGTCTATAAAAGTTATAAATAAAATAAAAATAAAAATAATTAAGCACTCCCTACAAAGTTATAAATATGTGACATTGTTATTAATAATAAAAAATTAAAACAGCAATTGCCGATAATATTTTAAAATATAAACATATGTTCTACTTTATTGTAGTGTAGTGTTTTAAAACAACTTTCTTTATTAATGAATCAATTATCTTAAGTAATTGAAATATGTGGCATTGTGGCAAGCATTCATAATATGATTCAGAACATAAAAATGTACATATATGACTACTGTGACAACACCATGAATTTGAATATTACTTACAAAGTTTCATAACTAAAAATTTTAGAAAATAATATTTTTGAAATTTTTTTTCTTCAGTAATATTTAAAATAATTATTAATTATCAATTACCTCCTCTTTTATTTTAATTTGCATCATTATATAAATGTGTTTTTTCTAAAATGATTTATTAATTTTAAGTATTTAAAAAATATTATAATAAAAATTTAATTATAATTGTTTAAACTTTATTCCTCACTGATCTTTTTTTTTAACATCGTTATTAAGAATAACAATATATTTTATGATAACAATTTTACATTAAACTTTTAAATAATATTTTTGATGTTAAAACTGTGAATTATTCTAGGAAGCATTGTCATCTATTAATAAATTAAACAGAAATTGTGGTGGCTACACTAAGTATGGAATTACTAGATTCGCAGATTTGTCTCCAGAAGAATTCGCCAAGCGACACCTTACACCGAGGACAACAAGATTAACAGGCATGGGAGGTTTTTACATGAGAAGGCCTAAAAGATCTGTTACAACGACTTTATTAGAAAATGTTGATTGGTTAGTACGAAATCGCTTAACACGTTGACTGACGACTGTCGCGGTTTTTTTATATAGTAATAACATACTAGTTTAAAAATACCTAAAAAAGCAATCAAATTCCATACGATAATATGAACGTATACTATTTAAGGAGAAATAAAGGGGCAATTACTGCAGTGAGGGATCAAAAAGATTGTGGAGCATGTTGGGCAATTAGTGTCGTGGAAGTGATTGAATCTGTTTATGCCATTAAAACAGGATCGTTACAGGCATTTAGTGTTCAAGAAGTACCTACTAATTTAAAATTATGCTGGTTTATATTTTTTTTTGTACTGAAATAATCTAATATATATATATTTTTTTAATAGATGTTGGATTGTTCAGGAGGGTTTAATCAAGGATGTTTGGGTGGAAGTGCCGCTATCCTGCTTTTGTGGATGGCTCAAAATGGTATTATTGTACAATATGAAGACAATTACCCAACTATTTATGAAAATCAGATTTGTAAACTTAATAAGTACCTAAGCATTTATATTCAGATGAATTTAAATTAGAGTTGATGACAGTAAATATACCTAATTATATATATATTTTTTAGTTTTTCATACGTAAAGGAAGGAGTCAGAGTAACCTCGTTTTTATCTCTTAAGTAAGTCAATTTATAGTTATACAACATATTAGTTAACGATGAGTACTTAATTTAAAGCTTTAGGATTTAAATTAGGAAAATGAGGTGTTTAAGTATTATAAATAATTAAGAAATTCATTGAGAATAAGTACAAATTATAAGCGCGTGTGAAAAAAAAAGTTTATGTAAGTATATGTTCTTGTAACTTTTAGTTTTATGAATCGAGAAGATCTATTGTTGTCATACATAATCAAAAGTCCAGTTGCTGTAGCTGTAAATGCTCTATCTTGGCAACATTATGCCGGTGGAATAATTCGTCAATGTGAAAACAATATGAACTCGTTAAATCATGCAGCGCAAATAGTTGGATACGTCTTAGGGAATAATCCGTATTATATTATAAAAAATTCCTGGGGAACTGATTACGGGATAAATGGTTACGTACATGTAGCCATTGGAAATAACGAATGTGGTGAGTTTTTCTCTTCTCTTAAGTATATTTTGTTTTAACTTATTTTAAGAATAACGCTAAAATGGCAAATAGTACAGTATATGTAAAAAAGACAAACAAAATAACAATAACCGAATTAATATAATATTAGCATATGGTAAATAAAGGACCTTAACTTGGTTTCAGAATCATAGAAAACCTTTAAAATATTGTAACTCATTACATTGGGTTAAAAATGTATTAAGTGGTGTCTTAATTACTGACGAGTAATAGTTACTATACACAATTTATAGAATCTATCTAAATTGGCCTGAAAGGCATTACAATTATTTATAGAATTAATTAAGGCTATTGAGTACCAGCCAATTTTTCCGTCAAAAACTACCCATTTAACTTCAATCGGTCCGATCATTGTATTGAAGCGATAAGAATTCTAAAAACAGATTTGAATTCGTCATAACGTCTACTTGAAATCGGTCGGATTACTTTTTTGATAGTTTAATCCTAATATGTATAAAACACGTCTGAACATAATATAAAATTCTAAATTTTAAAATCAAAATAGAAAGGGTTAAAATTAAAAATTGAAAAAAATACTCTGACCGATCTCAAGTAGACTTCATACCGAATTCAAATCTGTTTTCAGAAGTCTTATCGCTTCGATACAATGATCGGTCCGATTGATGTTAAATGGGTAGTTTTTGACGGAAAAATGAACTAAAATGGCTTTTAATCATAGGCAAAATTATTTAAATTAAAAATAATACAATGAAGCTTACACAAATTACCCGGTAAATTAATTGACATGGTCAACATTTTTTAAAACCACTTTTTTCTTAAATATTGCCTATATAAAACTCCTTAAAAATTGGCCGGTACCCAACAGCCTTAACATACACAGCCATACAGGAAAATAGCAATAGAACTTTAAATCATCAGCAAATAGACAAATGACAATAGTAGATAGCTACAAAGGTGAAAAACTGAACATCAATTATTATAACAACAAAAAATAATAATGGGGACAACGTAGTTTTCTTCCTGCTAAAAATCACCTAATCCACGTTTATAAAGGTTCTCCTATCCGAATCAGTTAACCTGAAGCTTAAAAATCAATATATAAATCTAACCCACCCTCTTCAATGGATACTAAATATTAGGTAGTATAATATAAGTAATATAATAATAGCAACTTTAAGAATAATAATAAATAATATAATTAAAACAAATTATATATATATATAAATATATGTGTGTGTGTGTGTGTTATTTCGAAAGACTGTAAACTGTAATTAGTACTTACAGTACCTACATCAAATTATATAAATACCTATGCACGTATTTTGTACTTCGAATACTAAAATATTTTTATTTAGGTAATTTATATTAATGACATTAATCAGGTTTTTATTTTAGGAATTGGATGGGAAGTTGATGTGGTCACGGGTATTGCATAAACATAATAAAAACGATTGTTTGATACATTAGAACAAATGTAATAGAAATAGTAATATTTATTATACTATTAAACAAATATTAAATAAAAAGAGATCATTTACTATATTGTTGTTATTGTATTGTTTATTATATACCTATACCTAGTTTAAAATAAAGGTCTACCCAATTTATGTTGAAAAAAATATTCATCCGGTTTAAAATATAGTACAAGGATATATTTTATATGCATTCCAATCTGTACCTAGTTTTGATTCCTAATTTTGTAGCATCACAACATGCTCTCCGCTAACATAACTAAAAAAATGATATTAACAAAAGTAATAGCGATAGCAATTTTAACAGCGTCCAAAGCACACGATTTCAAACTAAACGACGATGGTCCTGTAAAATTTGACAGATTGGACTCGCAAATTAAAAAAATAAGTAAAAATGATTTCATCAGTAAGTACAAATTTACATTTAAATTATAAAATGTAAACGGAATATATTACAAAATTGCATGTTCAGGCACAATTTTTTGCTTGTAGAATCATCGCAAGACAGTGAATGGACCGAAGAATGCAAATGTGTTTCACACTCGGATTGTGTACCTGAAAAGAATGTTGCTTCCATAGATATACGAATAGTTACTGTAAGTAAACGGTTTCACGATATTATCGGTTGAGATACAATAAAATATAAGAAATATAATACAATTTATTTATTTCGAAAAGAAACCGAACAAATGTCCAACTGGAAAGATATTTTGTTGCAAAGATCCATCAATTGAAAACCCATTACTGGCGTGTGGTAAAATAACACCTTTAGATATTGAAGGAATCAAAATTAATCCCGACCAAGTATGATTAATGGACGTTATCATAAGTTAAATAATAATTATAAAATATTTTATACTTACAAATCGGTAAAATGTGTTTTTCTAAATAATATTAAATACTAAACAAGATTTACATACAAACCCAATAAGAAAAACCTAGGCTAATGGCCGTTCTAATATTATGTTTTACTTACTAGGTATGTCTACTTTCTACTGAAACCTGATTGATTTAACTATATATTTTATGATCAATAATTATTAATTATAAATGTTTTATTTGCATTATAACCGTGATGAGTATCATTATTTTAGGCTAAATTTGGAGAGTTTCCTTGGCAAGCATTATTTTTAACGATCGATAATTCATTTGTATCTAATGGAGTTCTAATTGGAAAAAAACACATTATATCAACAGCCCACTTTATAACCAGTTATACAAAGTAAGTACTGATTATTATTTTAACAGCTATAACTTTAAGTTACATACAAAACACTATGCACCACTTGTTTTTACGAAAAATAAAAATGTCTATGCTTATCGCTGTTTTGCCGAAAATTGCTCAATGTGACGAATAAAATATTCGCCCATTATAAACCATATAATACATATACCACAATACTTTTGTGTTGAGGCTCGACGGGACAGGCCCTGGGTCCGAAGGAAATTGTCCATAATTAAAGTACACAATGAATAATGTACTTTAATTAACAGTACATTTTAAAAATGAATGTAGAATATTTATTTTATGATTTAAAAAACACAAAATAAAATAAAAATATTCTGATTTTCTTTTTGTGTGTTGTTTAGATTGTGGAAGCGATTTAAAAAATACATGTTAGAGAATATCTTAGTTAAATTTGGGTCCAACGAAAAAAATAGATATACTTTGATTTTTATTTTAAAAATATGTAATTTATCTGTTATAAACTATTTATCTATATATATAATAAATAGATGATCCTTTATTTAAATATTTAACCTTTTTTTCTGAAAAAAATATATTACACTCATTTTATATTATTTTTTATGCTGAGATGATGGATCCAAATCTAGCCTTACATTTTTTGTAGCGTTTCGATTTGTTTTTAAAATCTATTTGAAAGTTGCAAGCAAATTACAAAACAAAAGGAATTTTTTTTCTTCTTGGCGTTCTAAAAAAATTAAAACTAAATTAATTTTGAGATCAGTTCTGTACCCAATAAAGAAAACTATTTGAAATACATTTTAGAACATTTTTCAAACATACATAAGGCACGTTAAAATGACACAAAACTGTATTTTTTTTACAAATTTGAAGCTAGATATTTGGATTCAGCAAAAAAATAGATGTAGTCTGTAGGTATTTTGGCTTTAATTCCAAAATCGTGTTGAACACAGCATTAATATATAATATATGTGTTTATAAAATCGCTAAAGCTTTGTGCAAACGATTTAACAACTGTGTGCCCTTGTTATCAGTTTGCTTAAAATGTTTTGGTGGCACATTTTTAGCCCAAAATTTGATTTTATTCCGACAATTCACTAGGGGCTCGAATTAGATACGGGGGCCCATATTGTTTTGTAAGATCGCCCGGGAATTAAAGCTTGCACACGCCTATAAGTTTTGCCCAAATTTTAAATCGTTACGGTTAATGAATTTAATTTAACGTTCAACGGACAAAGGTAATATTGTGGATTATGCCTATTCCTATACAACAGGCATATTGTACCTTTATGTCAGTGGCGGAATGAATAGGCTCTGGCCCATAGTTATGTACGGATATTGTATTCATTGTTGACGTTGGAACTTGAATTTCTTGCTAGTAGATTCCTATTTTCTAATCGGCGGTGTTGCGTTTTTCAGAAACTCGAGCGCTTTGAAAGTACGTCTGGGCGATTGGGACGTATACCGTAACGTGGAACCTCTTTCGCACGTCGAGCGGTCCATTGCAAGTATAGCGGTGCATCCCGGTTACGACTCGTCAAGTTTGCATAACGATATTGCTGTTATAACGCTATCCGAACCGGTTGTGCTGTCGCAACACATTAGCCCCGTATGCGTGCCAATAAGTGCGTCTAACCCGGTGGCGTCAACACAGCTGTGGACCGACTGCAGGGTGTCCGGCTGGGGAGCCGAGAGTTTCGAACAGCCTCGGTTTCCGGGTATATTGAAAAAAGTCAACGTGCCCGTCTGGCAACGAGATAAGTGTGTGGCGAGGTTGAGGTCGACAAGGCTAGGCGAGAAGTTTGACCTGCACGAAGGCTTTTTGTGCGCTGGCGGCGAAGAACATGAAGACGCGTGTACGGTAAGAGACACTTCGCTCCCGGTGCCCGCAATGCCATAGTAAAGGAGGGGGCGACAGGCAAAAATACATTTCTGTCTACGGTACCGTTTCCAGGCTTTTATTATGTATGTAGGTATTTTGGGCGGGGCTATGATAAAATATGGATGGAGTGCTAATGGAGTTTACAGTCGCCTCCTCCTAAATGAATCGGTCTTTTGAGAAACCCCATAAGACACTATATTTTAGCCAAAATCGTTTTTTTGTTGTTTTCGATTCTACAATATAGTGACAAGTGTAGATACATATTGTTTGGTAGAATATTCTATGGAGACACTGGACACACCTCTTGTTATCGAGTTTTCTACCGATCTAAATTGGGATTTGGTTTTTTGTTTACAAGAGAAACATCATTAGTAAGAAGCGTTTTTCCCTGTCCTGTAAAATTTAGATTTTGCGACTAAAACCGTTTCTCAAATTACCAATTCGAATAGTCTAAAGTTTCCTTCCTTCTTAAAAAATTAAATAGTGACCAATAAACGATTTCTTCTGATAAACCTCAAAATTAACGTGTAATCAAAAATTGGCCACCCGATTATTATCTCTGCCTATATAAATTATAATCTACTTTTGCCTCTACCTCTAAAATAAAAAACGAAGGGTACATCACAATATAATAAATTGGCAACTTTTGACTAGTAACTATGTATTCGAGTTTATAAGTACAATTACTAAAATATTTTAATTTATAAAAATTAATGCTGACCAGGGTGATGGAGGCTCACCATTAGTATGTGAAGTCGATTCCGTCACATACCTCGTCGGTCTTGTGTCTTGGGGAATCGGATGTGGATCTGCTTCGGTACCTGGTGTCTACGTAGATGTCAGTAAATATATATTGTGGATTGAAAAACAAATACAATCTCTTGTAGAAATAATTACTGTATAATACATAAATTATAATATATTATAAAAGTTATTGCGCATTATTACTAATTATTATTAACTATGTAGCAGTGTACAGAGTCAAACATTATAAATACCTACATAATATGCATAGGTATTTAATAGACGAGTGAAGATGCATTGTACTTAAATTCTTTCTTATAGTTAGGTTACAGTTGTAGTAATTATGTATCTTATTTCAGTTTTTTTTAATTACTTACATATGCATGATGGTCTTTTTTTTAAATTCAGATGGCTAAGTAATATATTTTATTTAGTATTTGCAGCATTGGTTGAATTCATTCTTTTTCGTTAATTGTTCTTAAAATTAACTGTTAAGTCGTAGGATAAAAGTTTAAGGATTTAAACTTCTTTCAAGTTGGTAATAATTAATATAATGATTGTATTGACAATAAACATACACTATAAATACAGTATTGAATAATATTATGATTTATATTATTTCTCTATCTTCATAAACATCAAAAATACTCTGTATCGTGGTAACAGGCTTGGAATTAATTATACTTTATGTTATAAATTATTATAACTAAAAAATAATAAATACATGTATCAACTTTTAAACAAGCTAATCAAGACAAAAATATATACAAATACAATTTACAAAATTATACAGAATCATATTTTACAAGTACTATAACTATCACAAAATGTAAATTTTTTATTAAGAGCCAAAGAGGTTTTTATAGATTAATGATGGTAAAAATCATAATTTGATTAAAAGTAAAAACAACAAATACTTAGGTAGTTTAACCCTGCACTATAAACAAATATTATAAAATAGAATTCATATCCCGCGTGTTATATTATTCTAACTACTGAGATCATAATATAAATCATTTCGGTTTTTATTAAATTTTAAATGAACTAGTTAAGTAGTTAAATGAAAATTATTTATAATAGTGTTAAATATAAATTACCTAAAAAGATAAATAAATTATAAAGTGGTAAACTGACAAAAAAGTTACGAGCTTAACTACAATTAATATAGAATTAAGAGATTTTAAAAATTTTAAACACTTATTTTACTTTACAGCTATTATAAATTATTAAATAAAAAATTGTTTAACTTTCAAAAAAGCAGACCAAGGAAATAAATTAATATAATACCTACTTATAATATGTACATAGTTAATTTGTAACACAACTATTAACATGTGAACATGAGAATTCTTTATCTACTCCAAACATTTTCGAGCATTATTATTTTATATATAAATATAATATATTTCTTTAATTAAATAAAATTATAATAATCTCAACATTTTAAGATAAATTTGTCACATTAGTAATAAATATTAAGCTAACTCTACACTATCACCTCGCAACTCGCGCGAGAGGTTATATGAAACTGAAGCGAGGAAAGGTACCAAGAGTACTTTACCATCTATACTCTCGCAGCACCTCGCTATTGGTTACATATTGGAGCATCGTCGCCTAGTGTTCTTTGACTAGTGCATAAAAATCAACATCGGAGACGATACGAGACGAGGCTAGGCAAGGCCAAGCGAGAGCACCGACCACACTCTCGCGCTTGGGTTGCCTCACGCTGCCTTGGTGAGAGTGTAGAACTAGCATTATATTATACAATATTTATACAAATTTATAACATTATTTGTATACGCTTATATATTATTTATTGTACATAGATTTGTTATGTTATAATATATTAAATACTGCTTTAATGATAATAATAAGAAAGTCGATTATTAATGAAAATTGAACATAGCCACTTGACCCCGTGTGGCGAAAAGTTTTCGTCATACATCATCTTCAATGTCACTTTGGTAAAATGTAATCGAAGCGATATGCTGATTTTGCATCACTTCAAATACCATGTCTTGGTAACCGTAACAAAATGTTGATCCAAACGGATTAGTAGAATTTTCAGACGAACCCCGATTCAACACTACAGGTCGTTCACTGTGTTTTAATTTTTCAGATATTTCATCCCATTTGGTGTACGTAGTTACAACAATAGATTTCGATTTTTTATCCGTATACTTTTTGCAGTCGTTAGACAGCTCATATTTTGATTTTCCAGTTGTCAGAGCAATGTTAAATTCGCACCTATGATATCTAAAAAACAACCATTATAAGTTAAATAATTTATTGTTTATTTTGATGTATGTTACTTACATATTAAAGTTATAATGTCCTGGGAAATTGGTATGTACAATAAACTTTTTCACCTTGTGTGTTTTCGCATCAAAAAGTATATCCTAAGAGTTTGCTCACATTAGTGCTTTTCTATTAAATAAAAATTGTCTGTAAAAACAAAATATTTGTACTTACAAAACCTAAAGTAAAATAGTTGAAAAAATAATCTGAACGCCTCGGCACTGTTATATGTTTATGAATATTGGGCGAATGTATTTTCATTTTATCTTCCGATTTGTAAAATACTTGCGAAGGAGTTCCCAACATAGAAGTGACATCTTGGCATGACATTCCAAATTGAATTTCACGAGTATGTGAGACTTTACGTCCACGGTTCACACCTAAACATTGTAATCAATACATATATTTTTTAAATGTTTGATTAAGTATAAAAATATATATGTACTTACCAGAACCCTCCAAATAGAACTGTACTTGAAATCCTTTAGTACTTCTATGGTCTCTTTGAACGTCTAATCGCTCCAAGTAAGTAAGTCCTTTATAACAGGATAACGGGTGTGATGGAACGCTTAACATATCTTGACCAGGTATTGGATGGCCAGAAAATATAATTACTCGGCTAACATTAGGCGATGCTCCATTAGCAAATTGTAACGATCCCAGACCACACTGAGCATTACCGGCCTGAAAAAAAGAATCAAATTTTAATATATTTGTCATGAGAAAAGTTGAAAACTAGATCATTCACTTGAATTTGTGTATTTTTTACACTTTACTACAACATACATATTTAATTCTACAAATAAGACAATTGTATAGTGATTACTAACTTGAAATTTGGAATCCACATTAAAACAAAATGAAATCCCTCTGAAATTCAACGTAAATGTTTGTTTTTCTGCATCGAACACACCAGGATGAGTAGCCCCGAACGTATGTTCTACTTGCTCAATGGTGGGCATCACTTCGGGAGCGTTGAACAACACTCCACTATTTATAAACAATATTTAAACAACTAAATAATAATACATAAAAATAAAAGAAGTATAATATATCAATATACTTACCAATATTGAAGTTTAATATTTTTCAAATTAACTATTTCGATCATCTAAAATCACGCAATAAACATAATTAGCTCTGTCAAATATTGTAGTAAACAAAATTTGTTTTGCTTACTTTAAGACGTTGGTTAACAGGATGAAACACAAATCGAATACCATCTTGGGGTAGGTCCAATATGAGATCAACACTTAAAGGGTTCTGTAAAAATCACAGCGTGTAAATAATAAAAAAAGATATGGATAATAAGGACGAATAAAATAAAATTAATAAAATACCTTATCGTTGTATAATACTTGAACCCCTTTTATAATACCAACTTGGGATTGAATTATTGCTACAGCTTGACAAAAATGCATACCTGAAAATAAAGCCATAAGAGTAATAAAAAAAAAAGATGAATAATAAAGACGCATTAAAGCCAAAAATACATGTAAACATTTAGTAATCATTGATCGTTCAAATATCTTATGAACATATTTTTGCTTAATTAATAAAATATTATACACTCGCTAAATGTTCATAAACAATGTTATTTATGTTACATGGCAGGTAAATACATTTAAATAAAGTTGAAGTTAAAGAATAAATTGAAATGAAAAAAAGGATAGAAATAATTTAAGCGTATCAAAATTAAGTTCCATTTAAACAATGTTATACTATAAGATATTTAAAATTTGAGGTTTCTTTTAAAGGTCATAATTTTAAGCACGTAAATAAACTATTTTAAAACGATATTTTTACTTACCTAAAACAAATTCCCATTGTTCACAGCCCAGAGATCTTTCTGGAACGACGTCTAAAGTTAACATTTTCTTTATGATGTACAACTTAATCTTTACACTATACACTATACATTACAAATATGTCGAAAGTTATGTCATTTTTAATGCTTTGCTACAAAAAAATGTACACAACACGAATGGCCTTTTAAACACAGTTTTAAATTATTTTTATATACCTAGGTATTATTATTATTGTTCAGTGTATTTTATATTTAATACAAATGAATCAGCTGCTGCTAACTGCGAAATAGCCTATAAAAAACAACACTCAACAGCAATCTGTAATCACAAATCAGCTGACAAAACATAAACACTGATATCGTCCTATTTGGAGGGGGCAATAATTGTTTTGTTATTGGCCAATACAGTTTTTACGAATAAAAAATAGTTACACAACACAGTACGCTAAAGATAAATCTATTGAGGCGCATAAAATCACATATATATGTATATATATATATATATATTATGGTTTAAATGAAATATAGTTTCAACGATCTCCGCAGGGATCGCTGGATATAATGTTTGTTCTGGAACAATAGATGGGAAATAGGACTATTATATTATCCGTGGACCGGGGTTAACGGTAACCACGATTTTTACCTATAGAACAAAAACAATTAAGTTACAGCCGACTTGCGCAGGTCACAATTATTTCGTGACAACTGAAACACAAAGAAATAAAGAATACTTCCTAAAAGAGGAATGAGGATGTATGATAATATTATGACCCATAAGGACACGCTTCACGCAATGATTTCAGTTTTATATTCTTAATGCGGAAGGTCATATTAATAATTATGTAATACTGTAGGTACTATTCTCGGAATATATTTCAAATAGATTTAAAGCGCAATTTCGAATGCAATAGTTAATGTTTTTTTATAGATATCATTAATAAAAATGCATTTCAACAACTTATCGTTTTGTTAATAAGCTCAAATTAAAGAAAACTCGTTAGACGAAAGCAACTATAGACTAAATTCACTAAAATGTAATTTTACTTCTGTGTAGTGTGTTTTCTGGTACGAATTGAAGTTATGATAAAATTACATGTCGATTACTATCAGCGATTGCTACACGAGTTTAAGAATAATTTCATACATATAAAAAATGAAATTTCAAATTTGTTATTCAGCTAATATATTTTATTATGGTGTAGTTGTAATAATAACTATGTTATCTATGTATATAAAAAATAGTAATAGTAATAAATAATGTGATAGTAATAAAAAAAAAATTGTAAAACAAAATTAAAAGCCTTTTATGTTTTATTAGAAAACATTAATAGATAATACATCAATATAATTTTCTTTTGTCGTTTATAATATTAAGTAAAAAAAAGGACCGCACAACAATTTGTTAATAAACATCAAGTATTATGACATAAAAATATAATTAAGACTAGAATAATGCATGTATTTAGATTTGTTTTTTACTCTATATTAATTATGATGAATTATTTCCATTTACTGTATTTGAGTAAACATAACCTTGCTCCTGCAGAATAGACAATCTCTTTTCAACTGCATCACGATCTATAAAACAATATAAATTATTTAATTAAAAATTATTTGTTAACAGTATAATTCTATCTATGTAGGCTTAAGCGTCTCTTTGAGGACCGTCACTAATTCCTTCAAGGAGGAGGCTTCTATACGAATATGTTTTTCAAAACAGATTGTTTGTTCTATTACCGGGCCCTATGGTGGAACCTTTTGACTAGACAGATCTTTGTCTAGTAAATGAAGCCGCCTAAAAGCACTACACACTACCACTTACTTTATCCTATCAGTTCTTTGTATTCATTAACAGTAGTATTTTTAATTGAAAAACTTACTATTATGCGATTGTAATTTACTACAAAACGATGATTGGCTAGGGAGGTTTAATACTTACATTTAACTAATATTTCTTTATCTTGAGGAGAGCTAACTTGTTGAGATAGACTATGTAAAAGTATTTGTGCTGTTTGATACGATTTAAAATAATCATATGGCGTGTTGCCCAGTTCCTTCAAAGCTGCTTTAGCACACTAAAATATTTTAAATTACATATTATAAAAAAAAACCTTTATGCTGATATTTAATGAGCTTACAATTTCTATGGCATATTCGTACAATAATTTTTCGGCCGATGTAGCTGAAGTAGATGTATTATGTAGCATGTTTGGTACATTGATCTGTTTACAATCGTCCATTACTTTATGAAAGGTTTCATTCAGTTGCTGTACGACTTTAAATTCAAATTAAACACACTGATTAAATTATGAAAACTATTACAATTAAAGATTATAGTGAAATATTAACTATACCATTTTTGACATTTGTCGAGGGTTGTAATCGACCGGCTTTCAGTTCAGAGGTAGCAATACTTAGGCTTGAGCTCAGTAGTTGTAGAGCTCTAACAAGTAATACTAATCTTTCATAACGTGGTCTTTTAGGGGAAGCACATTCAACAATACACTCGACTAACGCTAGTACAAAGTTTAACTTGGCTAATGTCTCAATGTGTTCTTTCTAAAATGAAAATGATTTGCATTACTGATATAATATGTTATTATAACTACTAGGGCCATGTTATGTAATTAGGAATAATTCTTACTTCTAATATTGTTTCTTGGGGAAGTTCAGGAAACGTAATGTTTCCAAGTTCTATAAATAATAATTGTATATATAGTTGAAAATACATAATAGTGAACATATTTTTTCTTATTTTTAAAAATAAATATAATATTTTATTTAATGTAAAACTTAAAAATGAACTAGTGAAATTTACTTACCGGGTAAGGTCATGGTACGATTATTATTACTGAAGGGAAGTCCTACAGTGCCTGGTTTTTGATTAGTATTGTACATAAATTGCTGTGTCAATATTGGAGAACTTAGAACTATCAACATATAAATATAAAATATTTAACTGCAAATACTTAAAAACCTAATCATTAATTAATTTACCAGATTTTTTTAGTGGCGAACTAGTTGGAGTAATGTTCCATGTATTATAGGGTGGTGTTTCTGAAGTTCTTCTTCCAGAAGGGGGTGTTCCAAGCATAAATTGTACCTTGAAGAGAGATACAATTTGTATTAATAAAATATCGGTGAATTGCCCAATTCATGGATTACCACGAGGACACAGCCTACTACTCAGTACATAATGTAAGTGTTTGTATAAATTTAAAGCTGATATTTTAACCTTCCAGCAGGCACTCTATTTGCAATTCTTATTACATTAGTAGTCGCACATTGTATAATTTACAATAGTACTAAAGCTGGTTGATAATCATACATCCGATTAATTTTATCAAATATTAATGCATTAACTGTACCTTAAACCTTAATTAAATAATAGGCTGCAATAAATAAAATTAATAAAAACAATATACAACATATACAAAGATAAAA
Source organism: Adelges cooleyi (assembly GCF_023614345.1). Lineage (NCBI taxonomy): Eukaryota > Metazoa > Arthropoda > Insecta > Hemiptera > Adelgidae > Adelges > Adelges cooleyi. The sequence goes on from NW_026095761.1 coordinate 1,471,545, forward strand.
CTCTATGTAAAAAAAATTGATATGTTCAAAGCTGTTGTATTTTTTACAACAGTGCGTTCGCTGGAAGGTTAAATAGTCAACTTTACAATTAGTACTATAAATGATTATAGATATAGTTTTTATTTAAAACAGATAAATAAAACCTTAAGTTTACTAATTATTTGTATGGTATGATACATTTGTTATTTAATTTTCTAATTAATACAAACTCCATAATTGATTTAAACGTACGGAAGGTGGCGATATGGAACAAAAATCTGGCCCACTTATGTTTTTTGAAGGTCTAGCATTCATTGTAATCGGCTGAGATCTAGGCACAGACTAGAAATACATTGAATAAAATAAATATATTATCAATTTTTTTCTACACATGTGTAATGATATACCGTGAAACTTATCTAAAACCGAATTACACGGGACCATAAGAAAATTCAGTGATCAATTTATCATTTTATTTAGTATAATATATGAGCAAAATGGTTTAGCGGGATCATTTAAAATTCAGTATATTCCAGTTATCCGGTTTTTCCAGGGTCGGTTTTAGACAGGTTTTGCTGTATATGATTTAATTACACAATAAGTAACTTACTTTTGGAGATCGAGCATTATTGTAGTCTTGCTGGGTTTGTATGCATAAAGTACTTGGACGTGGAGGACTAGCACTAATTTCTTTCTCTCTGGTAATGTAATTAATTAACAGAATGATTTAATATATTATACAAACCGATATGAATATATTTATGATACATACAATACAATTATATAAATACTTAAAAGGAAATATAGGTAACTGTTGTATAACTTAACTATATTAAGACTTTTATTGAGGTATAATAATAATTTTTTAAAAATTAGATGTACTAGTAACGAGACACTAAAAATATTCAATTCAAATGATTGTTGCTATAAAGACTTAAGTTAGTTGAAAATAATTATGATATAACAAAATTAAATTGTATGAAATCAATGGTCAGTGAAAAGTTTTTATTATATATTAAGTTAAATTTATTATTTATGACAGTACAATCATTATATATTTTTGAGTAGTAAGAGTACACATTTATTTACTTACTGAGAGTATGCTGGCAAATTTGAAGGCACTATAACATATTCATCAGAAAGATCAGGACTAGCTGAATATTGATAACCTGACATAATTTTAAGTGAAATAAAGTCAAATTTCAGATTATTCCTTTATACAAATATTTGATTATTTATGCTGACCTTGATCAAAAACTGATGGTGTTTTTGGGCTAGCAGCAAGTGGAGATGGCATAGTTACTGGTGGAGGCTTCATTTTTAAAAATCGATGATCGAAAAATGCTTCAAATGATATTCTATCTTTAGGATTTCTTTTAAGAAGGCCATATAATAAGTTTGACAAATCTGATGATGTTCCTGGAGGGATCCTAAGTTTAACCATAATAACAATATTATTATTGTATTTACAAAACATTTATTCAAATAAAATACTTTGGCATCAAGTTGCTTGTTTTTTCATAAATTTGTTTTAAGCCGGCAGGTGAATTGGCAAAAAATGGAGCTTTACCAGCCAAACATTGGAAAATAATCGTACCTAAACTCCATAAATCAGCTTTAGCATCATACTGCAATGACATTATAACTTCAGGCGCCTAAAAAAAAAAAGTAGAACATATATATTATATATAGTGTCATAAATTACAACTGTACATTTCTTTAAAATAAATAAGAAATACATTTTGTAAAATAATTAAATACAACTAAAGTAGAAATAGTACGAGTTTATTTTCATTTAATCATTTTAACAAATCATTCATAATGGCATGGGGTGGCACAATGGTCAGCCGTAGTTGCTTTTTAGCGCTGTGTTCGGCATTGCTAGTTTCAAAATGGGAAGCACTCAAGAATTTAAGTATTTGCTCTAGATAATATTTTTAATATTTCAATAAAAGTACTTAATTAAAAATGATTAGTAAGACAAGATTTAAAAAAATAATATTGATAACTAACATTAAGTGAGCATTTAAGTATTCAAACAAAACTTGTAAATACGTGACTTAAAATGAGTTGTAATACTAAAGATACACAATATTTTATAAAATCATAACTACAAAGATTTATAAATATTTTTAAAAGTAATAAATTAACTATATGACCTCAGATAAATTTCCCTGAAAATAAAGTATTACGTATAATAGAAAAAACATACCATATACATCGGGGAGCCACACATGGTAGCAGCCATTACACCTTCATCCAAAAATCTAGCGAATCCAAAATCAGCTAAAAATTATAATGACAGTTTTATGAATTGTATTATAGTACTAATATTAGGGTAACTATAATAAATTGATTACAGTAATTACCAATTTTTAATGTAATTTGGTGTGGTTCTGGATAACGAGTTTCTCCTGAAAACTTTAGCAAAATGTTCTGTGGCTTTAAATCTCTATGAAGGATTCCTTGTTTATTAAATTCATACATTGCACCCGCTTAAAAAAAAAAAAAAAATGTATTATAGATTTTATTGTTTTGTTTATTTAATTAAAGTTTTTCAACATAATATTTAATTCTTAAGGAAATAATATCTACCGAGTTGTCTTAAAAAAATCTGTATTGTATCTTCACTAAGGCATCCTTTCACTGAAATAAAAAAAAAACCAATACATTCAGTTTTATAAAACAAAGAGTTAATTGTTAAAAAGATAAATAAATATACTAAATTACATTTCAATACTAAGTATTGAACGAGGCATTAAACTTATTCAGAGAGAAATTAAGTTCTATGTTAACAAAGTACAATTAGTCACAAACAAAATTGATAGACTTGTAAAACACATGCGTTAATTTATCTTTTCGAGGTTTATTATAATTTGTACTACTGTATTAGTTATGTAATTATAAATACCATTTAAGTAATCTTGTAAGTCTCCACCGTTGCAGTACTAAAAATATATAAATACATAGTTAATATAATAAAAAGTTAACAACATGTATGATAATATATCTTAAATACTGCATACCTCCATCACCAAATGAAACGCATCATCAGTATCCTAAAAAATAAAAAGGAAACAATACAAGTAAATTATATTGCTTAAACAAAAATACAAATATTACATACCAGACATTCCAAAAGGTGGACAACATTATCGTGCTGTAGAACTGTCAATTTCTAAGATAAAACATACATAATATAACTGATTTTAATTCTGAATCTATTATTTATTTAACTAATAAATTATGTAGATAACTGTTTAATGAACAGAATGATATTGAAATATGATTTTTTAAAAAAATACTTAAATTCATGATACTAATGTATTTTTAACAGTGAAAATCTGGTGGATTTTATAGGTTATTTTTAACATTAAATTTTGATACTAATACGCTTAGTTTTGATACTGACAGAACTTAAGCGAGACATACAAATATTTTTATCATCAGCTTAACAAGCCTTAAAGACCCATCGCTGCCGTTATAAGACGATGGTTTCATGACAGATTTGCTGTCTTCAGTCTATTGCTGGAAAAGGATGATGGCTCCTTTTCATTGGACGATTGCTCGCCCAGCAAACGGAGCGCCCATGACCAAGTGTAAAACTAGCGACAGTGAACGCTAACACACTGTCGCCTTACCTACTCGGCCACTCCTCCTGCTCTTAGAGATACAAATATATCATAGATAATACAGATGTGTTCAACATTAATTTATTACTACTAAATTAAAGATTTTGATAATGAAAATTAAACTAAACACTAAAAATAGCAATAATGGCACGTAAAAAAAAAAGTTTATTCTCTTATGATTTTGAAGATGAACAAAGCAATAATCTTCTTTATAGTTATGAATGTAATGTTTATAATTCAATGATTGATACAATTATTAATAGTTTGGAAACCAGTTTTGAAAAACATGGACAACTCTGCGCTGATTTTTCATGCTTAGATCCACAAAATTTCAAGACAAATACCCCCAAACTCTTTAGGAGAAGTGTTTAGTATAGTCAAACAATTTAATAATGATATAACTTTACAATCTTTACAGCAAGAAATGGGAAACATTGAGTCAAAGTTTAACAGAAGAATATTACAACATTAAATCAAATAATAGCTCCGATATTGGAAATAACTATGATAAAGAAGGTTATGAAAACTGTGGTTTGATAGATGAAACAATAATATTAGATGACATAATGCAAAAAAGTTCTTGTTGTAAATTATCTGACAAAAAGTGTCACATTTGCTATTTTTTTTGTATTAATTCGCTATAATCTGTATACCAATGCATACCCAGGACTTTATTTGGCTTACAAACTTTTATTAACTTTATCAGTAAGCCAAGTATCATCTGAACATACTTTTTCTAAATTAAAACAAGTGAAAACATCAATTCGTAGTACTTTAAGTCAACAGAACCTTGAAACACTCATGTTAATGAGTGTAGAAAAACACATTCTAATAGATCTCGATAATAATGTTATAACAAACACAATTTCAACCAAAAGTGATCTCCTCAAAAAAGTGCTTCCATATTGAACAGTATTAAGTATTAAAACTTAAGGCTTAGTAGTTCATAAATTCTGACATATTATTATAATTTTAAGTTTTAACATATTATGATAATGTATATTTATAAATACAGAATCTAAACTTATGACTATCATATTTAATATTGATTAGTGATTACATTTATAAATACAAAAATGTATTACACGTGCATGGTAACATTAATTTAGGATATCCGCCCCTGAAAATGGCTATTAGATATATTTTTGTCAAATATTGCCTATCCTTTGCCCCTTAATAAATAGCGCATTCCGTTCTCCTTAAAATATTAAGCCATATAGACAAAATATCTTACCCTCAGAATATCAATTTCTTTTTTAAGAAGACTTTGAGTTTTAGGTATATTTTTCTTCATAATTGTTTTGACTGCAACGTCCATATCAGGTTTCTAATTATAAATAAAATAAATATTAATATGTATTATATATTTGTGTATAATAAGTCTATCATGGTTAATATGCCAATCCTTTCAGAAAAGAAAATTTTAAAAACTGTATTAAATACCTTTCTGGAACGGCCTTTGAAAACAATTGCAAAAGCTCCTAATCCCAAACGATTAGCGCTGCTATATTCATAATCACCAATAACTTCCATGTTTTGAATGATATGTTAAGCCTGTAGTGGAATAAATACATGGCTGCATGAGTTAGTTTTCAAAATACATAAAATTTAAGAACATTTTTTTTTTAAATTTTGCTTTGAGTCTTAAAATATTATTATTGGGCAACACATTTTTATAAAGGTCATGTATATTTTGGATTCAATTTGTTTTTAAGTTAATGCCTTTGAAAAATACATATTTTGGACTAAAATATTAGTTTTATGATAATAATTTAAATGACTGAGACAAGGTGATTGAAGCTCAATACCTTATTACGGTTATGAATTTTATTTAATTGCATATTCTGGTGAATCGATACCACCAGCAACATACACACAAACTTATTTTATACGATTACACAATTTAACTATATTATAAACTATTAATAATAATTTGAATAGTCATAAAGAGATTAACAGATCGGCCCATAAGCAGGGACGACTAAACTTGTCACGGGTCTGCTGTTAAACTGGTAGAAAAATAGTTGACTGTGCCACCTCCTTAACTGACAATACTTGATATCGAACAATGACATTTCATCAGAAGCTCATTCGGTGTTAATGCGAATTAGCTTTACAGTAATTAAAAAATGTAATAATAGGGGTACATAGTTTCAAGTAAAAAATATATATACTTACTTTGAAAAAAAAATACTCAAATGATAGCCACAACGATGTACCTAGTTTTTTATGCCAATCAACAAGTACAACAGAACTGAGTTGAATAGCATTTCCATTTACTTCTTTTTTTATGTACTGATCTACGAACTATGATAATTTAGTCTATTCTGCGTTTTATGTACTATTAACTCGATCGATTTTGTAAAAAAACGCTTATAGTTACTAATATTTATAAAACTTATGAAAGATTAATTAAGATACATCGATTTCATTCGCGTACAATCTTCATACTTATTTTTTTATCAATGGAGACTAACCAAGATGTACTATTCCGCAAGATGAACTTGTCTTGTCGTAGTAAGGGCATGGCCGAAACAAAAATAATAAATATCAACACAAGTAGAATACATCGACATAGATAAGAATATTCTTATCTATCTCGATGGTAGAATCAAAGAATCAAGGTGGACCAATCCACCTTGCATAGAAATGGTAGAATGTTAGAAACGAGCTGATAACATAACCATCTTTTATCATAAGGGTTGTGATCAATTTCAGTTATCTTTTCCTTTGATACTGTTCAGTGTTTGTGTCCTTACACTTAAAAGTCATGAGTTATTTAAATGATCAAAACCGTAAAGTTAGTTTAACAAATGTTTTGATTTTTTTACTATTATGCATACGTCGAAATTAAAATAATGATGTATTTTTTTATTTTCAGAGCTGGTAATAGGGTAACATTACCATTTTGCGATCATTTGTGTAAAAATGAGCAATTGTAGCTGCTCGTTGAATCACTTGAATTATGCAACATTTATTAAGAACAATCCTTTGCAATGGGGCACAACACAGGAGAATATATTTTTGTATAAACCATACAATTACCCGCCAGGTTAGCTTTGTTTCAGTTATGACTAATTTAGATATCTAAAATATTATATTTAATTAGATATCCCAGACAACATTGAAACCAAAGATACTGGAAGCCAATGAAACAATTGTCGATAATCCTAAGTCAGTATTGCCTAATGGTAGACAGTTACCACCACAATTAAAACCTGTATGTAGTGCCAATGAAAATATTATTAGAAATGATAAAGAATGGATGGATGTAAGAGTCAATTTCAAAGACTTGCACCTTCATTACTCAAAACTCTCGAAAAGTCGATTAACCAGTAAGTACACATACATATTTCTATAAAGGTGTTTATTATCACTGTAAAATGGATGTTGTTTAAGACATTTATAAACAAATTCTGCTTATTTGTAGGGTTAATTTAAATCAAAGTGAATTATATTTAAACATGTAAATATAGGAATTGGGTACACATAGATACTATATGAAAATATTAATTAACATTATTCTATAGCTTTGGTGGTGATGACAACATTAGCTGGCTATGCGATGGCTCCTGCTCCATTTGATCTATTAACAATGACATACTGCTGTGCTGGAACTGGTCTATTATCAGCAGCTGCTAATTCAATAAATCAATATCATGAAGTGCCATTTGACGCTCAAATGTCAAGAACTAAGAACCGAGTACTCGTTCGTGGCATAATATCGTAAGATTTTTGGCATAACCAATTAATTTATGTGTAATAAACATTGGTCTGTGACTTATTAGATTCAAATTTACTTAGTTGTCAATACTGACCAGTAGCAAGGCGTTAGTCATAAATTCAAGATTAAAAAAAAAGTAGAATATTTATTATACTAATTTAAATTAAATAAAAGTGGGTAGACATTTTACCATCATCTCTATAAGCTATTATAACACTTTGCCACTGATAATTACTAATGATTATTTTATCGACTAAGTTTGATATCTTGTAATATAAATAATTGTAAAATTAATTTTTTTAGGCCACTTCATGCACTTATGTTTGCAACAGTCTGTGGGTCTTTAGGTATAGTTACCTTATATTATGGTGCAAATCCAATAACAGCCGCTTTGGGCGCTACAAATTTAATATTGTATACGTCTGTTTATACACCAATGAAACGTATTAGTATTTTAAATACTTGGATTGGCTCAATAGGTAATTCACAGTCATAAATTGAAAATTTAACAAATTTAAGTTTTGCTATTTTGTATATTTGATGGTTTTTAATTTTTTAATTTTAATTAGTTGGTGCAATACCTCCACTAATTGGATGGGCAGGTTGTACTGGTGGACTTATTGATCCCGGTGGTTTGTTACTCGCTGGTTTATTGTATACATGGCAGTTTCCTCACTTCAATGCTTTATCATGGAATTTACGACCAGACTACTCGAGAGCTGGCTATAGAATGATGTCAGTTACTAATCCAGGTAAAATTAGAGAAAACAAATATTGTTTTGATTTTTGATTAACCATACATATTGGAATTTTTATTATAGGATTATGTAGAAGAACAGCATTGCGCTACACTATAGGTATATTTGGTTTGTGTTGTGCAGCTCCTTTGTGTGAACTGACCAATATGTATTTTTCAATTGCTGTTGCGCCATTGAATGCTTATTTCGTCTACTTAGGTATATACTATTTACACAGAGTGATTATTTTATCACGGACCACTCAATATCTCATAGGGTTTAATATGTTGTTTTTAAAGAATGTGATCTCAATTGTTCACAATTTTTGCTTTTAGCCCCCTCCCAACTTAGTTTTTTTTATAACAACTTTTGAACTTAAATGGTAATGCATATATTTTACTAACTTTTTTAATTTGGAATAATGTACTAAAAATGTTGAATCGTTGATAACCAGTATTGGACAACTATTTTTAAAGTTAGGATAAGAGGGGAAGTGCGTTTGGGAAATGCGCGCAAATAAAAATAATACTACACTCTACCTTTTCTCCTGCCTTAAACATGAAACTTCAAAAATAGTTATACGAAACTGGTTAACGACCAGTCAAAATGTTTAGTACATTATTCTCAATTTAAAAAGTTAGTAAAATATATGCAATACCATTTAAGTTTAAAAAGTTGCTTTCAAAAAACCCTAAGTTGGAAGATGGATAAAAACAAAAAAAAATTGTGAAAAATTGAAACGTTTGTATAAAAACAATATGAAAAAAAAATTGTTTATTTCTTATAAAACCCTATGAGATATTGAGTAGCCTATGATAAAAGAATGACCTGTATAATATTATTCTGTTTAAAATTAATATATTGACGTAATCTTTTTTCACAGCTTGGAAGTTTTATCAAGAATCTGATAGCAAGTCGTCGAGGAAACTATTTAGGTTTTCTTTGATTCATTTACCTGCTCTTATGATACTATTACTAGTCAACAAACATGGTCTATGGTCTAGTAATAGGTAAATGTTGTAGCTGTACTTACTTAAATAATTAGAACATTGACATTTCAATAACAATACTATGTTTTGATTTTATAGCGACCCCAAGGAAACCAATAAATTAATTACAATTAACAAAGATGATGCAAGTTTGGGCTTTATTTTCAAAACTCCTGTATCAATTTAGAACTAGCGTTGTTTTAATTACATTTTTGTTATTTATTGGAAGATATTACATTGTTTGTATAGAATGAATTACACTATGTTTTTATGTCGTGTTGAGTAGTAAAATTATTCATCTCATTGAATTGTTATTTATTTACCTATTTCAAATCTTTAGTTAAGAGGGTTATTTAAATAACAAGTTAGAAACTTAGTTTTAAACACACAATAAATAGGGTGTTCAGCCATATAAGTCACAAAATACATGTTATGTTATTTCAATCAACATCCTATGTTTTTGTGGCATGGTGGGCAGGTTGTCTGATACTGGTCTGGAAGATATAAATTTAAGTATTAAACAATGTGAAAAAAGTAAGAAATAGTTAATAATGTTAAGAGTATTTTATGTTTTATTGAAAACTAATGTGCACAATTAGTTGTAATTAAATTATAATGTTTATTTCCAGTGAGTATACAAATATTTAAAATGTTAATAGTCTGTTCATAACTTACTGTAACACGAGATTTCTTACTTACATGGAATACTGATAGTTCAAACGTAGGTGATATAATAATGAGTAATGACATTACAGTATTATCGCAGAATAGACTATTAGTCTATTCTGTGGTACTATAAATGTCTGTAGTTTTAGAGGTTAAAAAAACATTTACGCATTAATTTTATGTTAAAACATTGTGATCATTAGAAATTACAATATTTTAAAATATTGATCGGTAATTTTACACAGCATAAGTTACTAAAAACACTATAACTACCAATTGTGGTTTCCATGTATTATAAAAAAGGTCACGTTTATCTCGGTTAACATCAGTTATTGTGAGTCCTACATAATTAATAAATCAATAGGCAAATAGACAAGCTATGCATGTATGACATGTGATGCCATAATATACATGACAATAATATGAAATCGGACACGGTGCTGATTGTTACCGTGTTTATTTACTACAAATGGAGGTGCCATAATTTATACTGATACGAAATGCCTCTAATGTATACCTTTTGTACTTGGTTTCCTTTACGTCTTGGAACAATTATAGTTGGATTGATATCAATAGTAAGTAACTCTTATTTATAATAAAATACTAGTACCTATAGCTATAAATTTCAGGAGTTAGCAGAAAAAAATCAGGATTAGAGATAAACTCATAACCACCAGGATAAAAGATAAGATGCTTAGTGAACGAGATGGATCTGTAGTGAGAAGAATGATGATTTTTAAGAAGACGAGTAGCAGTGCTACTGTAACACGTATTAATAAATAGGATAAAATGTAAAAAGATGAAGTGAGATAAAGCGGCGTGTCGATAATTCTGTAGGATAAAATGAAGGTTTTATAAGACGTGGATATCATATCTATGTAAAACTAGTTATTATTTTTATTGCACCATTCTGGTCTTAATTGATTTAATTGAAAGCAATAATATTTATTTCGTAGAAAAAAGCCAGTACAGTGGGGTCGGGGCATAGTGGGAACGGGGAGGTCACAGATCTACAGGAATTATTATGTCTGAAAGTGATAAAATCACTTTTAAATAAACGCTTCGATGCAAAATTGTGGACAGTAAGTTCAAACCAGTACAGTCAAAATCAAGCACAGTATAAATTATCACAGTAAGGAAGTATTATACGTAGATAAGTGAGTAAGGGAGGTCCACTGATAAAAATAAAAATATCGATAAAAGCATTGTACCTAATGACAAATAAGTGCTTATAAATTAATTTATAGTATTAAGGTAGATACGATTAAAGTTGATCGTAGTTAACAGTATAATGAAAATATTTTCATTACCTGTTAGCTGTTGATTTTCATACACTAGCAACCTGGAAGTTGACTACGGCCAAAGTATAATATTCCCCTTTTTTCGGGTTTTCCCTAATAAAACAAAAATTTTACTACAGATTTTTGAAAAAATTGTAAATGGTATAGTTCCATTCAAGATGTACCTTCGGTCTAATTTTCAAATCCCTAAAATTTACTTGAAAAAGTAAAATAAAGAAAAATTGTCTATCCCTTCTAGAGGAAAGGGTTTATTATGCAATTTTTTTGTTTGCCAATGTTTATCGGTTGGTACTTGGTAGTACTTATATTTATTATAGCTTTGTCTAGATGTCTAATTTTTTAACGTTTTAAGAAAGCCACTTTTTTAATTTTGTTTTTGAAATATTATTTTCTTAATAATTGTTAAATGCTACAACTGAATTTCTGTAATAAAACCCTGCGACATACATTCTCATTTATTTATAATTCAATATATTTGATTATAGTTTATCTATTAGAAAAATAGTTGATATTTTACAGGACGCATTGATTTTTAGGCTTTATTCACCGTAGAAACAATATAATAGAAATAACAGAAAATAGCACCATTTAATAGTATGGTTTCAGATTAGTCAATATTCCTATATTTAACGACGATTTAAAAATGTAATAATTGAGATAGCTAAAATTAATGGGTATGATGCAGTGATGATTTTTAGATTAATTAATAAACATGAATGGCCAAGGAAACTGGAATGGTAGGATAACCAGCACGCTTAGTAGGAGGGATAATGAAAAAAAAAATAAGATCTGTTTTCTTTTCGTAAACTCAAAAGGATTAACAAAAATAGTTGCATAAAAAAAATAATTTAAAATCTTTATTAGGTAGCACAAAAGATAAAATAGGGCAAGAGAAAAAATCGGGGATTTTTTTAAATACAGTGTGTTGAATTTGATAAATGCTCAGAAAGAACCAAACATCGGGGTTAGGTTTAAAGAACACATACGGAACATGAAAAACACATATCTCCTATTACGGAACATTTATTGCTGCCGTAATACGTGTATTTATATACTACAACACGACTACTCGCGTATATTTTTTTTTGTCGTTAGGTTTTTTTAAAAAATATTTTATAATTTTATTTCTCTAATATATAAAACCAAAAGTGTTGCTTAAGTTTTTTTAGTCTTATACACTATAGTCTATATACTAATTATACTTATAAAATGTATTAGAAATTTCCTTAGAATATAAGTTTTTACGTTTTCTGAACACTATTCTAAACACGATTCTAGTGTAGGTAATAAAAAAACCGAAAATGTAAGTAGTACAAAAGTTATCATAAAGAAGAATGCTTTTTTATGAAAAAAAAATGTATTATGAGCAATAAACTAGGAACTGAATGTGTGAAAGCGCATGCCGCAAAACAACTTTAGTACCTACTCAATTTTGTTGGGTATATATAGGCTTTCAAATTATCTGTATTTACTTTCCAAACAACCAATTGTTTCACTTTAGATGTTTAGCAATTTCAATAGGAATCGTTAACGTACAAGCACCATTTGATTTTAATGATTTAAAAGTTAAGCCTAAATTGAGAAATTTTATTTTCAGGCACAATCAATTCTCTCAGAAATATTATGTATTTTAAGTTTAAATATGACAGGAACAATATCATGTGAATTGAACTTATTACTTCACTCAAATAATATGGCGTATACGACGGATATTTTGAGATCAATAGAAAAAGGTTAGATACATTTTGAAACTTATTATCTATTTACACATCTAAAATGTATTGTATAAATCTAAAAGTTTAAATAAAATTTGTTTTTCAAATTCCAAATGCATGTGTATTCTTTGTTACAGATCCGAATAGTTATATTTTGGGGATTATAATATATAATATTGTCTACACGATAAGTTGTTTGTTGTTGTTATATGGTGCTTATAAGGTAATAAATATGATAATAAGTGGTTTTAGTTAATAGACATGGTACATAATATATAAATTTATATGTACAGTGTACTCATATAATATATCTCATATAGTATATTATACTTAATAAATATTATATTTTTTAGAATGCAATAATGTTGATTTTACCGTATATAATATTGGAATTTGTGAGATTGTTGGTAATTCTTTACATCGTGATAACATCGATGGTGTTGATAAAAATGAACGTTTTGAATTTTTTGATTCTCATTTTAGTTTCTGTAATTGGAGTTTTTTTATTGCGTATGTATGATATTATATAAATAATAAATTAATTTTATATTATAGACTTTTTATCAAATTATTAATACTTTATTTTTCTTTATAAGACTTTTAACATTGCTATTCCAAATATTTTTTTAAAGAGTTACGTTATTGTAATATTGGCCGTTAAATGTATATATTCGTTTTCGCCAAAATAGAAATGTAGGTATATGGAAATGTATTTTCCTTATTATTGATAATGATCAAATAATGATATGTAAATTCCAAAAATAAAAAATAATAGTTTTATTAGAACTTTTAGTCTAATATTAAAAATAAAAGTTCTACCGTCAAGCAAAATCTGGTTACCATTTAGGAGTTTTTTTTTAAAAATAAAAACAAAAAAATTCGTTTTAAAAAAGTTAATAAAAATAAAGTAGGCAATGGCAATAAAATTCGATGACATATGTTGTGTTATATTATTTTCTATATTTTTTTAAAATGTTAAAACTTTACGATTACTACAAAACAAAGATGAAGGTATAAAGTTAGCTAGTTCGTACACCTAATGTCAGATGTATAAATAATTGTATAAAAATATTTTTTAGCGAAAATATTACATCATGTGGTTTTATTGTATACCTTGTAATATTTATTGTGATGGTGATATTGCAGAAATTTTGATCTACATGTGGTGTTGCCCAGTGAGCTTGGTGCAATGTTTAAGATTGGTGAGAAAATCAGTAGGTCAGGCGCAAGAGGCTTTCGAGATCGACAACAATGGGTTGTCTAATAGTCAAGACATCATATACGATCCACTATCTGAACACTACGGATGGAGACCTTTCAAACCGAGCTACAGTTATCCTTATGAAAACATGCCGCGATACGAATATTAATTTCCTACTTATAGCACGTTAGAGAGGCTCGTGTTCTAGACTATTGTCTACAAATATCAAATATATTATTATTTATAAACAACTATCGGCTATAAAATAGTAGTGAAAAGTCCCATAATATGTGATTCAACTATATTTTAATAGAAACTTTAAACGCACTTATAGTACCTATTTTTTTAATACACCTACATAGCTATCTAATTAATATAGCATAAATGTTTGACTTGAGTTTATTTGAATATTCAATACTTCAGTCAGTAGTTTAAAAATCTAACAATGTATACCAGGTAAATGTAATTATATTATGCACATTTTAAATTATTTACTTATCGATTTGGTATAAATACTGTTCTTTTAATCGATATTATTACTGAACTATAATAAACATGAATATGTAAAAATACGATTGCAAAAATTATTGTACATATTAGTTTTGTTACAGTTCATTACAATGTATCCTGATGTTCGCTAAAGAGAAACTATACATTTTGTATAAAGTATCTGTTAATTCATTATTAACGTTCAACTTTTTTTCTATGTTTCTTACAAAAGTAGATCGATATTTTATTGTAGGCAGCTCTATTTCTATAATCGAGGACTGGTATTATATGCATAAAATATATTTATATATGGTACTTATAAATTTATATTGTTTTGAATGTACAACGTTTTAAACAATGGCCAATACATATCGATTTCGTGACCGTGTTTTAAAGAAGTCATTCTGATTTCTACATGAATGGGCCAAACTAGGAGAAATTGCTAATAATCACAATCGTTTCTTCGCCCGACTTGAAAGGTACATTGCTTTTTTTCGCTGTTTCGTTCACCTCTTGTCTTAGTTTAATCTAGCCTATATATAACTGAAAACTGTTATAATATGTCAGTTCCAAAGCCAACATTTATCCAAATAGTATTATAAAATATTAAGTGTATAAAACTACTCAGTTCTTTAGAATTAACTTCACTTCCTTAGTGTTGTTTTACATGCAAAATAAAGAGTGGCGTGATCCCCTTCTTAACACCTTATATGCATCTTCTTCTTGGCAAAATGGGGAGCCATTCTTTATTCACTCCACACAAGTCACAACATCCACCCGCTTCTTCGGTCTATCTCTAACTCTAAATCTTTCTTCCGTGATAACTCTAACTATTTAAAAAAGGCCGAGCCATCCCAAATTTTATATTTATAAGTTGATTTCATTATCACACTAGAATTTTCTAAGTTTTTAATTATTTGAAAACGCTATAACTGTCAGTTTACATTAAAAAAATGTTAGTATACTCTATACGACTGTACATAGTGTAAGTTGAAATTGGAATTGTTAGATTCAACAAACCTCTCGCTAAAAAATAAAATTCAAACATGTAGGTATTTTGACAAGCATTACCTTCAAATTTTAAGGTCCCCAAACCCTCTCAAATTTTCGTCAATGCTTGCAACAATGTTCCCCCCTCCCCCTTAGCACGGTACTGTAGGTAGTGTTATTCAAATTAAATGTATATTTGAATAGTTAAAAATCCATATAATTTTTGTAAAATTAAATTAAAATCGGAAAATGTTTAATGTTACACACGTTTTGATTATTTGTTATTGCGTGTATTTTACTTTTTTTTCAATGTGTGGAATATTAGAAAAGTCCCATATCCCTTTTCGCAAGCGTGATGCCCTGTCTAATAATTTTGTACATAAGCGTTTTAACTATCGGGATAGCACCTATGCATTGTGAATCGCTGCAGCCTAAAAGAATTTACTATAAAGGAAATTCGGTGGGGATAGTAGTATGTCGCGCGGTGCACTCCGGCCGGGATCTCAGTTTTTCCGGTGTAACAGTGTGTTGGGTGACCGAATGGGTCGTGCTGTGCTACAACTATGTGTTACAGCTCTTCGACCGTAAAGTTTATTACGATATCGAGTAGTTTTTTTAATTTGTAAAAAATATCACTACGTGACTTCTTATATCTATTTCCATTTTTGAGTGTTGCCAAAATCAAGAAAACAATGATTCCTAATCTTTTAAAAGGCTTTTGCTTTGTAATGGTACTTGAGGTAAGTAAGCTAAAATGTGGTCTTTATTTAATTTAACTGTTAAATGCTACACAAACATATTTTTTTTTTTGTTAAAAATGGAAAACTTACCAGCTTAGGTACATTAATTCGCGTATCGGCGTATAATGTATAAAATATGCATTAAAGGTTTAATTAATATAAATATATTTTAATAAGTAGTGCGCCTTTGTATAGAGTTTGAAAAATATGAATTGTTTAAAAATAAATTTCTTATTTGATTATTAAATTAAAAAAAAAAAGGAAATATTGCATCAGTTTTCTTTCCATTACTACAAGTATAATTAGTAATAAACTATAAACAAAACTTAAAATCCTAGTGTGGCTATTCAGCTTTTTGAGGTGGGCTAAGCACATTTTTGACGCCTATATTGAAGCCTAGCGTTAATACACGTGTGCTTAATATAAATAGATTTAGGTACATCTCGCTTTATATTTTTTTTATATCCTTTACAAGAATCTATTTTAAAATCTCTCCGCAATGATACTTAGTAAAGTAGTGGACCAACAATACATTATAATAGAGATTAATTAGGTATCTAATGTAATAAAAGAGAGCTACATAATAGACCTAACTATGTGCTATTAACGAACAATTACACAAAAAGATGTAGTCTATATTATATGAGCACGATTGCATTCATGCATCTGGGAATGCATTAAGTGTATTCGTCTCGTTAACATACCATCTCAATTCATAACTTTCCGTCTTTTTGCTTAATTATGATTAATGATGATCTGTGTTCAATATACTATAAAGCTTTGATAATGATTTATTCTATTTTATTTGCATCTGATTTAATTATTGTTCATATATATTTAATTTAAGAAACATAATAATGTCATTATAAGAAAATTGATTGATAGATCTAACTATTATAGTATAGATGTCAATAAAATAGTCTCTATTTTCACAGAAACGGTCATATTTATATTTTATTATAAACAAAATTGGTAATTAAGAATTTTATTACAGATGCAAATTGATTTTTTAATTAATACAAAAACGGTTTGGAAAAATATAAATTTTATGGGATTAACCTACCTATTCCAAAACTAAATTTGTATAACAATATTTTAATTTTTTATAAATTTGAAAACCTTGTCTTTGTAAAGATAGTTCAACATATTATAATCAAACATATATTTAATATTTTATCATTTTTTGTTAACTCCCTGAAAAATATAATTGGATACATCACGTTAGGTAAAATGTTAAGTAAATAATTTACAAAAATTGAAAAATGAATATATTTTTTTTATAACTGAGTAGAAAGGGTTTGGTATAAATAGATACATAAAAAACTTGCATTATAGAATTAAAGTAAATCGTTTTATTCATTTAACCGCTCGAGTGAATTGCAGAGTTTAACCTAATTCGAACGGCTTTTTTCTTATTACGTTATTTTCTGATTTTCTCTTTTATTCTTCCTTTCATTGAGTACATTTAGATTGGCATATAAATCTCACAATAAAACAACATTTTTAAATCAATAATCTTTGATGGGGATACAAATACTACAATCGCATACTCGAAGATAAAACAGACTGAGGATATTGACTAGGTATACATTTCATTTTATATTGTTAAATTAAACGTTCCCGTCAATTGATTCTGGCGTAGACGTCTGTCTGGACTTATTGTGAACAAATAGATCTAACGTGATGGTGACACGACAAAAATACATTGATCATTGAATTGGTTTATGAAGAACGCCCCAGGCGTGTCCCAATCATTTATACGCTAAAAGTATATATAAGTAGTCTAATTGCACAGTTTCTAGAGTTAAACACATATCACTATTGTTCGATATGAGATTTACTAGAAAAAAAAAATTGATATGGATGTATGTGTTGGCCAAACGTCTTTTTAGATTTTATTAATTTTATATTATTATTAAAGTAATAAAAGCCTAAATTATAGTTCTTCGGAATATTCTGCTGTATTTAACATACCCAATTAATTATTTCAACATTATTTATGGTCTATTATTTATAGCTCATAAATACATACATATTATATCTGATAATTAGGGATGTATAGCTTGCAAAACGTTTAAACAGTAGTTGTGCGGCCCCAACACTATAGCTAAGGGCGTCGGTTGCTGCTTAGGCGGACCCTGGAAAAAAGTTATGTTAAATTTCATTAAAAGTTAGAAATAATTACGGTAGAAACATAAATCATAATTAAATGTAAATGATTTTAAATGATACAATACTATTTTAGTTTCGAAATAATGTTAATACATCAATTAACCACGGATTTAAGTTAAAGTTTATTTCAAATAAGATATTGTTTATTGTTTAATGCAATTTGTTTGCACATTGTTTGATGTTCAATTTTATATTTTATTATTTTTTAAAAAAAATTATTCACGTCTGATTCTAAATATTGTATGAAGTACTTGTGTGTTATTTGCATACATTAGGTAATAGGCGCTTTATTCACTTATTATTATTATTATGAATATTAACTATTTATTATTGTGCAGGCAAAATATTAATGTGAAATGTACCTATAAGACATAACTCATAAGTATGAATGGTAAACTTCGTAGTTACGTATTAACACTTATACTTACTAGTGCATAATGTATTTTTATTTGAAATTGCTAATCACGTTTACTCTACTTGTAATATTTTTAAACCGAATTTTATAAAGTTATTCAACTAAAATATAGACGTTCGTATAAATTATTGCATTGTTGTGCTGTCGAGATTATGGCAATACTGATAAAAAAAAAAAAAAAATACATATGAATACGAATGTCAAAAACGTTTCTTATTCCTCGTGCCGCTTGCGTATAACGGAATATAAGAAGCTAAATATTCACCCGTGAGTAGGACTTCTTAGACTAAAATACGGTCTCACGTGAGAAATATGAGAATGGTAATATAGCACAAATATTATTATTGTTATTATATTATTAGATTTATGGTCGGGAATGACGGTGCACATATATAAGACTACACAACAATGAACATACACGGTTTCTTGTGTATACTATACGCGCTAACAGGTAAAGGCTTAAACTATTGGTTCACAACATAAGTAAATACATAAAGTACACAGACAAAAACTAGAATTACGGTTAAGTGTAAAACGCGTCAATTCCCCCCCCCCCCCCCCCCCCCGAAAGAAGTCCATAAAAACCAAAGAAGACTCTTGTTTTTATTGCTATAGGTATGATACGTAGTCAAATATTAACAAATGACACGCACCTTTATGAGTGTAAACAATATTTTTTATCACGTAGGTTTTTTTTCATTGTTAAGTTGATGTGTATAATGTTTTACTTTATTTTTTTATAAAACATTTAAAAGTGAAAACCTTTTTATACTAGGGAATCTTTTTAGGTAAATATTGTAAATGACTAAAATGTTCTTACAAGATGTCATCATAGACGTAATTAGATCTAGGAGCTATTTTTTATTTAAAATATGTCATGAGTGTTATAAACTTACAAGGATCAAATTAATAACACATAAATAATTTAAATGATAGTTCCCATTTGATTTTTTATGTAATAAAATTTAGTACTTATTTATTAAAAACGTATAACATACTTATACCAAGTATAGTTAAACAATACATAATTATATACAATACTTAAATGAATGGCTATCATTTTAGATTATAATATTTTTGCTAAATCCTGAGCAAAACTATAGAGTTATAGTATATACTTTGTGTTAATGAAACTGGATTATTAAATGTTTGCAAAACATTTTATTAAAAGCAGAAATTTTGAATAAGATTATGAATTTTGTAAAAAAATTTCTAAAAAATACACGTATGACCTGAGTTAATAAATAATACGTGTATTGTAATATATAACGCACTATTAAATGATGGATTTTTCTTTTTGTTATACTTAATACGTTTTATTATATTTGTATTGGTAGGTACTTTCATTATATTTTCCAGCGTTTTTTCCACTGAAAAATGTGGCCCTAATAAACGAGACAAATCATGAATTATTTAGTCGAAAACTACTACTACTACTACTACTACTACGTTACTACTAACTACACCATAACTGCTATTTACTAGTAACAATATTGCCTCTCACTATTTGTAAATATTAAACCTATGAATCACTCTAGTATTGATATTCTCTTATTCCTCAGTACGCATGCATTACATTGAGATACTAAATAAAATAACATGTTCATAATTTAATTATTGAACTGATATTTAATCCTTATAATATATATTACTACAAATTAATTTAGGTATAGGTATTTAAAATACTCATACAATTTATATTTCAATGGATCCCTATCACATTATTGAGAGTGTAGAGTTTTGTACTTTAAACAATTAAAATAATTAATAATAAATACGTACAAAACTTAGGAACTTCAAGACTAGTCATTATTGAGTAAGTAGTATTTAAAAAATAAAGTGCATTTCGTATTTAAACTTTATACATAAAACATATAGTTAATGATAATGTTTTTTTTTTGTTTAGACCTGGTTACAATTAGTCTTAGCATTTATATAATTAAAACACGATAATGATTAATGATAAGTCCAGCTCTAAGGCAGAATGAAACGATACGTTATATTACTGAGATAATTTTGGATGTGCGATTATCGATTGGATGTTGTTTTTGTGCCTAATGTAATTTTAATAACTAAAATATGTCTAAATCTGAAAGTTTAAAAATATAATACCATTAGGGAAGCAGGGAAGTTAAAAAATACTAAGAATACTTACAAAATAAAATGATAAAATATCAGCTGCCACGGTTAAGTATTCATTATTGGCGTTAATATAGACACAATTTAAGGGAGGCTTGAGTGTGCTTAGCACCCTCAAACTTGTTTACGTTTCTTACATTAAGTTACATGAAGGGCCTTTTTAGTATATTTTTGGTGTTTAACTTTTAAGCCCCTTCTCTCAATTTTTTATAATTTATTGCTATTATTACAATAAAATAAAATTGTCTAAAATGGAAAAATCAAAAATGTTTTTTTTTATATACTAAACATTAAAACATCAAACCATTGACATGGAACAATATTAACGTTTTATGTGTAAGATTATTTTTGTTATTACTTTTGTATTAGGACATAAAACTTAAAAACTACATGGTGACTTCGACGATTTACTAGTGTTTCATGCTTAACGTTTTGTCGTTCAATTATAAATACACTGTAGACATAAGTTTCCGCCCACACTTATAAATTAATTCTTAATCGTTCCCCTTTGTGTTTTAAACTAAACTGTGTTACGGTCCGCGTTACATCTCACATCCTCTTTAACATTCCAGTTTTTTAATTCCAATGTAACACTATCTATTAAGCTCGCTACGTTATTGACGTTTATTGACCAGATCACATTTATCATTCAGCATCCCACAGTCTACAAAATATAATTTTATAATTCCTATAGGAACAATTTTACAAAGTTAAATTTTTTAGACGTTTTCATCTAAACCGGAGAGCAAACTGTAACTCAAAACTACTGCACATGCATGCTACGTCTGAACTTTAAATACGATTTTTAAAAAGTAGTAGATATTAGATGTCTTGACATGTTTCCTTGTAATAGTTAAATACACATTGGTGGTTGACTATACATATTGAAAAAGTATAGAAGTTGCACCAACCGTATTCATCTTATTATTCTAGTTGTATTTTTATAGAAGGAACTAGAGACTCTTTTTTTGTTTTTTTAGTTTTTACTAATAGAAATAAATATATAGAAATTAAAACTCGTCACATAGCTTTCATTGTTATAACTTTTGGTTAGTAAAACTAAAATAATTATAAACAAAATATGTATTGTCATATTCCGTGGTTTGTGTTGGAACGTTGAGTTCTAATGAAACTTAAGTTAATGCTTCATTGATAGTTAAATTTAAAAAAAAACTCATATATATAGCGAAAATTCAAATTTAAGAAAATGTTCAAAACATAATTTTATTTGCAATAAATACAGTTTCAAGTGTAATACCATTTTTCACTCATATCATATTTTCTTACGCCCTTTATACATTTTTTTAATCGATTTTAAACATACTATACCGTATAAAATTATGATAATTTACGAATTAAATTTGTTTAGAGTTTTCTTGGACGAACTACTGGAGCAGAATTGGGAGACAGTTGCTCATCTAATCAAGACTGTAGAACAGAATTCAGCAAATGTCATAAAGAGTCGGAGACTTGCACTTGTTTGCCATATTATGCAAGGATGAATGACACGTGTGTACAATGTAAGTAAACAAAAAATAAAGAATACAACTTTAATGCAAGCTTAAATACTATAACAAAAGATTATCCCAAAAAATATATTGTTATACATTTTACCACATTTATAGTATCTAATTGTATATAAATGTAATATTTTGGATAAAAAAAGAATGATGGTATATGGTTCACTAGTTTGCTAAAACGTTACCTATACATTTAAAATGTTAAAAAGTGCACTACTTTGATTAAAAAATATAGAACAAAATATAAATATTCTTGACAAGTGTTAACAAAAATAATAAATTAAAATTATTTAATAATTTCAGTAAAATATTAAAGTGTGTATTTTGGTTTTTTTATTTTGTATTTTAATCGTAAATTGTGTAGGTATAAAAAGTAAAAAGTAAATACTATAAGGTTTTATTTTAAAAATAACTTAACTTTTTAAACAAGTATACACATTAGATTTTCAATACAATTTTTAGGCTTTAAATCCCCCCAAAAAAAAACATAGTTTGAAGCTTTGAAAATATTCAAAATGTGGTCTGAGAATTAATTTTAACAGGTTAATTGCCCTAAAATTATAAACATTTTAATATTTTATTGTTATAATGGTATGTGAGATTCGCCATTATGTTGCGGGTTTCTATGGTACCTACTCCGGAGTACGCTATTAAGGATTATCCTTAACAAGTCCTAACATTGCAAAAATATAGTTTACAAATGAATTTGCAAGAAGATAAATAAAAATATTAAACATTTTACTGGAGTCAAGTGTCAACACCAAAAGTATTTTAGAATCTTTAAAAAAAATATTTACAAGTATATTTATTAACCATATCCAAGCTGTTTATTTCAATTTTCTAGTGATTGGTCTTTCGGAGAGAGTTACTTTAAAAAATGAAAGACTCAATTTGAAATTTTGTAATTTACCTATGGTAATAACTAGACACGTACGATTTGTGATTACTAGTTGTTATAGAAAAAGGGAACATTATATGATTAAATGAAGAATCAGACAACCGTGACCCATTGAAAAAGTACTTACAGACGGCCAAATAAATAAAAACATTACTATTTAACCATTACTCTCTCGACTTTGTATTAAGGTTAAAGTCGAATAATTTATGTTGAATGTATAAATATTGTAGTAATACATCGATTTTCACATGGGAAAGTAAATCGTCTAGCAAAGATATAAATGATACATATGACTGACAACTTGACAACTATGAAACTTGAAAATTATTACCAATTTGTTATCAAATTGAACGTTTAGAAACGAAGGCGTTTCACAGACTTTTTTACATTTATATAATTTTCTAGCTGAGGCCTGGTAGCGTTTCTAAAATAAAATTAGTCTAGGTTCGGGCAACTAAAACTGGAACTAGAACACTTATAGCATTGTTCAAAAGTAATAAAATGTATTACCATTGTCTGTTCTCTTGGCGCCTTCTACAAGTGCCTCGGGCTTACCAGTCGTGCTGATAACTGCCCACTGAATAATTCAATTAGCATTGTAACCCCGTTATGATTTAAGGTTAATACTATAAAAAAATAAATAGCTTTTTCCTCAGCTGGACTAGCGATAATAGTAAAAAAATAAATACTATTGTAATGTATTGTACATAATTTTTAATTCGAAACTTCTAATTTACAGCCACACTTTTAGGATTCGAATGTGTTGTCGACGAACAATGTTCAATGAAAGTCGCCAATAGCAGGTGCATAAACAATGTTTGTCAGTGCGAATCAAAATTTTGGCAGTACCGAAGGCACACCTGTTTGAGTCGTAAGTGTGTAATGTGTAGTGTTTATTTACCTTATTTATGTGGTTCGAAAATCAAACGTTATATTTAAAGAGAAGAACGGCATAGGTTTAAATTAAATAAAGAAACGGTTGATTCGCTTTTTAAAAAACTTATTAAGGAACCGATTGCATGGCGATGTGACCGTTATATAAGCTACTCAAAACAAATATCTAGTACAAGAAGCTAGTTAGTATTCGGAATTGCCCATAGCGACGTGGGAGAACAATACGGGATATTAACATAGCCGAGTACTTTGTAGTGTGTATAGCCTATAGGTTACCCACGCGTGTAAGCCCAGACAAGCAACCGTATTCGATCGCGTGAAAAATATATGCAACGATTTTTCTCGAGTACTTTGGTTCATTGACATCGTTCATTAACATTTAAGATCCCGTTATTATTTTCAACATTTTTTATTTATGACATAAAAAACAGCTGATCCTAATCGAGAGCAAAAACTATAATAAAACTCCGAGCATGATTATTGCTGAATATTGTCACTGTTAGGAACTATGCAAACCATATGTGTCTCGCAGCTGTAATATAATAAAATACTGACATAGGTTTTGACGTCACACGCTTCAATGGATTAATTTGTGTTTCGTAGAAAAAGGGATTAACACATATTGCAGTAGACACAAGAGAAGAAAAAAAAACGGTACGGTGACGCGGTAATGAGATTTTCGTTGCAAATTTTAAATTGAAAGTACAATAAACTATTTCGGTACACTATTGAATCATCAGCCACTATGATTATCTCGGCACAATATCGAATAATACAATTTGGTTCTCTCGGCAGTTGGCTCTATTATACGACGGATTTATAAAAATCCACCCGTAGCCGATTTGGCCTGGATAAAAAGGAATGTTATTATGTGGGCGTCTCGTTTGTCATTTATCGGATATAACGATTTAATGTTCTACAGCAAAATATAATTTTACATCGCAATTAACGAAAACAAATTTGTTTGAAAGTCAAATAGTAAAAAATGTACCTATTCGATAATATTACTACTGAATTATAAGGTCAAATGTCAATAGCGTTTTTCATAATATTAACTTAACTATGCAATTATTACCAGTTACTTATTTACATAGTTAAAAAAATTGTACCCAATTTTACATACTTAGAGCAAAAAAAAAAAGTTACGGTTAAAAGTAATTAAAATATATATATATAAATAGAAATTCTTTTTTTTTTTTTTAATGTAGTTATTTGTAAAATTAGATTTGAATCGATTATTTTTTGTAATATTATGTACTAGGTGGATGTGATTAAGAAGATATGTGGGTATCTAATCAAACTATGGTTAAATATATTCACTACGTTTTATTATAATTTATCATAACACTTAGTTTACTTCTGAGCATATTACATTGGAAAAGAAAAAAGGTGTTGCAGTGTATAGATATATTGTACCTTCTTTATTTTCTTTACCTTTTATTAATGCCTTTAAGTAGCCAAATATAGATTTGATCTGCTAATTATTACTTAGTCTCATTTTTTAATTCTAATATAACAGTTATACAAAAATAAGTCAAATATTGATTATTAGCTACCTAATATATTGTAGTAAGAATAATTTATAAGATAGTATTATTACAATTTATAGTCTTGAACATCAGAGTCATTGACTTGAAAAAGGTAGTATAACAGTTCAAATTTTGCATGCTATCGTTAAAAACATTTATAAAATAACGCTGTATCATGATAGTTATAATAACAATAACAAAAAAAAATCCTAAAACCGTAGACAATTTTGTTATAACAAAATTACGCTATTATTGTGAAAAATGAAAACATTAAATAATATTTTACAACTTTTTTAATTATTAGTATATAAAACGATTTAGTCGTAGAGAAAGATAAAAATTGTAGTACACAATTTTTTGTTCTGGAAAAAGAAAAATTAAGTTTAGAATGATCAGATTTCTCCTTCAGAGTTTGAAGATTTATTAGTTATCTAATAAATTTCAAAATGCTTTAAATTTTAAATGTTTAAAATATTTACTAATTATTTTATTTTCTGATATAGTATATTTAATTAATATAATATTTAATAATAATTATTATTAATAATATACCTAACAAATAAAAAAAAAACGAAGAAACAAATTTCAACTGTTTTGACGTTTGTATATTATTAAAATAAATAAATAGACATGTTATAGTCCGCTTAGTTGAATACGTGTTTAGAGGTTTAAATATCTTTATAACACAACTGGAGGCATGTATGACAATGGGTAAATATGACTAGACTACCTGTACTGTGCTGAGGCTGTTTCCCATCGTCATAATACACGAATTTTATATGCGTGAAATTTTTCGAATACGCGTAAAAATGTGTGAAATAAATTAACTGTAATCTGTTTGGTGTAAACTGTAAACACAAACTACACGATTTACCTACACGTTATTATATTGAAATATTTAACACCATTGATCTAAATCATAGATCATGCATTATAATATAAGATATAGGTGACATAGTATATTTCATAATTTGGTAGACGTACCTAATAATTTATATTATACTACATTATACTTATGAAAACAAAATTAATATATATTTTATAATTCGTAAATATATAGACAAATAGTAAGTCGTTAATGTTTTTATTCTGTAAGTAGTGAACTAGGAACCATATTTATGTATATCATACCATTGTTGATTATAAATTATAAATATTAGTATTTATAATCAATGATTATATACACGTGTAAATTAAATTGTCAACTAAATAGCTTATTAAGAATAGCAATAACAGGATGAAATACAATTATATTTTAAAATGTTAATGTCTAATATCGAAAAATATACATATAATATCATTATTACACTTACTTTCATCTCCGATATTTTTTGTACACTTTGAATTTTAAAACTTTCTAACATTGTCCATTGAATTTGAACCCTCCCTGTTTTTATGCCACTCTAGATCCACAAGGGACACGATAATTCAAATTTCCATTAATCGAGTACTTTGCAATCACCTACCGGTGTTTTTAATCCAACAACTTTTGTTCACAGCTGCCAAAATGGGTGAAGTATGTTATAGTGATATACATTGCACAATGTGGGATGAAAGAAACAAATGTGAGTTTACCATACCAGGCGTATTCGGATTTTGCGTATGTGATTCTAATTCTCAATCTGACTGTCCGTCTAAGGGACAAGAAACGGTTCTGGCGAAACCAGCGAATTCGGTGCTTAAGTATCCGTTCGGGAAACCAGACTTTAAGAAAAAGGTGCCGTATTTGAAACGGCCAACTGCGACCACAACGACATCAGAGCCAACAAGACCGACTAGTAGGCTACCGTTGAAAAAACCTATTTTAAAAACAAACAAAACAAGTGAAATAAAAAATTATTCAAACCAGCCGATTAGCACCCAAAATCCGATTTTATTTGTAAACCTTACTTCAACGCCAACATATTCACCCGTTAAGTATTATTTAAAAAATCCTTTAAAGGATTCTCAAAAAAAGAATCAAACAATCGATGACAATCTTACGGCGAAACCGTATAAGAAACCATTAATTAACTCAGGTGAATATCGAATTGTGTGCTTATAATGTATTTTGTAAACTGCTTACTGATCAATGTTTCGATTTCATATAGATACAAAATGCAGAAACATAATTTTAATAAAAATAAAACTTTCTAGGTTTATTGACGAGGAAAGGCGACTCCAAAAAACGAATAAGCCTGGGATTTGTGTGCTCTACTGATGCACAATGTATGCAGAATGATATAAATTCAAGATGTATTCAAGGCGTATGTGATTGTCAGTTCAGTAACAGCACAACAAATCTACAGTGTTCAGCAAAGAATCGTGGATGTTTACCGAACACGTTCCAGGTATAAGAATTTAATACGGCTTATATATTACGGCCATAATATATATATATTAAATGTATAAATTAATGTCCTTTTATATACATTTTCGTTTAAGAAAATATTCATTTAATGGTATGTCTTTAGTGTCGGTCAAGTGGGAAATGTATAAGTTGGTTCTTCGTGTGCGATGGCCGGAAAGGCGATTGTGGCGAGGACGATATCTCTGACGAGGAATGCTCGGGAAGCCAACAATGTCCGAGCACTTCATTTAAGTGCAGGTCTGGCAATGGTATTAAAAATGTCTGTGTGTCGAGATCAACACGCTGTGACGGAATTCAAAACTGCCCTTACGGCGATGACGAAGAAGGGTGTAAAGCTGTTGGACACAAGGGTAAATATTGATCTTAAATTACATTAAATAGTTGTATAACGTATAGGTACGCACGTCTTCAAGATTATTACACTGGTAACAAGTAAGCAATTTACACACCGACGGTTACATGTATAAAATGAGGAATGTAATTTAAACTTCTTTCTTTATGTTTTTCTTTATAACACATTTCTTTATTCTATTATACTAAGCTGAACTTGTTACTTGTGTAACATTTCATTATTGATGCTGGTATAGATAAATTATAGTGGGATTATCCAAGTTGTTTATAAATTACACCTTATCCTCGAGAACAACATTTTTATTGATGGCCAGTGACTATTATTATGCATTTCTTATTTTGGCAGTCGCCAAATAATGTTATTATTTTAAAACATAACATATGAAATATCGATAATCAAAAGAATACGATTGGTTTTTTTTAATTTACAGGAGAGTAAAATAAAAGTTGTTTTTCCAATGTGTTCTCTTAGAAGAACATAATACCATCCATGTGATTTTCATACGTTTTTTCAATCTTCTTAAAAATTTAAGAACAATTGCAAAACTTGTACTTGTATAGGTAGAAAAAGGTTTGGTCATTGACAAATTTTATGATCAAACACATTTATTTTTTGAAATATTGTTCATACCCTTTTTTGATTCTCATCATTTTACATAGCAATTCACTCTTTATTGCCAGTTACAAGTCAGGAAATTGTGTCATTCATAATGATTTATGCACACTAACACTACGTAGATAAGTAAGAGTTTCTTTGTTTTTAAGTATAAAATTTGTTGAATGTACCATTGTTAATTGAACCATTCAATTAAACTTACACTAATGTAATTTTCTTCTAAATACCTCTTTCAAACTGAAACTCTCTCCAACGTAACGAATTTATAACTGCTGGATAGGTACACGTTTCTATAACTCTCATCAAGGATGCGACCATAATAATTAAAATCAATGCACTCGTAGTACGTTTATTTTATAGTTATATGTAATATGCACTAACTCTTAACTGTGTATTGTGAACTTGTGTGTTAGAGTGTCCACCGTATACGATCCAGTGTGGAGATGGCCGTTGCTTGCCCGAGTATGAACTGTGCAATGCTGTGGTAACGTGCGCAGATAAGTCAGACGAACTGGAAGGTTTATGTGTCAGTGGCGTACAGGTGACTACCAATAAAACGGTATCTATATTGCCACGGGCTCGTGGTCCACCAACTGATCATTGCCCGTTCAGATGCAAAAATGGTAGGTGCCGATCCACTGCTGTATTGTGCTCGGGCCGAGACGGATGCGGCGACGGCTCGGACGAATCTGGCTGTTCGGTCTGCAGTAAGTGCCATCAATGAGTATGGTATAAATAATAATATTAATACGTTCCAAATGTATAGTATTTATGTACAATCTATACTCAATATTATACCGACGACGACGACTGGAAAGTGAGATTGACATAGCGAAAATAATTAATTGTAGGCGTTTGAAAAATGCACTTTGCTATTTGTGTGTAGAGCGTCTATAACGAGAGGACCGTAACAAATGCATACCACCACTCGCTGATTCGCTGTATAAAATAACTTAAAACTTGTTTATATATTTTTTTTATCGACCGACATTACTTTTGGAAAGCAACGAAATAAGTTTCTATCTATTGGCCTTGTGATCTAATTATTTCATTCATAACAAATATTTACTTCTAAGCTACTGTGATGAAATTTAAGTTTATTTTAGAAAATAATTAACAAGCATTCTGTTTAAAATGAGGTAATGCCAAGCCCTATTAAAGTTAAAAATAATGTCTATTTTAGTTGTTCAAATAAATCGCAATACATTTAGCCAGTTATTGTGCTTATAACCACTATATCGTGTCTATTATATACGTGTATAAAAAAATTCTAGTTGGTAAATTCTCTAGTATTTAATTAGAAAATGTTTGTACTATTAAATATTTATTCATTTTTATCGAGTAAATCATCAGTTTGCTTGCGTAGAAACAAATACGGAATATCAGAATATGTATAATATGTCAACAAGTAGCACATACCAAAACATCCAAGTACAATTAAGTGCCTAATATTACAAGGGCGCCCACAGGGAGGGGCAGGGGAGGCAACATCCCGCTCTTCTAAAAGTAAAACAATTTATATTCAGTATCCCAAATTCCCAAAATCCATTAAAAAATCATAGGCGGCCCTCTGAATTTTTACCTGTAGCGCCCTTGCCTAATGATGACTATTAGTTAATTTATAATAAATCCCACGAGCATTATTGTATCATCAAGTATTTTGAAACGCCTCAAAAAAATTAAATCATGAATCACCTTAATCCTACTTCAATTTGTAGATTACATATACACGCTCCATTACCCTTTTGTCGTTAGGACATCTTGCGTGACCAAATAATTAGGTAGTCTAAAGAAGCGACGATCTACTTTTACACGTCCGTAGTTTTATTTTAAGCTTTAACCGTTTACATTGATCTTATAGCGTACTAAACCTAGTTTTTTTTAATGGGGCAAAACTAGTATATTATAAAAGGAAATAATTCTTCATGTTTAGGCAAATACTGTACAAACTGTAAAAGTGAAATTTGTAATAAGCAAATGTATTTAAATAACTTTTTTTACAGTCAACTATAAGTTCGTTGTTGTTATTCAAAAATTAAAATTAAAATACATTTTTCATATCTACTACATAATAAATTAAATAATTAAATCATATATTAATGGGTTCATAAAAAAAAATTGTCATTACAATTCAGACAGATATTTTTTGTATTCTATTTTTATAATCAGGAAATTTTAGTGTCCATAAACTGGCATATCTAATAAGGATTTTTGTTTTGTTAATATTATTGGGAGAGGAGGTAAGAGAGATAACACCACCCCCATTTCAGTTTAACTGTTTGTATATGTGTTTTAAACACTTTTTTCAATTTTTACTTGCCTTCTACTCTAAAATTTATTTCTGATTAATTTTTTGTTGTTCTAGAATGTCCGTTAGCAGTTTCGTAGTACATGGCGTTATCGGCATCAGAACAAGCGTACCTACATAATTATTTACAGTCGATAGATCGTAATGAAATGTATACTACGCACGTGTAATTTTGTACATAATTGAATATTATACAATTTTATAATAATTTATTATTTTTACGTGTGAAGTTTTTTTTTCCTAGGTTAGTAATATTTAATATTATTGTAAATTGCTTAGAAAATGATACGTAATCATTTATTGGCATTATGTAAATATAATTAAATAATCACGAACTATTTTTTAATAGTATGTGAATGAATAGTTAAATGCTAAAGCTCTTACATTAATTTTTGTTTTGGCGTATTTTTACTGGTAACAGTATATTGCGCCGACTGATTTTTCTACCTGAAAGCGTCAAAGTGCGCCGTTAATGTCATCTTATGTTATTATGGGATAGCAAATTGTACCAGAAATATTGTCACAGAACCTACCCACCCATTTATTAAGAGTAAAGCATAGGCAATATTGCCCAAAATCTTAAATTAGAACTTAAAACTATAGTGTATACTTATTATTTATTAATATATAATTATAATGTATTATTCATTGTTATTTGTTTTGTCAGACTACCGCACTCATTTCTACAGACAAAACTTCATTTTGTCCATCAAAATTGGTTTGCAAGAATCATAATTAAAGTGTTCTGTAATTGTTGTAAAATCGCGTAATTTTCACAGTAACTAGAGGAAAACATTATCTGTGCTTAAGTGTTTTTAAATTTTCGATTACTCAGTCCATTAGTTTTTAATATTTTATTGTAAAACACTAAAAACCCCTAATGCCCGGTTGCACCAAACTTATTGTTATCTATTGGTCAATTATTTACCACCGTAATGAACTTACTTTTGTTAAATTAACATGTGTTAAATTTACGAGTGTTGCTAAATCGTTGATTTATATTAACGTTACCAGTATACTGATTATCGAAGAAATGGTATCAGCAGTAGAAGTTAATATTATCATCATACAGGGTCTAATCAATGATAAACTAAATGATTAACTCCAGTTAATCGAATTTATCTCTGAGTAAATATTTGGTGCAACCCGGCATTAAACTATAAACATTCACAGAGAAAAAAATTCAATCTATTAAAAAATACCACACTTAAACATGGATAATATTCTCCTATATTTTTCTATGGAAAATTGTTGATTCTAGTACTATCACAGCCTCTACAGTACAGAGTACTGATTCACGCAAACTCTGTTTTATAATACAAATTATGAGTGGGTAGCGTTCTCTAAACAGTATGATACATATAGTAAGATGTACTTGCAAACTTTCAGTAAGTAATACTAATCCCTTCATAAACATGTGGTATAGTTGATTTTCAAGACATTTTAAGCGAATGTGAGTTGCGTCAATTGATTAAAACGGATTCAACTATCGTTGTTCAGTGAATATTCTACCGACGAAGAAAAGTGGAGGTTTAAAAAAAGATGTATTCCGCCACATTATAAATACTTAAAATTAAAATAGTATTTCCAAATGAATTTCATAACCATAACAAAATGTAAGGCTAATTTACTAGATTAATGAAAAATGAACTTTGGGGCTAACGTAAAGTTGTCGGCAATACTGCTGAATGACTGTCTAAAATACTGCACGGATGTCTTAACTCTTACGGCGTAATTTCTGCTTTGTTTGTTCATAAAATAAAAAAATTGAATTTATTTGAATGGTGTTTTTGTTTATTTTTGTGTTATAGTATTTTATACTATGTACCTAATAAAGTACTTTTTTATTAAGTAATCTCTAATCAATTTAGCTACTTTCGCTCTACAAGAGACAAGAGTTTGCCGTTTTGGAGAAGTGGGTATTTTTTTGATAATTTTGAAAAAATCACATTTTAAATGCTTGTTAAAACAAATGAGATTAAAATATGTAACTTTGTATAAGTTATATATATATATATATATATATAATGATGATCGCCGAGGAAAAAAAAATATTTTAAAAGAAAACTTCATCAATATAATCAAATTTATAAAAAGCGTCATTTTTCGTTGTAAATCAACAGATTTTCATGTTTGATGAACAATTTACACACTAAAATGTTAAACATTAAAATATGTAAAATATTTAAAATACAACTATGCGCGTACAGTATTCGTTATATGAAACTATATATATATTGTATTCAACAAAAAAATAACTAACGAAAAAAATGTATTGATATCTTGAATCATGATTTAAAACGTTGGCGCTATTTTAACAGTGTCGCCAACTTATCGTTATTGTACTGTATTACCTAACCTGACCATAACCAAGATTTTTGACGCTAAACGAGTAGCGTCCGCCGTACTGTCGTTTTATTATTCTGGCGGCTGGCCACATTACTTTTTAGTACTATAGTTACGCCATACGCCATATTATTTAACAAATGTTTTTGTAGCGTGGTTTGTCTCACTTAATTTCAGTATTTTTATTCACCACCACTTAAAGCGTCAGTTCGCCTTATTGTCTTTACTTTTACTCTTTATTTGTGCAAACCTTTATTACACACATACTTTTTGAACATGGATGTTAGCCTAGACGAACTCATTAAAAATAAAAGGTCCTCATCCCGCGGTGGTGGCCGTCGTGGTGGCGGTAGACAAGGTCCAAGAGGTGGTAATGCCAAACGAGGTGGCGGATCCAATTTTCGATCGAACGGTGCCGGAAGTGGTGGCGGTGGCGGCCCTATGCGTAGAGGCAGGCCGGCGGCAAGGCGTTCCAACGGATTTTCACCATACACAAAGGTAAACAAATAATACTAGTAGTAATAGGTAACTAACCTAACCTAACGGTAGTGAAATCAAAAGTGTACAGTATGTACTGTTGGATGTTTGATGATGATGCTCAATATTAAATGACTACAAGATCGGTGGCGGCTCGTGGGTAAAATAGTTGTTACTTGTAGTTCATATTTATAAATAAACTATACAATAAAACTTCATATTTGTTGCTTGTACACAAGATATAATATAATGTGAACAGTGTTCCAGTGTTCTTGTACTATTGTATAATAGTAATAATATTACGTTTGTACAATAAGTATAATTATTGTATACAGGAGTAATATTCCCATGTTTTGTTGATAAAAATAGTATTAGCTGTAGTGGCTAGCAGAAACGCGAACAGTGGTGAAATTATCACTACCCATCCCCATACCATCAAGACAATGCTGCAATCATTTGTACTAGTCTTAATTGCACATAACATATTTTTGGAAGTAGTGGGAATGAAACTATATGTGCTCATTCGCAAAGTGATCAAATTTTTCATATGTTTTATTAACGTTCGTAAATTGAATTAGCCTTGTCCGCTTGCCGTCACCTGTATAACTTAAATGCTAGGTGACATCACCTAGTAGTACGGTCTACAATGTACAGTATTTTCCTAATACCTACTATAAAACAAGTTCATCCTAAAAATAATTTGTATTTTTATCAATATTATATTTTATTGCTGTAAAATTATTAATATTCTTCAAATAATATGCAAGTGCTCAAGTGCTTCATGGCACGAGCTGCCAATGTATACACATTGTATGTATGATGTTGATGTTGTGGCACTCAGTAATACTTGCAAGCCGCAAACTTGAACTGTCTGTAACTTGTAAGTTTATGAGCAGTGGAAACTTATGCAGGCTTAAAAAACACTTTTGATTAAAAGACAAAAACATTTAAACACAAAATGTCGTGTCTAAAAAAAATGGATTAATACCAATAATGACTAATAGTGATTAGGGCATATTACTGTTTGAATAATTGTAGTTGTGTTTTCCCTAACTTTGTATTAAGCCGTTCCTAGTTCCTACACAACTAGTGATGTATTTTGTCAATTTTTAGCTTTCCTTTTAGTTGTCTATATCATTTGACTACTAGGTATCAAATCTAGATGTTATTTAAAATCAAAGAAAGGAACAAATGGAAGATAATTTTATTATATAAATTGGTTTAATTAGGCCATAAGATCCACTACCTTTTAGGTTAAACATTTATAATAATTATATCTTTGTCAATTTTTTGTTTATATATTATTTTAGGGTGATGTAAATTCATCTTGGACTCATGACATGTATGATGGACCTAAGAGACAAAATATTAGAGGTGGACTTTCAACTACTAATATACACAAAATTGTTATTTCAAACTTGGACTTTGGAGTTACTTCTACAGACATACAGGTTTGATTATTGTTAAATTATTAAAATATCAATTATTGATAATCATTTTTTAGTATTCTGTGCTATTTTGTTTTCTAATATATTTAATTTATGGTGTTGATATTTCCATATTCTTGCTTATGTCTAAATAATGTATACATGTTTGTGCATATTTTATTCTAATTTATTCATAATATTTCTAAAGCGATTTAAGGAAGAAAAGTTAATGTATAACATAATAGAAGATATATTCAAGGTACTGATTGTTATGGAGATGAAATAATAAGAATATTAAAGGCAATAACTTTGTTCTATGATATGGATGTTTGGTATTACATTGTTTGGTATTTTTTGGTAGTAAAATTAATAAATTTTAAGTTATTAGGTACCTACCATTATTTAAAAAAATTTCATTTCTTAATGTTATCTGTCTGCATATCAAATTTATTTTGTTCTAGTTTATTAGCATATCCTATTTTTCTGATTAAATATTAGTAATTAAATAGTACTATCATCACTAAAACTATAATTAAAGACAATATTACAGTAAATAAAAAATTAACAAATAATGATAGACAAGTTTTAAGCATTTTCTAATTGCGTATACCAGTCTATATTTGTACAATATTAAGTTCACAAGATATATTACTTACACTATTCAATAAATGATTTATTATCAATTAATGTATAAATTATAGTTTGTTAGTAAGAATAATAAAAAACACTAAAATTAGTTAGGCTAAGAAAAAAACAAGCAAAGTTAACAGTATTTATTTGCATTTTATTAACTTAATAACTAAAAAATATATTGATTCACGAATTAGTTCTGAGATAATTGTATTTTTTACTATACTACCGTATAAGTATTGTGAAATAAAAATGATAACATTATTTTTCCAGGCATCTTCAGCCGATGGCAGCTTGAAGATACCTAGATAGAATGTTCGTCACATATTAGATCTACTATTGGTTCAAGGCTTGGGTTTCATTTGTAATAATGGCTGTCCAGAATCATCCTCATGGACAATGTTTTCTCTTTATAATTTCGGTATCTGGCTACTCAAGATTAATTGTTGCCCATGAATTCGGTTGTAATCACAATAGAGGTGTTTGCCTATTGTTATAATATTTTGTCCCAATTGAAATTATCAACATTGGTCATTAAGTACCGTTATGACATTTTAAGACAAACAATTTTGAGTTACAAAGCATCGTGCTTAGTTCTGATAATGTGTACATTTGTATTGAAATGGTATATAATATGTTATGATTACCATAAAAGTATTGGTTGAATTATTCAGAAGCAAAAAACCCATGTCAATTTAATTCAACCTATGTTAACTCAAATATTGTCTAAAAACAAAGTATTTTCTCAGGTATACCAATTTTTAACATCAAATTTATTAAAACAAGTTTTGAATTACCAAATGAAGTTCAGAAATGACTACATCTTTAAATCATTTACATTTGTGCAAGTGTTGAAGCCTACTACTTTCTACTTCGTTTACAATGAATCTTCAGTTATATCTACATCTTTAACCTTCTACATCTTTAAACCAACATCAATTTATACAATAATAAAATTTGAAATACTTTAATTACACTTTGGTATACCTGTTAAAAAAAAAACAAGGCACAATAATGCTGGTAGTTAGGCCAAATTAGAATATTGAAATTTTCATTTTATGAATAAATATGTTAAAACGTTTTATAACTTGCGTAATGTGAGTGAAATGCATTGTATTTACTTGTCATTTTTGTCTAAGTAACTAACAATTCTGAGGTGTTAGTTTGAAAAGCAAAAATTTAGTAACTTGTTAACAAGTAAGGTATAATCATAACAGTAAAATCTTGAAAATATTTGTTTTTGGTCTTTTGTGTCTTGCGTATTGTTTATATTCATTGTTTTTTGTTGAAATGTACACTTCAAATAATTATTAGTTGGTGGATTGTTATGGAATAATTTAATGCCATGCAAATTATCATCAAAGATAGAAATTTATTTAAATAATCTGTCTGTTCCTGTAACACAACATGAAAAAAAAATACATCCATTTGATTACATCAAGATACAGATATCAACAATTATTGAAATGCGAGTTGCATAAGAAGACAAATTGCCGTGTGAAAAATTATATTATGGCGATCAATATATTATAATTAAGAAGAGAAATTATATTAGTATATTTCAGTGTAATTACAGTCGTTAAAATGGGCATTTAACTATTTAAACTAGTTATAAATTAATTAACTGATTACAAATATTGCATAAATGCAAAAGTGATGCAAAATAGTTAAACAAATGTTATTATATTGGGTCCAAATATTTTAAATGCATATGAAGTCACTGAGCTTCAATCAAAGCTATTGTTAAAAAATATATATATTAGGATTACATTGAAGTAATTTAATAGCTCCAAATTTTACCAAGGAAGTTGATGAATGATCATTTCAAATAAAGTACAAAAATCGAATTGCCTTGCCAAATTAAGAGAAAACACTATTGCGAAACAAAACTATATTCAACATCATAATCAACTATAGTAAGAAACAAGAACAAGAAATATTGAACACTGCTGTCCTAATGGATTACCAACCAAAAAATCATTTTTGTTGTCACATTTGCTGTACAATCGTTCAACAATAACACATTTTTAAACAAAGTAATCTAAACCTTCTATTACAATCACTGTTAGTTTTTTTAATTATGGAAATTTAATATAGTTTAATTTTCTGTATTCTTTGTGAATGGTTTTGGCGTGGATGGTATATATGCTAATAGTTACTTTAATTTTTATCTTGGTACAATTTTTAATAAAAATTGTTCAATTTCAGGAATTATTTGATGAGTTTGGACCATTAAAAACAGCAACAGTACATTATGACAGATCTGGACGGTCTTTAGGAACAGCTGATGTTGTTTTTGACAGTAAAAATGCAGCGTTGAAAGCAGTTCGACAATACAACAATGTTCCTCTTGATGGTAATTTAATATTTAATTTACAAATGTGTTTTTTCCTTCTAAATTTTATGATTTTTTTAGGTCGTCCTATGAAAATTGAACTAGCTACTGATTTATCAACAGTTGCCAATCTTGCTACCCGTCTAAGTAGGCCAGCAACTTTACCTACTCGTGGTAGCCGTGGAGGTTTGTATTTTTCTTTCTTTTTATTCATTATAGATATTATCTGACTTTAAGTCTCTTCTGACACATAATATTTTGACGGTACATTCATTTTGCATCGTCAATACGTACAAACCAAGTGCACAACAGATGTAAGAAACATTATGTACCTCAAGGCTATCTATCTAATGCTTCTATTACTCAGTTTTATCCTTATACCACTGCACAACACCCCTCGACATAATTTTAATATTTTACTTTTATTTTAGGTGTTCGTGCTAATCGTGGTGGTGTTCGAGGAGGAGGACGTAACAGTATTCGTGGTAACTCTAGAGGTCGTGGCGCAGCCAGAGGAGGCGGTAGAGGAGCCGAGAAAAAGATGCCTAATAAAGATGAATTGGATGCACAACTTGACAGTTTCATAAAAAGCAAAAATAATTGATTATGAATATTAACTGTACCATAGTTTTGTCTATTTAATTTCTATTTTAAGTTAACTAGATTTTGAACGATTAAAAAAACGAGTTGAACGTTATTAGTACTAATACTAATATTATTTTCTTAATATTGTGATTAGGAAATGGAACCTATAATTATACACTTTTATAATCTAACTAATTTTCATTTATATAACTGTTTATGTACATTGTCTTAAGGTTTTTAAATTGGAGTATTAAATTTAAGACGACCTTATATATAGCAATAAAATAAAGTGGTCGTGAAAACCAAAATTTTCTCGTTTTTTTTGTTTGTTTATTAATTTTATTCAATTTTTTTCTGAAATATATGAAAAGTACGGACATTTGGGCGGGCGAGTGTTTAGTATTAAATGTCGTGGGCTAGGGAAAAAACTATTTATAAGTTAGAATATAGGCAATATTTGACATTTATTTCAATGTATAAGCCATTTTAAATATTTCGACTAATTTAGTTAAATAATTCTTAAAGCTTTATAGTTACATTATTTAGGGACTTCATTTTTATGAGTTATTAGTTATTACAAAGGTTTGATTTAAAAATACTGTAGTAGAAATAATTTCAGGCATATCTAATAGATTTAAGAATGTGACTATAGCGTTTTAGTCTAGTTGAATAAAATGTAGCTCTTTCTGTTAGTATTAATGATGCAGGTTGTAAATGCACATTCATGTTAAATACCTTACTCGAGTATTAATGAAACGTAAAATTACTTAATAAAAAAAATCTTTCATTATTGAAAAATCTTAAGTGGACGTCATTATACCTTTTATAAATAATTGTAAAAATGTATTAATGGTAAATTGAAATGGTCATAGAAAAACATTTGATACCGTTAAAAAGCAAAGAACTTAAACTTTGTTCTCTCGTCAATGACGAAAAATACACGACGAGTCGTCATGATAGTATAAATTGAGAATATTAGGCCAATAATATCAAAAAAATCTGACTGAGAACCTTCATAAAATTCTCATTATTTTAAATATATAAAAAAAAAGTGTTGGACGATTATTATTTAGAGAATATGCGTAGCTAGATTAGACTAAATTTTTTTTTAAATCGCTCAACGGTGCTGTAATAGTCTGATAAAATTAATTAAC
The DNA here is from genome assembly GCF_023614345.1 of Adelges cooleyi. NCBI lineage: Eukaryota > Metazoa > Arthropoda > Insecta > Hemiptera > Adelgidae > Adelges > Adelges cooleyi. Next base: position 1,511,854 of record NW_026095761.1, read on the forward strand.
TTCCTCATTACTGAACGAATTATTACACATAAGTTTAATTTTTAAATAATTACAATTTTGCAAAATAATGCCTATACCGAACGTCTTATTAAATAGGGTGTGTGACGTCTTAATCCTCATTGTTATTTATTTGAAAGATATGTAGAGAATGTGGTTGAATGTTTTCCGATGATCATTTTTTACAGTATGTTATGACGTTTATTAAATAATTTTGGATATAAATTCAATTTGATGTTATTGCCATTAAGGAGCACATCAAATAAACATTTATTATAAATTTCAATTTAATCAGACTACTTTTCTTTAAATATTAACAAAACAAAATTAAAATATTGTAGTTTTTTTTAATTTTTCCCGATTTAGAGGATGAAGGTGATCCCTCGATGGACTGACTTTTTCAACTTATGACGCACAAAAATATCAATCGCATATGATTTCAGATCTATATAGGTATTACTGAAGTAAATTAGTTTTTAAGAAAAGTCATCGTGACTACAGACGCAAGAAATAAAAATTACACGTCATTGTAAAACCAATAACTTCCGTGTTCCACACCAAAGCTAAAAGTACTCAATTTCCTAACTAATTGTTAGGAAACTAAGGTTTCTAACTAAGGCAGCTGCCTTAATCAATATACCTTTCTGTCGGTCCTGGTTAGCACACTGATTGTGCTTACACCTTTCAAGACTATCTTGGTATTAATAAGATTATAATTAATAGGTAAATAAGTAAAAATGATAAGACAACCATAGTCACTACAGAAATAAGAAAATGCAACATACATATTTAATATAAGATTTATTTATAATAAATTAAACTATGAAACATTTTATATACATTTAAAAGTTACAAATTCTGAAATTTGCATAACACACGGTTAGAAAATTGAAAATCGAGATACTACAAAAAATAAAATAAAAGAAAGGAAAAAAATTTAGTTTTGGGCATATTTTTTATAGTCTATGGGTACCAAAAATGGCTACAAAATAAATATAAATGACAATTTATTGATGAAATTTCATCGGTATAATACAAAAAATGTAAACTTAAAACATTTTACCCAATTCATTATAGTCTTTTCAAAGTTTTCTTTTTATCTTTGGAAATCTTTTTTTTGTCCAATGATTTACTACCAGCATGTTTTTTTGCCATAGGTCCATCACTCGCATCTTCTTCACGGCCAATTTTCATACTTTTTGGTACCTATATCAGTATAATAACAAAGTAAAAGTTAATAATCTATTCTTATTATTATCATTATTTAATTATAAAAAACAACATTTTTTGAACTTCTTTTGCCCGAAACATGACCATAGTGATTAACATCTTAACAAGGTTGGATAACGATAAAAATGTCAATCATTCACAGGAGGTGGATTAGGTGTTCAAAACAGATGTCAAGGCGGGGAACAATATTACCGTAAAAGCTGTCATCATTTCTATAGAATGAAATAATATGGGTATGGTCATGGTCAAGTACAATATTAAAAAATTATATACCTGAGCATGAATTTCGGTAATCATTTGTGCTCTTTGGAAATAATGTTCATATTCTTCTAAAAGGAGTTTACCAGCTTCTTCATTTAATGCTGACTCCGCATTTGGAACAATTAACAGACATTTGATCGTCTAAATATAAAATTACATTGTAAGTTGTAAATTACTTTACTATTAATACAAATTTACCAAAAGAATATGTTTTATGCCCAAGTCTGGTTTCCAATCTCTTTTAAGGGTGTTAACACATATTTCTCCACTGCTAGCAACATTAGGGTGGAATATTTTAGTTAGGAAATACGCTTTGGGTGGTGTTTGTGGAAAATCCTTGCCCAAAACTAATTTGACATTGAAACGACCACCAGCATATGGTGTTCCGGCTTTTATTAAAAAAATCATTATTGTAATTTAAAAACTAGATTAATCCATCTACAAAATAATTAAAAAATATCAGTAGCTGATATTTACCTGGACCGTCAATAAATGCTTGTATGTCAGTGACATCGGAATCGTTTACCGTAATTCTTATGCCTTCTGGTGGATCTTTAATCAGTTCTTCTTGTTCTTTAACTATTCGACGGATGGTTTGAGGAGAAAGATTTTCAACATTGGAAATCTATAATGCAGCAATTTGACAAATAGAAATTATATAAACATTAAAATAATTAATAAACAAAAGTATTGATCGACTTACAGAACTCATGTTCGGAGGATTTTGTTGACTAAACGGTGATAAATTAAATGATAATATGCTAATAATGATTTATGGTTTTCAGTAATGTTTATGATTAGGAACACGACGGGATATTTATTTAGTAAAATTTCTTTCAAAAATATTAGTATTTAGTATCAGTTTTAGTTTTGGTTGTCACGTAAGATATTGACGACAAAGGAATCCATTTTAACGATTAACCCCCACCACATGTGAACACACCAATAAGACTTGAGATTGCCGAATTTTGAATTTTAACGGTCAGACGATTTATGGATTTTTCATTTTTATGTTAAAAATATTCAAATGCAATTTGCGAATGAAATTCTTAATTTGTCGCAAATAAATAATACTAATGTTCGGAGTGATTTTCGAGCGGGAATAAGTAGGACCGGGAACAAAGTTGGACTCGCTGTATTTTTTGTTCCATGAGTTATCATAGCCAACGTTTTGGATACTACAGACGGGAGGTGGGGTGGAGGGGAGTGATAGAATATTGTCGATTGTTCGGATAATGGCGTCGTATCGTGTTTGTTCGACGATTTTCTGTGAAAATTTGTGTTCCACGGTGGAAAACGGTACGGAAAAACGTAACTGGTCGCTGGTCTGATGTACAGGCTCCGGTCTGGTGAGTATTTTCGCCATTGAGAAAATTTATTAGGTTAGGGACAAAATATTTAAACCAAACATGTCCGCCATTTGAGGACGGGGGCAACTCGACCTCTCCCTGTTTGCATCCGCTGTCGCTTCTCTCAATGGCTTATGACAATGCAGTGCCTAAGCGATTGTTTGTTTGATGATGAACTTAAAAAGAATATTTGTCTGGGACGAAAGCCCGCTCAGCCGCGATGGTGTTCTCTGGACGGTGTAGTGTAACTTAGGTACTGTCATTAAAACTAACCATAAAAAATAAATAATGGAGGAAAAGACAACTTTTTTTAGGTTATAGGTAATACTGTTTGAAACGGATATTGTATTTATTTGAGAATTGAGAAATGGCAAATGAGAATCAACATGCCTGATGAGTGATGATCAAAAGTGATCGATCTGATAGAACCTTGTTATAAATTGAAAAATGAAGTAGAACTTTTGAGTTCTAAGGACTATATACTCCTTCACTTGGTGTCTACATTATAAATTTAGCAGAGAATAATTATAGAATTCAGAGTTTAACTTTATCCATAAGAAGTTTATGCTTCAGTAAATAATGGTTCTGTCTACTACGATTCGGTCTTATTCATAATAATAAGTCTTTGGTATAACGTTTGGGTTGAGATTATAAATATGTAATTTCTTTTTACATATTTTCAGTAAAAAATTGTATTTTCCATTAGGTATAGAATTGTTTGTCAAAATAAGGCAGAGTTTTTTTAGATAGTTGACATATTTCATTTTAGATATTTTTTTCCTTGTTAATCATGGACACTGATTTTGTGGAAGAGATTGTGTCCATCCATTCTGATAGTCAAACAATTGATTTTGGTAGTGAGGAAACCATTTTATATTCAAATGGTACTGATCAGCCTAAAACCAACCCTGAATATTTCAACGAAGATGACATTGGAACTATGTCATCTGACAGTTGTATAGTACAATCTATTGTTGAGTCTTCATATTTCACTCCTAGTGATAATCGTAAAAGCGAGCTCAATAATATGACTAAAGCAGTTATGAATTCTGTACCATATGCTGATGGATTACAATACTTGGCTGCCATATCTTCTTTCAGTGATAATTTTAAGGTATCTTTACTCCGAGTTAGACAAATAATGTGATACTAATCCTTGCATCATTGTAATATGTTCAGGAATCTAGTCAAGGAGAGCATTTAAAAGAACAAATGGATACTAGTAATTTATTTGAGTCCAGCGACGAAGAAGTTCAACAAATAAGTCAAGAAGAATTTCAAGAATATTTTGATGTTCAAGAAGAGGTTGTTGTCCAAGAATGTCCGGAACAAGAAATCATCACTCAAAGTTGGGATGTCAATCGTTCAACTAATTTTCACAAGTATAACATTTTTATTTTATTATTCTTTTACCTAAATTTATTTCCTAATATGTCTTAAAATAAATTAAAAAAAACTAATTTGGGTTATTTAAATAAACCCGGCTTGTTTTTTTTTTTAAACATTAATTCATGCAAAAACTGACATGTGCAAGAAGTGACCAAGTGAAATAACATTATAAAATGTGTTATTTGAACTATATCATTATTATTAGTATTAAAATACTACAAAAACTATTAAAAAAACACTTAGTCAGTTTTTGCATGACGGCGACAATATGTGTGTATAGTATATACACATATGTGTTAACAAGAAGTAGGGATCTATTTTTTTTTCAACTTCTTAAAAGCATACAGCCTCTTACCTCTATTATGTATAAAACATATGTTTCTACTTCACTTTCTTAAAAATAATTTGATTTAAGTTTTGAAAAAACAATTGAATTCTTCATAACATTTACAAGGTTTCAGATCATGGCACAATTTAAAAATTATTTTTAGTTAAGTAACAATTTCTTTGTGAAAAATTGTCATTTTAAAGATTTTTTATGATTTTTACGATAACATTAAATACAAAAATTAAAATTGTACTTTGATTGATACATAAAGCAAGCATTGAAAATTTGTACCGGTTTTCAAAACTATTGTTGGATTATGCATTTTTCAGAGTACGGTTAAAATTAAAATGAGTTGTTTTCAATCAAAATTACGCAGATCATTCTATGAAGATTATCATTTGTAGTTAAAATTATTTTTTATTTCTTAAAAGTTAATTGGTTAACAATTATTTGTTTCAGTATAATAAATGCTAATGTTGAGTGTACATCTTCGAATGAAGATGTTGAAATACCAATACCAGAAGGAGAAGAAGCATCATCATCCGTTAATCCATTTCCATGTGATTTTTGTAGTCGACGATTTAATAGAAAATCTCATCTAATGAATCATATGGTAACTCATCAGTCAGAACGTCCGTTTTGTTGTGCATTGTGTGGGGTTCGTTATCGCCGCAAGTGTGATTTAGCCAACCATATGAAAATTCATATTGACCCAGGCAATATGTCTGACAGTGGTAATACTGGTAAATTTATATAAGTAATAGTATATTGTTTGTATTGTTATAATTATTGAATTCATTTGTAATTTAGAAAACCAAGGTGCATCGGTTACGAAAGTAATGAATAAACTAATGTTTATGGATCCAGTTCACCGACGCAGTGTGACATCTGAAGAAGAATCTGGCGATAAAGGAGATATTCTTGAACAATGTGCCAAAAATCGCGGTCGTGGTCGTGGGAGAGGCCGAGGTAGAGGAAGAGGTCGGCCAATAAAAGACCGCTTGCTTACACTCGGCTGGAATTCAGAATTATATTCCAAACCACATACTTGTAATCCTTGTGGAATTTCGTTTACCCGTGAAAAGGCACTTCTTAATCATGCACGACTTCATCACATTGATGATGGTGTGAATATTATTACCACACAAAAATCAAATTCAGATACTTATGAGCTCACAATTCTGTCTAATAATAAAAACAGCGATGTTAATTATCCATGTGATTCGTGTGGGGCTAGTTTTGAAAGATTTGATTTTTTAAAACGACATCAAAGGTAAATTTTAAATCTTCATTATTAAAAAACTTAAAACATTTTACAATTTGCATTAGTTATTTGCATTCAATCGTTATGATTAAAAAATGTTTTAATTTATGTATTAATTTGTTTGTAGGCAGCATATGAAAAAAGAGGTTGGGAATATCGAAGAAGAAGTATACGAAGAAGCTCATATGTGTATACACTGTGGAATGTTTTTCAAGTCTATGATGGAGCTAGAAACGCATACAGAACAACATTTGATTCCAACAAATATTCCAGAAGTATATTATTGTTTTTTTATTTTTAAAATTTTAAGTCAATGCATTTTTAAGTACAATGTGTATGTCTGTGTATAGAAGTCAAAATGCTTAGCGTGTGGTGAAACATTTGATAGCACAGATGAACTGTCAGATCATGTTTCTCAAATGCACACTGGTACATTACCGAACAATTCTTGTCAATTGTGTGGAAAGCAATGCAAAGATGACAAAGCTCTTCAAAAACATTTGATGATTCATGATACCTCAGACAATAAATGTATTATGTGTGGAAAACGTTTTCATTCTCGAGCACGTCTCAAGCGGTAGGAATAATTTTCAGAAAACAATTTAAATTAAATATTTATTTTAATGAATTATTTTGAAGTTTTTATTAATTTTTCAAATTCTTTATTTTTAGACACATGATAACTCATCGAGAAAAAGGAGTTGTATGTGATATATGTGGAGAAGAAGTAGCTGATAAGAGAGCACTAATAAATCACAAAGCCAGTCATGCAAATACCGTTAGTGTTACGCGAACTTCAATGACAGAAAAAGTATTCCCTTGCACGAGCTGTGGTAAAGTACGTTGTTTTGTGTCTCGGATATTGTAGACTTTTTATGTCATTCGTTAAATTTATGTCTGCATTTGTCTAGGTCTTTGGTTCAAGATCTTCACAGCAGATACATATTAGAATTCACACGGGAGAACGACCTTACGGTTGCAGATACTGTAATAAAGCGTTTGCCGATGGTGGAACACTTCGAAAACATGAAAGAATACATACTGGTGAAAAACCTTATGTTTGTCCCGTCTGTCCAAAAGCGTTCAATCAAAGAGTAAGACAACCAGATATTGTTTTGTATTCAATTCTATTCTGTTTCTAATAATATTAAATAATATAATTTTCATTTATAAGGTGGTTTTGAGAGAACATATACGAGCACATCACGCGGGTACTGAAGCTCGAGGTGGTCAAGTCAACTTCTACGAGTGTAAAGTATGCGGTTATTTATTTAGGTCATCAATGGAACTTTGCTCTCATTTAGTACAACATAGTGACGAAAACACTGCTAAATCAAGAGTGGTGCCGGTTAGTTTTTAAGAAAATATAAATAATTTTATTTATCTGTATTAAATTGTATTTTATAAGCATTATATTATTTTTAGGTTGGTCCACGTAAGTATAAGCGCCGTAGCAAGTTGGGGAATCGAAAAGATACGTGGTGTTTGGTGGAGAAAGTTTTTACAGTCATGTCGGGGCAGTCAGATACAGAAAGTTGTGAGGACGAACCGATGCCTACACAAGAAGACCAAGCCGTGCAGTCGATATTAGAAGACGATATGTCTTATAGACAAGAACATATCACTAGTCCTAGTAAATCCCCTGTTAAAACGTACAAAATTGTTAATGGTAAATTGGTGAAAAACGATCAAAAACCTTCCAAGTCGACGTCTTATGCGACTAAATTTGTTGTCAACAAGCCAGAAGCTTCACCAAAAAAGCAAACTTTTGTACTCAAAGATGGTGAGTGCACTAGGACGTGCGCAACAGTTCTTTATTATTCTTCAAGATCTGATCCTGCAGCGGCTGATTCGTCGTTGGGTGAAGAATCTAAAGAAAACGATAATCCTGATGATCCCGAAGATCAGATATCTGTGGAAGACATGGATTTAACTAACGTTAAAATGGAGCCACTCGATGAGCAGTCCGATTTTGAAACTCAAGATTACGATAATGTGTGTAGTATCGAGTATGCCGACCAAGGTCAGGTGGAGTATTACATACAGCAGGATAATGCCGAATTCGATTGCCAAAATGTTAAACTAGAACCAATGACAAATGATTGCTTGATCGAGACTGAACTAGTTTTTGAAACCGATTACGTGGAGGAAGTTGGTGCTAATATTGAACTAAGCACTGATGATCAAGTAATAGATTCAGATACGGAACTTCCACCTCCAGTATCTATTTCTGTATCGGAATCTATTATTTGTGATATTTGTGACGAGGTATTTGAGGACAGAAAAGAACTCATGAAACACATTCAATCAATGCACATTGGATAGACAACACTTATAATTATGTAATTTCATATCTTGAAAAGTAGACATTTTTATTACACAATAATTGTGGTTTTATGGTATGTGAACAAACTAGAACTGATAATAGGTCTAATGTAATGTACAATTTTCTTTTTGCCATTTCAATGTAATCAACTTAATGTGATTAAATGGACTGCTGATGTTACCATTTAAATTTAAAAAAGAAAGTAAGTTTTGCATAAATATTATGCAGTTGTTTCCTTGAATGACTTTCTAAATGTTATTTAAGTATACATTTTAAGGTATTATGCTTAAAAAAACGCAAAATTGTGGCATGTAATAAATAACATAATGTGATAAATTGTTCTCAATTTAATTCCAATCTAAAAACTAACTGTATTTATCTTTATTTATAAAATAATGATTTTTTGTTGTAGGAATGGGCATATCTATGATTTTTCTAAATTATTATAAGAAATATAATTTTAAATGCCAGCTTTTTCGGTTTATATATAGTAATTGGTTTGTATTCAGTAACAATTTTTCCCATCAATGCATATAAATCTATTATTTAAACAGTTAAATTCATTAGGTACAATAACTATTATAAATTATAGTAACCGGGTAAAAATTAAAAGATAATACAGAATGGTCTTTAGTAAAAACCATAGAGTTGATTGCTATACAAATAAATTAAGTTTTATGTTTCTTTTTTTTTACTTATATCTATCTGTAATTTATATAATATTATGTATTACCAATTAAAAACATACACATTAAATCCTCTGATATGTTAAAATGTTTTGTTTTTGAAACTTCAAAGAGAAAAAAGTGTACATTAATATACATTGTAAATACGAACTTTTAGTAGTATAATTTACTCGTATATAAATATGTAAATTGACACATTTAATTCTTAGTATTTTTAACAAAATTATTATAATTATTTTACTATTAAATTATGCTTAATTAAAAATAAGTGCATTATATTATATTGAGTACATCTGTTATTATTTTTTATTTTACATCAGTTTTTATATTAATAAAACATCTTAATATTACAATGAATGTTCAGCGATATTATGGGAATTTGGCTTTCTATGTTTCATTCATATAAACAATATATTTTACTTTTGCCAATTTAACAAATAGTTAACATTAATATTGTAGCTTATTAATATAATGCTATAACGTTACCACATTGTAATACAGTTGAATGTTTTGTTGGAATGAGTTTATTAGAACTTTTTCGTTTAATACATTTTGTTTGAAATAATCTTAAATATGACATTATAATCAGTTATATTGTTTCTGGTTAGGTCAACAAGTAAAATTAAATTTAATAATAGTACAAGTTACAGGAACATAGAAAGCACTGCAAATGTTTTTTAATAATTCACATTTACTATTTATTAGTTTACCTATGTAGACATATACGTATCAAATATAATTCACTGTTAATAGTTATAAATTATTTTTACATTATATGAAAATTACTGTTTTGTATGCGTGTAATATCGCCTATAGTCACAAGAATAGTTACACAATTAAGAAATATTAAGTTACGTTTTAAATTTATTTACAAAGTACATATTATTAAATATATTTCAATCACTATACTAATTTAAAATTCGTGTATTTTTTCGTCGAGTTGCTATTCTTGTGTATAGATGATATGCGTTCCTATTCGTATAGCTGAAACCTCAACACTGAGATTACGTTATGTTGTCTGTTTTGTTATTATCTTGTCTTGTATATCATAAAAATCTAACTTCAAAAAATGGTTCAGTGTTGGTTTTATTCCTAGACCTAGCGTTAATGGCTGGCTAATGGGATATTTTGCATATCATAGGTATGTATAATTAACATGAAATTCCGCCATGGGACTGTAATATCTACATACAAATTACAAAATATTGCCGTACAAATATTTAGGTTTTAATGTATTAAGCTTCATATAGGTAGTTGTCATAACCACGAATCAATATATATTTTATAATTAATGATTATGATTAAATTATTTTGAATTTTCTTTAATTTAATGTAATACCTAAAATTAAGAAGTACATTCTGAAACGACATTGTTAATACAGCATATTTGAATGGTTATTTATGTTTTTATAGTATTAATAGCTGTTAAGTGTAAGTTTGTCTCATCTCAAAAGTTTAAGTAGATACTATTAGGTTGTATCTTTTAAGTAGGTCCTATATACTAGACTGTAAGATTACATTTGATCTAAGTTTAGGAATAATTCAAAATTAAAAAATACATTTCTTAAACCTTTCAGCGTGGCTTATTTTAAAACTAAACCTTAAAACAAGTAAGCATGTGTTCGGATAAAGTTTCGGGCAATATTCACATTTTAATATATAACCCAAAAATAAATTCTTAAATTAAATGTTATCAGAATCGAACAATAATTTTACAAATTAAAAAAAAAAATGTTTGCAATAAATAGATTTCATTTGTTCCGGAAAGAATAACAGTAAACTTTTTTTTTAAATATGTAAAATCAAAAATGATTGTCCAATTCTGCGTAATACATATATAGTCTTGAACATTTTTTTGGTTTGAACTTTATCCATACCCTTGCAAGTTAGTCGTAGAGGTACCTACTACCTGGCTAACGCCGCTTTAACTAAATAAAAAAAACGGACAAATAAATAATAAACACAGTGAATTTATATTTACTGATGATGAATTAATGTGATCAATTGTATGTTACTAATTGTATGGGTATAATTAAATTGAGATTACTTATTAACACTTATTTCTTAGTATTCATAATTAGAATTCTCGTGTTGAGATAGGAAGCTACTGTAACTGTAAACACTATAATATGTAAGTATGAAATACCTTATATGTATAATATAATAATAATTAATTATTATACAATGTTAAGACTTTTGAAACCTCTTGCTTATTATGTGTTTTAATGTTTGCACATGTCAAATAGCCAGAGTGAGTTTTGAACAAATACAGACAAATACTACAATTATTGGATATAAATGTAGTGTTTTACCATTATAATTAAATACATACATTTACATAAAGGCATTACAAAGGTAAATTTAACACACACACACTCATTAACATGTAATATAGACAAGGGCGCCCACAAGGAAGGACGGGGGGACAACTCCCCCCTAGCTTCTCTGCTAGTTAAAAAGATGTATACCCAATATCCCAAATTTGTAAAATCTATTAGGTACAAAATTATCGGCGTTTCCCCCTGAATTGTCATCTGAGGGCGCCCTTAAATATACACGCCATATTACATATGATTTTCAGTGTTAAGAAGACTCTACCCATTAATTTTGTAAAGAGCAAGTTGTTTTAATTTAGAGCTTAAACTATAGGTAGTATTCACTTATTAATACAGTATTGAGGATTCTTTATTATTTTTTCTGTTTTTTCTTCAGAATATTACATTCATTTCTATAGAAAAAAATTACAATTTAATTTCATAAAAATAGCTTTGCACGCACTAAAACCAAAGTGTCTTGGAATTATTGTAAAATCTCTACATTTTCACAGTAAATAGAGAAGAACTTCGTCTGCGCTTAATCTTTTTTAACTCAATCTGCTAATTTTTAATAATTTGTAAAAAATACAAAAACTTTATAAATTTATAGAAAAAAAAATGTGAGATTTAACAGTGGTAGCGTCTTCTTAACAGTCTTCGCCTATTTATGATAGCTTGTACAGCTTTACACATAATATTTGTCTATTCAAATAATAGAAATAGGTAAATTATGTAATGGTGTAATTATCCATTATACAAACACGATTACGGCATAAAAGTTATGCGGTTTAATAAGTTATTATAATCAACGAAACATAATAACTTAGACGCTAGATCATGTATTTTTTTCAACAACAATAAATTTGCAGTCTGAAAATCGGGATCAGATGAATCGGGAAGGAGATCGTAACAGAAATAAATGGCTTATTTATATGTAAGTTTTTTTACGGCGTGTCCTTGCGGAGATCGTACAATAGCCTTCTGAAGAAACATAGATCGTAATACCACTTCCGGCCGGTCACTTGAGTTTTGACCGGAAGCTTTTGAAACATGGGCAGGGAAACAACGGTATGAAAACAAAGGGAGTAAACAATAATGGGAACAAAAGAAAAATGACACGAACAGCAATAACACGATGGATTGGAGGAGAATGGCACTTCTTCCGGCCCGAGACGCCGGCGCAATAATAACGCATGTTATATTATTATTGTTACTACAACTGCGCGGGTGGCACATTGCCGTTGTCGTTGTATGTTGACCGGGAAGTCATGGTCAGCGCGGTGGACGTGTTCTCTTTGCTGACCAGTTCGGCGCGGCTGCAGACCAACGGGCCCGACTCGCCGCAACACAAGGCGTCGTCGTCGCGGCTGCTGCAGCCCACGGTGCCGGTGCCCACCGCTTGACAGAGAATGGTGGTGGCCCGGCCAGTCTTGAGGCGCTCCGATCCGCCGCGGTTCCTGCGCGGAAACGTGCTGTTTTCCTGGTGCAGGCCCGCGTTCACGTCTTTGCCAGCAGCGCACGTGCACGCTTTCAGGAAGCTCTTTTTAAAGTTATCGCTGAGGAAAGCGTACAGTATAGGGTTCATAGCGGAATTGCTGTAGCTCAGGCAGCCAGCCAACAGGAATATGGTAATGACCACCTTGGACTGGCATTGCTTGGGCGGAGTGAATATGAGCGCCACCTGAGTGATCCAGTACGGCAGCCAGCACAGCACATACACCGTGATCACAGTCAACACCAGTTTGGTAACCTTCCTGTGCGACTTTTTTTTCTCCTTCGACTTGTTTATCGGGCCCACCTACAACACGTTTCGACAATATAAATAATTTAATACAGTAAAAACTGTACACAAATTTATCTATTCTAGGGATATTTATCATCATGCACAGTAAGTAGGAAATCCTTGAAAAACCTACATAACCATTGACACAACTTGAGTGGGGGGGGGGGGGGCTAAGGAAGTTTGGACCTTTTAAAAACTGATAGTTCTCTCTGAATTTCAGTAAGAATGATAAAACTTACTGAGGGGATGTGCCTGATATTTTTTCTAGCCTGAACGAGTTTAGAAGGATTATAATTTCCCTAGCACCCCTCTAGTTGCATCAATGTTGCACAATTCTAGTACTCGAATCGATCAAAAGTTGCATTATAGTGCAAAATATTTTAATACTCTTCGCAACTACTATTTGAAATATTTTTTTCTAACACAGCATAGAGATTTATCTGTAGAATGATGTTGACGAATAAAAACAAACAATTTTATATTTCTTACAAACATTTTGAACAAAAAGGTTATCTATATAAAACTCGAGATAATGTAAGTATATTTGTTATTATAATATTATTATTTCCAGTGAACTCGAAAATGGGAAACGATTAAAGTGTTCCCCCCTTAGTGCATGCGTACTTTAATGGTTTATTGGCTTATCATCTAATGTATATCAAGTTTTAATAGCCCCGGGTAATTCTGCATGCGTGTATTGTGTATACAGCTTTTTGCAGGAATGACTGACACGCATCGTTGACTCGATTAGAAAAGGCGACGCCAAGTAGTTATTATCGAGTATAAAAAGACGATTAGGCAAAGCTTATACCTATTGAATAAGTTGTACAGGTAATTTGATATAGATTTTTGAATTCAAGTTTTTTTTTGTAAATGTGCTTCTGAAAATATTGTCAATAGCGGATTGACCTTGTTTTTCAGCGGGACAAGCGTTAGCAATTTAATGGGGAAAATATGTTTGAAATTATTACCGACATCGTAGTTGGTATTTATTATATCTTCGGGTATGGCAAAATTATTTGCATCGGACGGCGAGGTATACGATTTTCCAGGTAGTTCCAAAAATGCGAAATATCTCTCTCAAAAACATTATAATATAATAACAAGAGCAGATATACATATTTTGGTTGTGGAAAATACAATAAGTTTAACCTCAATAAACATCACTGTATTAAATGTTATTACTTATTGTATAATAAAGTTGCATTTTTAATAATTTAGCGGAGGGCTAAATTCTTCTTGGTCCGTATAATGTCTGGACGTTATATAAATTCTGGTTGAGATGTTTTTATTTCGAAGAATTTATTTGTTGTATATACGCTATGCTCTACTAGATATTGCTGGAGTATATTGTTTTATAAGTTAGCGAGGCGCAATTGAACTATATTGAAGACCTATATATATATATATGTATTAGTGCTAGGTCATATTGGTCTGTTATCCGATAAATATCTCTTTGTTTATTATTAGGTTAAGTTAGGCCGCCATGTATACTAATATAAATAGTAATGTCGTGCTTTCTGCTTAAATACGAAGCTAAGAATATATATTCTTAAATTATGATTTTCATCGCACAATGTTAAGCCGTTAAACAACGAATACGCAGTGTTAAATTAATGAAGTTTCGTTTGTCTATTGTCAACATTTACAATATAATGTCACAAGCAAGCACACCCTTCTTGTACAGTTCGAAGTTGATGGAAACCGTCGTCAGATATTTCTATTCTTCTACCTCAAGTCGGATACGCGCGTGACTAGTTGAATTAAATAATGTACATAAGTTTATTTTAAGATGCCACGGGACTTTTGTAATTGTGCAGTAGGAAGTTTAAAACGTGCAGCTGTCTTTTGCATTTTTCTCTAAAACACTTTTAAAATATTTTTATAAAACACATAACTTTGTAATTTTTGTTATGTGAGTGTCATTTTTTAAGCCACTATAATGATACAATTATTCTTTAAGAGAAACCCACGTGTCCGTAAAATTAGCTATTTATTTAACTCTTCTTTTAGTTTCGATGCCTAGCCGAGAAGGTATTGTTTTTATAAAAACAATTTTACTAATGGTAGATCTAGAGTGGGTCTATAAAATAAAAAATGTTCTCAAAAATGCTGTTATAAATTTTATTTTTACAATGGAAAACACAAAAAAAAAAGAGAAAATTACACTTTTACGGTATGTAATACATTTCTAGGTTGCTGCTATGTGAAAGTGAATAACAGTTTTTTTTTAACATTTTTGATTTTGAGGTTAAAATAAGTTTAATTCTGTATTTTTAAAGCATTGAATAGATATTGTTGACTAAGACTATCTAACCGGGTCGGCTATTTTATGCACATTCCCAAATAAAGAAATGTTTATTTTTACGTTGGGTTTAAGGCTGGTTTCAAGACGGGCACTACCTTTAATACAATTTACTTTTATCTCTTTGTTGTTACTAACGTTGTTTTTTATATCGGACACAAATAAAAAAACAGTTAAAACGTACTTAAATAGGTACTACTCTGAATTAGTTATTTTAAGTAATATCATGTGTGACGTTTATCGGTAGTAGTACTGACCGTTTGAAGTTTCCTAATGACCAGTATGTAGAATACGAATATAAGCATGAGCGGTATGGCGAAGCCCAGCACAAATGAGTAAAGCGTGAACGCCGTCTGGCCGCTGAAGAAGTCGTTCTCGGGCCAAATGATGTTGCAGCTCATCACGTTGCCTTTGTCCATCGTGTTGGCGTACATGATCACCGGTATCATGAGTATGATGCTGAACGTCCACGCGGTGACCGACACGATTTTCGACACGTACGCGGTGCGCACCTTGGACGACGATATGGGATGGCATATGGCTATGTACCGGTCGGCGCTCATGATCATCAGGAATATGCTGCTGGTGAACTGGTTGACGCTGGTGGTGGTCATGTACACCTTGCACATGACGTTGCCGAACGGCCAGAACTCCATCGACATGGTGACGATCAGGAACGGTATGCCGATCAGGAAACACTCGTCGGCGATGGCCAAGTTCACTATGTACATGTTGGTCACCGTCTGCATTTTAGAGAACCTGACCACCACATAGATGACCAGCGTGTTGCCCAACATCCCGATGATACACACGAATATGTACAGGATTTTCGATATCAGGTACAACGACGACTCGTGGTCGGACGTGTCGTCGCAGGACGTCTCATTGTCGGCCCCGGTGCTGTTGTACCCACCGCCGCCGCCGCCGCCGCCGCCCAGCGTGCCGTTGTGGACGCCCGACTCGATAGCCGACCAACCGGCCGCTATCTGTACGATGTTCGAGTATTCCATTCCGGTCGACAGCAGCTACCGCAGACGTGCGTGGGGCCTCGAGGTCGCGTTGGCCTGTGACGCTGCCGCTACAACAGTGGATAGACACGGCAGTCAACGTTCACATTGTGCACTGGCCGTCCTGCAACAGAAATACAAACGCGGAGGTCAGATTAACTGTGACAAAAAAAATACAGTCATATCAATATAAATTAAATGTGTACATTGGGTAGCTATAAATACAATCGATATTTATTAATAAAGATAAAATATGATTATAGTATTATACAATGTAGGAATAATACCTATAATTGACATAGCTGGTGGATTTTCATTAACGTTTAGTTGGAGTAAGAATAAATACAAAGGATTCGCATACAGGTAAACACAAAACTAACAGGAACAATATATTTTCTCAACAATAAGAAACAACATAAATTATGCAGGTACACACGGCTTCTCGGTGGAAAATGCGATGGCAAGCTCATTATGATATTTTTAGTAATAATTGAAAAAAAAGTCAATAGATTAAAACCAACACTAAGAACCTAGTGATTCAGCGTTGGTTCGATTATTACCAAAAATAATTATATATTAGGCGAGAGGGAAAAAACGTTAAGATCATTTTTCTCCCTTAAATAAGTCCCTTCGATTAATTTCGCCGAAACAATTAAATATAACGAAAATCGGCAAATATTTAGTTCATTAAATATCCGGTCCCTATAGCTACAGTTGCATATGATTATGCCAATGGATATTTTTTTTTTTATTACCAAAATTAATCTATACACATCGACAGTTAAACACAAAGTGCTATGATTAGTTTAGCTGGAACTGCAGAGCTTGTCAGTGAATTTGGTACTATAGATGATAATCACGGATGATTACCCGCGAGGGGTAACTTATTTCATAGTCAGGAACTGCATAAACCGGAGAGCCTAAAATATGTTTCTCGTGTAATTAAAAATAAGTTAAACTGAGAAAACGGATACAGTTATTTTTTGTTTTGCTATTCCTCGAGTATTTGCGGATGTAGAAATACCATTGGCGCGACTGAGTAGACGGACAAGAGTTGTAAGGATGAGCGTAATTTCAGTAATGTTTTAACGAATATCTTAAAGTATAAAAAAAAAGTTTCACATGCCATAGCCCGTAATATTACACCCTATGGTGCGAGATTTTCTCAGCACAAAAGAGTGATTTGTTGCAAGGAGGTAACTTTGTTATAACATTTGGCAACGAGAAATTTTAGTTTTTCTCTTTTTTTTTTTTGTGATATCGTTTTAATAATTAACTGTAGTAATTTCGCGCTAACCTGAGGAAAAATGAAAAAGTTTGCCGAAAATCCCATTAAAAACTATATAATTAATCCGCTCGAAACTTGTTAAAAAATTATTGCTTAAAGGTCAAGTTAATAATTTACCATAAGCGTGCATATAAAATACTTGTTTAATGTAATAGTTTAAAAGCGTTATTCCACTTTACAAAAAAATATTCGGAAATAAATTTATTAAGATAAGTAGGTAACGTTGAAATAAACATTTTTGAATTTGTATTGTTATTATAGCTTTGTGAATCAATCTATTAGTTGAATGTGTTTTAAGATGAAACAAAACCAATTACAAAACGGTAAAGCTACGAGTCAAAACGTTGAAAAAAAAAACGGGTTGTCGACAGAAAGGTATTATTTTTAGATAAATGATATCCTAGTTGCGAAACGATAAAAGCTTATGAAGCCTTGAATACTGTAAAAAATATATTTTATTTCCACTTTTTTGCCGGCTAAAAATTATTTAATTTTTCTCTAAAGAAACAAAACAATTTTTATCCCACGGATAAAACAATAAATTGTCCTGTGGCGCGTAGCGTGACAAAGTTGTTGGTAGAAACTTTTGCACGTTTTTAGAATCTTAAGTCCGAATGAACTGAACGGTCTTATGGGTTTATAAGCCCCGATCGGGGTCTGTAAGGCGGACCAATAAAATAGTAAATCTCGTTTGGCTTCGAAAACTCTTGTTTTTACCGACGGGCGCGTCGGAGAGATTTTGGAATTAATTTACAATCGGGGGATGAAAAAAAAAAAATAACTAAATTGAAAATATAAAAGCAGTTTTTACAAGTCGTAAAAGCCCCCGGGATCTAAAACCTTTATTGGGTTTCGGAACTATTCGTTTTGGAAACCGCTGTTTAATTGTGTACACCATGGTCTAAACACAGATAGTGATGTGCATTAAATCGTACAGAGTAGATCCACCGGAGTCGACGCGTTCCAATCTTAAGGGGATGCCGACAATATTATACCGGCAACAGCAATGTTCTTTCAATGGCCGTGTATGAATACATATACATACTACACACACACACATACATGTATGCGAACTAAATCAAACATTATATTCAATGCGGTTACAGATGGGAATGCGGCGTGGTTGCGGGAGAGGGGCCGAGGGATGGGCGTGCCCCTATAGAGAAAAAAACCAAGCGATACACATTGTTATGGCTTTTCGTTTGAGATCTCGTGTAATTTATGTGGGTTTTGAATTGCCAGTAAGAAATGTTTGTACGGAAATAAAATATACATTGCATTTCGTTTTTAACCGCCGAACTGATGATTATATTTTTTGAGCACCGTAGAACGTTTTTTAACGGAACACTTATTAGTCTTAAAAATAAAGTCGATACTCGAGTAGTACGTTGTATCGTTTTTAACTCGAAAGAAAAGTTAACTTTAACCAGATATTTCCAGAAAAAAAAAAATGAATAAATTGTTGTGTAATCGAAAGATTGATGCGTGTTGTAAACAACGGCAAACGACAGACACCTAATGTTTTTTTTTTTTTCACATTTGGACAAGCCAAACGGAAAATATTAAAAAATGAAATTTTAGAATAAATATAATAGACGTGGACCAGTTGTACACATAGTATTTTATTTGTTTGAAAAAATTGTGATTATAATATTATGTGAGCTTTATGTAGATGTAATATGTAATATTTAGCTTTAGCATTACAAATTAAAATTAGGTTACCCATTGAATCTTTTATTTAATTAAAATTAGGTTTTTAAATTTGTTTTTATTATTATGCTTTAACTAACTACGAATTTAGTTTTGATAAAATATATTTTTATATTTTGCAGTAATAAATGCTATTATTGCAAATGGAAGTGGCATTTACTGCTATTAGTGTGGGTTTTTTTACGTTATTACCACAGCGGCCCACATTAAGTTTCGAAAAAAAAATTACACATTACCCTGAAACTAAAATATAAATTCTAGGTAAGTAAATTAATATGTACAGTTAAAAAAAACAATGTTTTATCTTTTTAACTGTGTAAATTACTTATTTAAAAAACAGTTGCATTTTTCTTAGTTTAGAAGTAAAATGTGGATTTTGCCTGGAATTTTATTCCGAATTTATTTCTTGGTTTGTTAAATTCAGTGAAAATAATCATTATATGGTTAGAATTAAATCAAGATGCTTTTAATGCACACTTTGCATGTTTACATCATACATGTACTGTACTGAATTATTATACTTATGATTATAAATATTTTATGTGTATTATCTTAAACGTGCAGTTTAAAAATTACTTACACTTTAATATTTTAAATATAGCATCATAAAAAAAGTAATTCTGAGGTATCTCAAACGTTAATCTCATAACATTTGTATGGATTAGATATAATTTATTGTAATAGTTATTCTCATATTGTAATGCTCAAATCTGTGTCGTTTAGTTACATAACGTTTACTAGTAACGTGGAAAACATAATTACTCTTACAGTTCGAGTAAACTCATGTTGAACAAATAACATTGTATTAGTATATAAATATAGGTCACGCTAATAATAGAATTTGACGGTTTTTAAAACTATTACTTATATCAGCTGCGAGGTAATCCAATAACTGAGCAAAAGCGACGACTTTTGTAGATTTATGAGCGTTATCGATTTTTGATCTTAAAATAAAAAAATCCATTTGCTATCATTATTGCAAACATTTTCTCAACTCCATGTGGCCTACTAATCTTCAGCTTACACAATTACTATGTATCTTGCGCCAGACATTTACTGAAGTTTATAGACGAGAAAAGACAACGCGAGATGACTAATTGATAGTTACTCATAGGGAATAGCATCTCTCTTTAAAATCCAGCTGTAAACTTAGTTGATAACGACGAGGCCAAGGGAATT
Source organism: Adelges cooleyi (assembly GCF_023614345.1). Classification (NCBI taxonomy): domain Eukaryota; kingdom Metazoa; phylum Arthropoda; class Insecta; order Hemiptera; family Adelgidae; genus Adelges; species Adelges cooleyi. The sequence continues at coordinate 1,532,271 of NW_026095761.1, forward strand.
AATTATACAGTAAGTATCTCGAGACGAAACTATACAAAAGCTCTCGGGTCTCCGTGTACTTAACTTAAGTTACGCAGAGGAAATTAAGGCCGACGAAAGATTCGGTTGATGTGATCCAAACCAAAAACCGCGCTCCTGTCACTATGCACGACCCGTTTAAGTTCTGTGGGCAGAAATGTGTGTTGTTTAGTAGATATTGTTTCTCAACTATCCAATCGACTCCGTGTCCATCATTTTGTCCATCTCCACATATTGTGAGATCAACAAAATAAGCTACTGCCAATGTCTGTCTAGATTAGTAGCCCGACAGCGATACCCAGACGAAGACGGTCGATATTGTATCTCGTCGTGACACGCAATTATTATATTCCACGTCTAACACACAAATTAGACTGACGTCGCCGGACCGCATATATTTCGATGGTGTGTCGAGTGTCGTCAAAGTTGTGTTTTCACTATGTATTATATGAAACTCAACGCTAGCAGGGTTCGCATGCAATGGCGACTTCTCACCGTCCGCCCTTCAGACCATCTGCCCATCCTTTCATTGACGTTTTCATCGCATTAGTCTATCGTTAGTTTGCGTTTGTTTGATATTCAATGTATCTGAAATTCCGAGTCATGACTTGCATCATCGCTCAACAGCAGCTATTCCTATTTCCGTTGTGCTTTGAATTGGCCCGTGACTAGAAGCGACTCTCTTTCGGCCTTATGCCGTCGTCTGAACAAATCAATCTATATAAAATAATAATATTGATGTACGGTACCGCTTCAATCGACGGCCATTCTGACGATAGATCGAGTGATAGATCTCTGACGGTATGATTTTATGGTAAAGAAGCTGTTATCCCACTCGTCGAATTTTAGTCTTTATCGTCGAAATTGGCCGTTGTTTTAGTTGAAATTCGATGGTTAAAATTTAAAACGATATATATACCTACTCTAAAACCGAATGCCGTTGCATATAGGCATAACAGAATGTTCATACCAAAATTGTAAGAGAAAAATGTCTCTAACGTTCAAGCAATTATTCGGGTAGTTTTATAAAAATCCGGCGTGTTCTTGAATTTGTTCTCTTCAAAAATCTCGACGAAAATACTGATTTAATTAAACAAAATTCTTTGATCTCTTATAAGCTTTATATAGTTTAATTTATTTTATTTAAATCCTCTTACAAAGGAACCAACTTATTCTTAAGCTTACATAGCTAAGCTCACTCAACCCAGTGTATACATAGAACAACAAAGGAATTTGGTATTTTTTTAACTAAAATCACTTTTATTAATACTTTCCTTGGCTTCCAAAATGTAATTCTCCACTACTCACAATCTTGTAAAAGTTTGAAACTTATTAAACCAATAGTTTAATCTTTAAAGCTATTTAATTTAACTTTATTCCTCGTTTTGTATAAAGTCATAATGTACTTTTGTATTATAAACGTTCATTAATTATTAGAATTGTAAACCAAAAACACAAAAAAATTCGTTAAAAACTGGTTAAACAGCAAAAGTGTTGACAACATAGAAATGTTAGTTGAAATATTTTTAGCAATACGTTTTCATGTACTCGGCTTGTTTTTTTTATTTATTTTCATATTTAGCAGGTCTTTTTATGTCTGTAAACAAAAACCAGTATTTTTTCTACGGGCTCATATTTCCATACAGTACTACGCTCAATAAGTGAACACCTATTTGTATAACGGTGAGGTAATTTTATTTGAAATTCACATCTCTCTCTTTTTGTTAGTCTTACATGGCTTTTGTGCTCAGAGTTATAAATAAATCTACCGACTATTTATAAGACATGTTGTATATTAATATACGATCGTCGTATATGTCACACGTGAAGTGTAATTATAATATGTGTCCGTGTAGTACCGATAAATCGTGTTAATATATTATTGTTTTGTATACAACCGGCCAGTATTTACCGAGTACAACATTTCACGAATAACAGATACCACTGCTATTATAATAATATAGTAGTTGATAACTATAATATAATAGCTGTAACGATAGTACTAGGTATAGTAATTAAATTTGAAAACGCGTTCTGTTCGTGCCGTCAACCGTTTAGAAAAGACAACAAACAAACACTACTTAATACTTTCTTGAACCCATCGTGCGGCGGTAAAGCCAAAAAACTGTTTGCAAAATATGATTTAATACTAGTATTAATTTTGAGCAACGTACTTTATGTAGTATGTATATTTAGGAAATAAAAAGCGAAACGCCCATGGTCAGGGTAGTGTGTGTGTGTGTGTGTGTGATTGGCGGTCCGCCAAATGTGCGTGTTTAAGTTGTTTGTTAAAAAATCAAAATGATTGATCGAATCGAGTCGTCAGGGATTTCATTTAAATTTTGTTGTACCCAGCGGATAAAACATGATGATGAGATGTACATTGTACATTTTACACTAATAGTAAAACGCCGTTGAAAGCTTTGATCTTTGTATTCTACGTTAAGTGTAAACGTACAAAACAAACTGTTGTATTATTCCGTACTATTCGTCAAAATCAGAAAATATATAAAACGTATTTAATCGTGGCTACTTTTTAAAAATATTATTTTTATTTATTTTCACGCTGAGCCGAGACAAATATTTAGACAACGGTAAAACAAAAAACATGTTCAATAGATAAAACAACAAAAACACATCAAGACGATTTACGAAAAGCGTTTTTTTTTTTTGTGGTGTCCACGAAGCGGCTTTACTTTACAGACATCACTCTAGAAATTATACCCACTGCAGTAAACACTTTTACAGGACAACAACAGCACTATACAGACGATTCTACTCTAAACTCATTACACATCCGTCCTAATCCGTTTAGCTTTAATAATCCTTAACGACGATCGATGTGTGTCGACGCTTCGGTATCGGGATTTCAAATACCTGTATCAATGGCTTAACTCTTCAAGCCGTCAGACGTCATGTTGGCGCATTTTCCTATACTAGTTGGCGCGATTCAAGTCAAAATGTAAGTATATTTTCGATAAAATAAATCACGTTTTCGATGACAAAATGTAAAAATGAACGCTAAAAAATGCATTAAATTGATAAAAACGAGCACGGGAAAGGCTACAATTCGGGCGATTTAAATTCCGAGCTTCCATAATGTGATTTTTATGAGATAACATGTCAGATTTATTGAAGTCAGTATTTATTTATAATATTTATTAACAGTATCGCGGATATTGATATTGGTAACCACGGCAACGATTTGTAGAACGGTCAGATGCACAGACGGACGCAACGAACGTAAAATAGATTAAATTGTATACTTATGCCGACTGGCATGAGCATTCATTTAAAGGTTCAATGAAGCGATACACATTTAGTGGCACCTTAAACACCATTTAGATCACAGATCTCTAGACCTGTGATTGGTCGATTAAATTTAAATGGCCCATAAAATCTATGTAACTTTTTGTGCATCCCGGCATTAGTATAATGCAATCCCTAAAACTTTTCTAAATTTTAAGAGTAATAGTTTGACGCAAAAGAATGTAGGATTTGAAGAGCTCTGTTTATTTTTTACTTTCGTTAACTGGTACCGTCACTTTTTCTTATTTGTATCATATTTTTTCACTCTATAATATACTAGTCGAATATACTTTTTTGCACTAACATTGCCATTAAAAAGGTATTGCCTTATTTAATTTAAGCCCGGTGAAAAATCATGAAACGCGTGGTACGATAAATTAATTAAAAAAAACCCGTAAAAATGCAATAAACCTAAATGAATCAGGAAGAAACTTTTTACGAAATAAGTAGATTTATAGACAAGCACAGGAACCTGCTATGCGTGGAATTAGTTAAAAAAAAAAACGCAAAGTGATCCGAAGAATAATCTAAGACAGTGCGATGAAAGGATGACCTTTAACGCGGACTTTTACTTTAAAATATGTACAACTAATTATCCACAACAAAATTGCAATGCAATAATATGTTTTCCCGGGGATAAGGCTAGGTGTTCATCTAGAAATTACCAACACGAGGGAGAGGTGATAATAAAAAAAACTCAAAATCGATGGTTTAAACCCGTCATGGTTATTGCAGATGTAAACCTATTTTGATTTTATATTTATAAGTTTTATGCGTGCACCACAGTGTACCTACGTCGAGTTGTTATTGCGTTGAGAATATTGTAGTTTTTTTTTTTTTTTTGTCGTCAAGCGGCGAAATGTATTATTATTTATTTATATTGTTATTTTAGTTACTATTATTATTATTGTGTTTACCTTTTGAGCGGGTAAAAACGAACACGCGGTGTTGCAGGCAGCGTGGTGGAGCGATGCGATTCCCGCGAGGATGCATTGAAAACACTGCGTGTAACACTCCTAAACGACTGAAAACTTTCGGCGAGCGCGAAAAAATGATGTCGGAATGTATTATACAAAAATTATTATTATTTAGGCGATGGGCTTTTTTTTCTTCTTTTTTTTTTTCTTTAACACGTCTGACGCGGATCACCGGCATTGCAAAATAGCTCTAATAGAACAGGTGTGTGTGTGTGTGTGTGTGCGGTGCGCGTACACGGTTGTGTCGACTATTTTTTCCTTACCGTTTGGAATGATTCCCGAATGTTTGGCAGACGCCTACAAAGTCACTGTACCCGGTCGTGCGGACTCAAAAATAAAATAAATCGTGCCAAAATAGTCGAATGCGGTGAAGAAAAAAAAAAAATGGCAAACCGAGAAACACGGCTTTAGGTATACACACACACACACGCCTATCGCTTATCCCTGTATCCACGCTGGGCAAACCCCATCTGATCCCTGTGCCGATCGTGTATAATATTGCTCTTCGGACAACAAGCCCGGATAGCTTAAACAGCAGCAGCAGCAGCAGCCGGCGGGGTAATAAATAATAATAATATGTCCGACAAAAAATACCTACTTGAATTTAAACGTAAAACGCCATTATACGCCATTTGTACTTTATTTTAATAAAACGTATAGGTAAACAAAGTTTGAAATAATATCAAATCGTATAGTTGTTTTTTTAACAATGAATACAAATTTAAATAAATTAAACTCATATAAATACGATCACTTAAAACTGAAACACAAACTCTCAACTACAATCTTTGTTATTTTCGATGCGAAATGACATTTGTTTTACGATGATTTATTTTCAATAAACATTTTATCTATATCATCAGTACCACTAGACAAAATTCAACCAATCTTCAAATATTTCTAGCCTAGCGAAGATAACTTGCTTTTATTTGTACTCGAAGGGGTAAAAAGGAAAAAGGAAAATGCCCATAGAATGTAGGTATCAATTTTTCAAATTTGCCACGCCGAAGTTTTAGTGTTAAAATTAGAATGATTAGGTAGATCTAATGTGTACTTTTATACTAATGAAAAACTATAAACATGGTCTAAATTGTAAACAAAGGAATTACTTTTAAAGTAAATTTGTAATTTTTTAAATTATTATTTATTGCTATGTTTATATGGATATAATACAAATTAAAAACATTTTTTATTTCTGTTTTAGTTGTAATGTATTTACAGAGTTTTGAAATAGTATGCTCTCAATGTATATGCTTGGAAGTTGGTTAGTAGTAAAATAAAACCCAACGAGGCGACTGTTGACAGTTACAAATAATTGCTTTGGCATTATTATAATATTTGCTATTTATTCATGGTCTGGTTGTCGTTTGGAAGGAGCTCATTGGCTGGGTTTACTCAGCAGGAGTGATCTCGTTGTTTTATCAATATACATTTGATTTAGATTAGCCGAACAGCATGCGTAGGCGCATAATATTTGTATTTATACCTATATATAAATCAATGAATAAAGGTTCTCGTGTCTAACCGTCGACGGGAACTGAGACTCGACCAGTTTATCGTTTGAGGTTTTTTCTTGGTTTTTTTCTGCATAACTTAAATTCATGTTGCACAACAGCTATGGCAGGCGACAGCTGTTGTTGTTGTAATAAGTCGCAACGGTAACGTTTTATTTCTATGTACAAGCGTTGGGCTTTACCTACTTCAAATTTTAAAAATAACGTTACTAACGAACGGTAGCGAAAGCGAAAAAACTGGAATGGTGTTATAAAACGAGATTTTCTTCGACTACCTACCCACGTCTGACGCTGTTATCCTTACCATTTAAACGCGGTTTTGTATTCGAGGAAAGAAAGGAGTTCCCAGCTATGGCGGTACGACAATCTTGTTTTAGAGAGATTATTTATATTTTCTCCACCCACTCCTCCTATTTTACACTTCAATTGCAACTGCATGACTACAAAATACCATACACAGGAATTAATAATGAAACGTTTACTAGGAATTTTATGTTTAATATTTTACATTATGTAATTTGAAATAATGCAGACGTCGGGAATTGGCGGGGAATTTGTAATTAATTAATGTGAAATGACGTTTATTTTCCATCCCAGTTATGGTTTAAAGTTTTTGATGTATACAAAGTTAAGTATACAAACATATGACAAGCACTGCAAACAGTCACATGTATGTTATCGTCATAAAGTTTTTTTTTGTATACATTAAATTATGATTTTTATTTTAATGTACACGCTTTTCGCATTTTAGCAGACTGTAGAGAAGTGCTTATGGGTTTACTTTAAAATTGTTTATTGTTTGGTGATTTATTTGTATTATTATTTATTTTTAAACATTATTTGTCGACTTTTGGAAATTATTATTATTATTTCATGATTTTTTTTCGAGCAAACCTATTTGAAATTGAAAAAAAAAATAAGCGACAAATCGGACAATTTAAATCAGACAATTTATATTTTATTAAATCGTAGTAATATATTGAAGTTGCCATTAACTTTAACAGATAACCTAAAAATGGAAGTACATGTCAAGCACCTTAAAGGACAAGGGTACCATGTAGCATGCTACAATGCCACACGCGCCAGTCATTTGATTTTCATATCGAATAAATATGAGTGCCGATGTTGCAAAAATGGATTTTGATTATATCCGTTTTCTTCAATGTCGTTTAATAATCCAACATTCAACATAAAAAAAAATAAAATCCGACGTTCGAGCAACGTAACCGTTCCGAATTTAAATTGTAAGTCATTTAAAAGTGATTTTTCTTTGAATGCATAACATTGTCTCTGCTTCGTTGTTGTTGGGCAAGTAGACGGCCTTGTGTAGTAATCGGATCTATAGGACAATCAAAATGAAAAATATATATGATTACTTTTTGCGGTTCACCAGTCGAAGATAAACATTAAATCGGTGGACATCTGTCGAAGAAGCACACGTCGCGTCGTAGGACGGATAGATGCTGCAGACGAGTTGAATTATTAATCGAATCAATTTGAACGAATACAGTTTTATCAAACGGCATTTTTGAATATTTTTTTCTCGTTCACGAACATATTCATAATACAATATCTTCACATGACAGGTTTAAAATTTATGACCGATAAGTTTTCCCATAAACTTTGTGGATTAGTCGTGATTTACAGTACATCACAACACAAGGCGGCCGGTGGGTTAAACAACTTTTTAAGAAACTACTTGGAAATTCGAAAGCCAAGAAGATATGCTAAAAACTTGAAAGCAATAGATAAACAAGTTATTTAAAAAAAAAAATGTACAAATGAGAATAATTATTATAAACACAATAGTTATGTTTTTATAACATATTATGTAAATAAGTTTTAAAGAAATTGTTCTAAATTTTCTTTTGAGTAGATGTCTCAGGAAAAAAGGTCATCAGAATCATGAACACATAACAGTTGACAAACATTTTAAATTGTGTTTGCAACTGTAATGGGGTATACACATGTCAATGTGAGCTATAGTTTATTTATATTCCATTATCTTAATTATTACTGTTCTAGAAAACTCTCAGGGTTAGAATTTGTACTGTGAACACATGTGCTAGCAGTACAGGATACACCTCGTTCTTAGGTTGTAAAACGTTATTTTGAAGTAGGCTCTTACCGAATTGAGCATTCGTGTGCTATACATAGGGGTGGAGAGGTTGGTAGCTTGTTAATTGCTCGAGACGTAACTGATGTTAATAACACGCTGTCTAGAAACATTCAAGATCTATGAGTGATTGTTTAATCTTAATCATTCCACAATAAAGCGAACATATCTACTGTAAAATGTATAAAGGTATCAATCATCTGCGCAAGGACGAGGAAATCGCGAATTGTAGATATTTTATTAATTCGATGTGTTCTGTATATTATTTTCTGATTTCAACTGAAACCCTGTATTAGGTATTAGTGTATTACTATCAGCAGCTATTGTGCATGTTTACTCGCAATTAACACTCAGTTTAGAAAGTGTTTTTTTTTTACACGAAATAAATAATGATTAACATTTTTAACGCGCTACAATATCGATTCTACTCGATACGGTCAAATTGAATTCTCAGGTGATACATAGGTGATATCAAAGTCAAAACACATGTTTTTTTTTGGTTTGCAACCAACGTCACAACTTCCGTTGCGTCGCCACTGTAGTCCTGTTTATAGGTATTGTGTAGATGAAGTTTTATTCGACTACTATACATAATATATTTTAATAGTTTATGAACACCATTGAATAGATGTTATAATTTAGGCGAAGCGTTAGGTGCTCGACAATGAAACTTAATGTCATCAATCATAACTATAAATCTGTTATATCAGTTGAATTGTTAGCGACAATGGCAACTTGGAACTTTGTAAGTTTTTTCCCTAAAAGGAGTTCTCTATTATAATATTATAACGATATAATGTAGGTCAACATATCTTAACGTGGCATAGGGGTTAATAATTGCACTGAATAGTGTTACTTTTTGATTAATAACAATATTACTTATTTAATATTTATTAGCAAAAAACTTTTTGTAAGCAACCCTTGTAATTATCTATTAATTAATTAAGTAGAAAAACCGAGCCGTAAGTTTAAGAAGTTGGCACTAAGTACTAAACCAAACCACTTGTTTTTAAATAAATCTAATATTCCCAACAAAGTTTATCAGTAGTACCTTTACTTTTTAGCATGGAACATGCTTTAGCCTTGGCCTCCCAGCTAGAAACCGACACAAAATAACGACAAAAAAAATCGACACGAAATAGCGTGAACTTCTGTTAAGATTGATTTAAATGCACCTGATCATTTTGATGTGGTCGGTCCCTGTGCCTTTTGACTCAGCACCTCTACTCATATTATACTGCACGACTTGAATGGGCGTAGCAGTCCCTATTATGTCACGATGCGGCGCTCATATACACTGTGTAACATAAAACATATAAAAGACGCCATCGAAATAATAACGAGTCGTCTGATACAGATCAGAAATGATCACTATTCAAGGAGCCAGCAGGCTAGAGCATGTTCCATGTTTTATAATTTTAGCCGTAAGACTAATAGTAGACTGTAATTTTTTTTTTTACTATTCGCAGTTAGATTACCTTTTGTTATAAATTAGAAAGAGCAATTTACAACATTTAGCACCTAACTCAATTAATTTGTATTTCTTATTCCTAAAATATTAAACAATTGTATCTATTATGTTTTAAAGGGGATAGTGTTGACGGGAGCGGATATACCACATGTTGGCCTACCGGGAAGTATTATTAGGGGCCGGCCTTATACAAAAAAAAAAAAAACCACTCGGTACGGTTTATTTATATTAATATAATATTGTAATATATAAAAAAATGCTGCAAAATCCATCAATCCAGATTTCATTCGTACACAAATAAATTACAAGCTAGTCAATCGTCAGATTTTATTCGATGTACGTTATGCGAACGAACGAATCATTCATTGTCACTGATACACCGCAGCGTTACAAATTGTTATCGGGCTTAGGCGTTAACGTTTTATCGAATGTAATTATTTTACTCGTTTAATCGAATAATAATAACAATAATTATAATAAATATTATTATACACACACAATGCTTGCCGTCGCGTCGCGTCAGCCGGACGGGCGTTCCTTATTCGCCACCCGAATATTATAATAATTCATGTTCCGCACTCATACTCATCCAAATAATAACATTATATCATGATCGATATTGTAACATGCGATATGATACATGTATTTATTTATTTATAAATGTACCTATCATTTTTTCTGTATACAGAAAAAAATATATAGGCGTCGCGTAGATTGGACGGACAAATTCGAGGATCTCAATTAAAAAATATGTCAGTTTGATGTATTTCGATATCCGTTAGTTTAATATGGATGTCGGGCGTGACATTACTTCCCATATAAATATATATATATATATATAGAAAGGGAGGAAGATATATAATCACTACGGTCGTCAACCGGCATTTCACGTCACAGTTGGGTAACGCTGATTTTGAAGACTTTGACACTGGTTAAATTGGAAAGTTCGAGTACATCATACTACGATATGTGCGATATGTATGCGACTTTACACTTTTTGACAGATAAGTACTATCTGAAAATAAATAAGGCGGGTGCTCAGTTTATACGTCTATACTATCTTAATAATATTATTTACTCGTACCCGTCGATTTGAAGTAAAAGCACTGCGCTTTACATGACAATATTATTATGTTGTTATATGATCGGTTCCTCCGTCTTAAGCGGTGTTAAACGAACCCGGCCAAAAGTTGGTCGTGATGCATGTATACAGTCTACTTATTACACGGGAACCAATACACAGTATATATTGTGTATGGTAAAAAGTATAACTTAAGTACGGGTGGTAATGTGATATTATGTAAGGCAATGTAATATTAAAAAGAAAACTTTTACAAACGCAAATCATCATTATCATAATACTATATTGTAATGTGGGAAGTCAGAATACATAATATACCTTTCATCTGTGAACTTACTTTATACACAGAAATTGTCAAAACAATTTATGTTTAGACTTTCGATGTACGAAGATTCTCACTCATAAACTTGCAACATATGTATTTTTTTTTACAACAGTTAAGTTATTATTAGTTTTTTTGTGACTTTGATACATATGGATACCCTATATTATATCTGAACGTATTGCTCGAATAATGTCTTTGTTCAGTAGCTCTTTATTGAATATTGATTATAAATTATGGTAAGTAGAAAATACATCATCGGTTAACAAATTGAATAGTCTACTCTTTTATACTATTCAAATCGAAACAAAACAAGTTTTAAATTAACAAATTATTTATATTTTAATCGTTAACTGCTATTAGGAAGTATGGTAGTAACTGGTAGGAAAATTGTACTTAGAACTACGATTTGAAGATTCCGATAGTTATGAGTTTAAGAGGAAGAAATGTATCAGCAAAGCATAAGCAGGGTCACCAACCAAGTACTGCCATCCACCAGATCGTTGACGATCAACTGCACATCAAGCGTTTTAAACACCGAAAACCCGTATGATTTATTATAATAAATATACCTAATAGAACCATTTTACTGGGAGAGAAACGTTGTTAGGGCGTACATGGTATACCAATGAAGTTTATATAATTAAAGACTTGTAGTCATCACAATGTAAATTCCATAATAAAAAAAAAATTCTAACACATGTTAAAATTTTTTATTTTACTCGTTGAATAAAATGTATGAGAAACTTTTATTTTATGGTGCTTCCATAGTCTACGATGCGAGGTTATCGTCGCTTCTTTTTTTCAGTAGTAACTGCGGAAAGCACACGTTTCCAAATATTCTTTTTGTTCAATAATTTCATACAGTTTGCCTATATGTTCTTACTGTCGATGGATAAGTTTGCATGTTACACAATATGTATTGTGTAAAACTTTCAAGTGTGTTATTGTATTTAATGTTATAAACTTTGACGTGTGATCTAAGTAGTGTATAATGTAAAGATACTTATCAACAATGGGGATAATATAATTACTATATATATTATATACCTAAAATATAATATTATGATTAATGTGAGAAACGCGCTTTGGTGTTCACTGAGGATCTCAGATTCGGGGAAACAGAAACGTATTAAAAAAAAATCAGTTTTGCCGTAGCTGTCAAAAAGAGCTTTGCTGTTCTATGACGCGTGTTGTTTTTTAACATGTTCTATTGTAAAATTCGCAGTCTAGAAAACAGATTTTTTTTTAATTTCAATACTTCTTAAGTATCAGTGAAGTCATTTGTAGTGTATAGTCCAAAGGGAAATGCGCTAACATCTCTATATAAACCCAACAGTACGGATCGAATTTACATAATCGCTTCTTAAACACATTGTACGTGGCGAAAATCTGGACAAATAATATGATATACTCAAGCCTCATGATATGTCTGCCATGGCCCATGGGGGAGGGTTAAGAAATTGGAATATCTTCAATTACATCCGCTTTAGCGACTTAGCTTGTGCGGAGCAGTGGGTGCGAGGGAGTAAATTGTTTTTGGATATTATCCGTGTCGCGTGCGCAAAGGCATCGATGACACGATATTGAATAGTATACTACGTTTCACGGTATTCTAAATACATTTAACAGTGCTGAAGTTAGTTCTCGGATTAAATGTGTAATGAGACTGTCTAGTCTGTGTTTAACGCCATTAATCATACCCAAGAGAAGAGGTAATGTAATTTACATTGGTTGGGCGTTGCCCATTTGAGTGCTTTTGTATGCGGGTTAACTTTAAAATTATATGTTTCGTAGCTATACATAGGTACGACAATAATATAATATGTATGAGTGAGTAGGTAGATAACGGGAAGGAGTGAAATAAAATGTCTTGCACTAATCCGACCGCATTATTTCTAATGTTGTTATATATCTTGAAAAAAGTTCAATCCTAAAAGGAATTTCAACTATATAACAACATTATATGTTGACAAACATATTGTTTTCTCCAGTATATAGCTGAAGTACTAATTATTATGGTCGGGTTAAAATAACATTAGCTTTTACTTTCAAAAACTATCAGTCTCTTGAGTTATTATATTAGGTAGCAAAACAAAAGTCAAATATAGCAGCAGCCATTAGTCATTGGTCCGAATTTGTTGTAGCTATATTATGCCTAACCAATATCTAAAGTAAATATGGCTTTCTCATAAATAAATCGAAGGGCTAATAGTGCAAAAAACAAGTAGGTGAAAATTCAGCCGGCCTAGATAATTTGTATCACCAAAGATTAGATAATAAGATAAAACAATTTTTTTTTTTTACAATTTCTTTAGTTTATGCATGCAATAAATAACAACCGTTCACATGAATTCATTCTGGAGCAAGTGGTGTTTGTGAGCTTCTCGATGGAGATGGAAATTTCGGGTTTTTTTTTAAACGTAGAAAGCGGTAAAATTAAAATGATTCTCGTCGTATAGTTTCAGGCGAACGACCAGGAAAGTCCTATAAATTTAACTAATTCGCCGTATTTTTCAGCAGGTACGTACTGTAATATAATTTATAACCGTCCATATTATATCATCGAACGTTGTGATCGTTTCGGTCGCATCGAATGCGTGTCCTCACTTTCAGTTTCCGGGAAACTAACTCGGGCATCTTGGACTCGGCTATAGTGTATGTAGGTACATATGTATTAAAGCGTGTAGGCCTTTTGTACCGCGTATAAAATGATAACGGACGACTAGAAATTAAACGGGAAAAACGAAGAAGGAAAAAAGAAACATTATTTTATACTGCGCGGCTCCCGTCGAAAGGTCAAATCGAGATAAATGTCGGGTACGCGGGAGCAGGAAATTCGACTAGTCAAAACCAATCTCTTTAAAGGCCCGTTGTTGGCCTATTTGTTTTATCGAGTCCGGGGATTTCCCCGCTATAGGTATTCGTTAGTTTTACTTATTTTCTTTTCGCCTTCGCTCCGCCGGCCGTGAACCACGGTGTTTCCGGGGCAGAGGAAAACCCGAAGAAAAATGAACGCCTGTCACACACGACGGAAAGAACAGACAGGAATAAAAAGCGTACGCCCGGCCCATTTGCCGCCGCCGCCGAAATTATTGTTATCATCGTTTAAGACGCTTGTTTATAAATTATGAGTATTGTCTGACGGGGTTTGGTTGTTGTATGCGACTGTTTTTTTTTTTAAATCTATAACTTAAGTTAAAACTCAAAACAAGAGGGAGTTTTCATCGTTTTTTTTGCCGGAAAAGATATTTTGACTAACGGCTCACAGAAAATGTATTCAATTTCAAAAATTAAAGATGAACAATGCTTGGACAATACCGGTTTAACTTAAAACTTAAGTATAGTATGTCACACAATACTAGTAGTGCTTGAAAAAAAGGCCAATATTGTTTGTATGGTTGCATAAGGTATTCAATTTAGGCTTGTAATAACAATTTTATTATGATGTAATTTGTTATTATGCAAATATATTCAAACAATAATGCACTTTTAATTTTTTTTTTAATAATTCTGTAAACTGTTTTTTTTAATTACTTTGAATTCCTTCATTGATATGAATATGTTTATCACTCTGACTCTTCAAATAATCTATGCACTGCATACTTGACTGAAGTGGTGGGCAAAATAGCAATACTAAGTTCAAATGTTGACTGTTTTGTTCAGAAAACAGTAATACAAAGTAGTCATATTATACCGTATTTTCAGTTTTCACAAGCAAAAATAACGTATACCGGCTTCAAAACTTAAAACATAATATGTACTCTTTTACACATGAGAGTTGTTTGAGAATTGTTAACTAACTTGGAAACAGCATTTATTAACAAAATTAAATTTTGTTTGTCTTTGTCTTGTTTTTGTTATCTGTAAGATCCTAGAAAAACGAGTGCTAAAATAAGTTCTGTGGTTTGCAGTTTACGCTTTCAACAATTAACTTATTACAATTTTTTTTCTTGCGAATATTATTCCGAATCGTGAATTTCGTTTATACTAAAATTCTATTTAAGTTCAATAGTTTATAAGAAGCGTAGAGTTTTCGAAAGTAATTTCATGAATTCGATTTTTAAATTTTGTATGAAAAAATTAGTCCAAAAACTTCAACTGAGTTTAATCGAAGTCCGAGTGAAGTAAAAGATTCGAGGTATTAATTTCGAAATTTTGGTCGTCTTCTCTCAGCATACTTGAATTTTTTTTGATTTTTTGCTTTTCGAACATTTTTTTTTTTTTGAAAATCGCAAGGCTAACGCGTAACACTTCCGTAGAACGGGAAGTATACATTACATTACTTTGATGTTGTATCCAAACGATGGCGAAATAGTAGGAACTCGCGTTGTCTGTTGTTTTCCACTCGGCGTAAACACCGTTTGCGGTTTAATACGAATTTATTGGACCGCCGCTGCACGCGGACCGTCCAAGAGATGCAATAGAATGCACATTATCTGTTGTGTATCAGAATCCATTCATAACTGCCGGTCTAGACCAGACCGTGAAAATGCGCCCATTATTAAATAGGGCGGCAATAATTATTATAATAATATGGAAACGGCTCGCGTGAGTGCGGCTCGAGTAGCCGCACCGGAGTGTTTACCGTGAAAAACTTATCTACCGATAGTATTACAGGCGCATAGATTTGGGTTCGGAAAGATTATTTGAATTTTCATGTAATACGGAAATTCGGTATTGATCGTCTCGCATGCGATTTACCGTAGGTACCGTGTGCTGCTTACGAAAATTAGATCAGTAATCAACGAAAGTGGTCACCAACATTATATTTTCCCAAGTAGATGTATATATTTTTTTTAAAAACATTATTTGATCGGTACTGGCATAGTTGTAACCGGGTGGGTTTAAATTATCAACTACTGGATCCTGAAGGAATAGAAAAGTTCATAGAGTTTCATGTTCCAACACATACGGTATCAGTTGAATTTTTCCATGATATAAATGCTAACTGTAAGCTAAATGTTTTTGAAATTTTTAAACAACACTTTTGTCGTCTAGAGAGTGCTGGGTAAAATTCTATCAAATTATAAAATTCAATTAATATTATGTTAATGTAATAATACCGGACAACATATTTGTACAGCGTTGACGGTAGACAGCGTACAATAAATACCTCTTCATAAACTAAAATAAAACTTTAATTGTTCTCTCTCATCAAATTGTATGAAATAATCGTGTATTCTTTTGAGTCTCTCCATTTCATACAATATATTTTAACAAACTACTTATAATCATTTAGTCTGCTGACTTGAAGTACAATTTGAAGCTACACCTGACATTAAAAGCAAGGCAACTAAAACTTATCTGATCTTCACTGTGTTATCAGTTGGCGGTTATTCAGGGTCTATGATATCTCACAAGTTTCAGAGTATTACACTGACTCGTATGTTATATGTATTTTTTTGGCTGACCGTGATTGAACAATGAACCTTGAATTTTGTCGGCTCTCCCAATTTGTCGCGGTTGTTGTGTATTTTTTAGTATTTGATCATATTGATGTCCTATTTGAATCGACCCTCCTTTATCCGGCTGATCTCTAAGCTTTTCCTGTTTCCTGGCACAATTCGTGTCGACCACAGCAAGCTACATTAAGATTATGAGGATGGAGGCCACTGTCCAAAGGAAACGGATACTGTAATAATATTATTGCTGTATGCTGTAGCGCTGTGGTCGGGGCCATACGCATTATAATATATTAAACTTCTCCTGAACTCGGTCTCTTCTCCTGGACGCAGTTAGGATAACGGACCGCGTTGCCAATAATCCATTCGTATCGTATCTCAATCCAAAAAAAGGTTCTAAACAATTTGTTTTGCCATTATTTTCGCAGTCCCGTCAACGAGACACGAAGTAATATTAAACGCCGTGCGTGTTACGTCAGATTTGAAACCGTTGACGACACACAACACACATACGATGATGATATGATGATGATGATGAAACCGGAGTACTAATGTTGACATAAAAATAATAGTAAAAAACCTAGGTGCCTAAATTTTTAGAGCGGAATGCCGCCATGGTAATTAGTATTATACTGTGTGCTCGTTGTTTGGTTACATATGGGTTGACGATGCAAAGGCGCATGCGAATAAAACGGTACTAGGCCAACATGATATTAACAAAAAAATATTGTCACACAATAATGAAATACACCGACGTACCGTGTCCAAGCATCTAGTTAGATTTTATTTAGAACACGATTGTATATTATGGTACATTCGTCCGGAAATATATGGTCCAGACCAATGATTTAACATATCTACACACATAATAACAGTAATAACGGCTGGCAGTCGGTGCCGTTTTACGGGACGACCGCAAGAATTATAAATTATAATGTTCTCTTTATAGTACATAATATTATACGTATGTTATAATAATATTAATTTCAGGTATTTACAGACTCATGCCGACGACATAAAATTTAAATGAACGGCCAATTATATCATGTTATTATCATTTAGGGCTGCTAACGGTCCTACAATGGTTAGGACAGTCCTATAATAGTGTCGTTTATCTTACGTCCTTGCAAGGCTTTAATAATTTTGTAGGACATTAATGAGCATAACTAGGTTAACACTTGCGGAAATCCAAAAATCAGCGTAGTTACGCTTTGCGTTAAATGTTAAAATTTAACAGTTTGAGAGATATTTTTATTTCTTCTCTTGTTTATTGTTTTCTTATTTTATAAATATTAAGATGGACATTTATTATATGAAAAGTATCCTTCAATACCAATAAACACATATTTACCAAGTACTTATGATAAAGCCCTTTTTTTTTTTAAAAGAAATCTAAAGGCAATGCAGTTCCACGCGCACTGAACCCAAGTCTAAAACTTCGTAATGTCTTATATCATCCCTTTCTTACAATTTCGGTACAGGGTATTCCCTTTGGGAGCCTTTTTCTTCTCGTAGATTAACATATTCTGAATTTTATCATTAGTTTCCCAGCGGACAGTTGGATCAAGAATTAATTCACTTCTTTAGTTCAATTCTGTTAATTGTACAAGAGTTTTCAAATTTTAATGAATTTCTCAGTCAATTGTTATACATGTTTTTGCACAAATAATACGAACTAACTTTCTAATGCTTTTACCAAACATTTTTTCTACTAGAGCTAATGCCTATTTAAAGTTTGTATGTTAAAAAATTGTGTAATAAACGCTTATATTGTTACTTTTTGATGGTTCTTTAATATATTTAACTAATTTTCAGTTAACTAAATACAAAATCAGGCTTAAGGTCCACATAGCAAAAAACAACTTGCAAATAAAAATGCGACTTCTACATCAGTTATTTTTAATTAATTTTTTTTCAGAACTCTGAGAAAAATAACTTTTAAAGTTATGTTACTATAACAACTTGGTAAATATTAATACTTAATTTAGTTGACGTACTTAAAAGGGCTTTTGGATTAACACATTATGTAAAATGTTGCAAATATTTTATTAATCCTATTAAAGAACCTATTAAAGAAATTATGCTTGAAGGCAATTATTGTTTTAAAGTCAGTTATTTATGCAATTTGAGGTATAATGAAATTAGTTTTCTTTACGCTGTGGTTTTTTTTAATGTTAATTAGTTCACATAATAAATATTACAATGTCATGCATAATTAATAATTAAATATTATAAAAATGTGCTTTTCTCTTTATAATGGTTTTTGTAAAAACTCCTACTCGACACCATAATTAGATACTTTGTTGTAGTTTAAATTAAAAACTATTGTTTTTGTTCATTGACAATGATTTTATTTATAAGATAGAACTTTGATTCTTTTGCTCATAATTTTGTAATTATTTATTATATAATTTTCGAAGATGTATTGGTTGGTTGTGAATTTTAGTATTTATTTTGTACGAATTATAGTGGTTATAATAATATAGGTAAATGTTATTTACCTATATTAATAGTGTATGGTTTTCAAAAATAGAAAGTATTTAGGAAACGACGCTAAAAATGTTAATAATCTAAAAGTTATTCAACAATAATTGCGTTGCTTCAAACACATGATAATGTTAAGCAAATTAAAATATTTTTGTTCAGAGTAAAAATAGTAAAAAATTGTATGTACTAATTTGTAAGAGTAGTATGGGTTTAAATCATGTATTTAAATATATTTAAAATTTTTAAATATATTTAAATATATTTTATAGTATATTTTAAAATATATTATATAATAGTAAAATATTGTTAAAAGAAAAACTAATTGGGAAAACAACTATATCAATGGATTATACACTAATTGAGTACATCTATTAAGCGAATATTGTTTTATTATAATCTCAATAACATGAGTACATAATTTAAAGAGGTATTTACAGATTGTTAATGTGTATAAAATGCTATGTTTCGTTAATCCTATACGCAATCTTATCTCTAAAAAATATGCTAAATACTATAATACGTACCTTATTTTGAGTGGTATATTTAAATAAATTCAAAAAAACAAGTACCCGAAATAAATCCTCTAGCCTTTTAAACTAATTTATGTAATTTATTTAGTGACTAGGACTAAAAGGAAACAAGACATAATGAGTAAAAAGTAAAAACTTCTGTTTTAATATCTAATTTAAAATGAAGGGAGAAAAATAATACACAATAGTTTTTTACGGCATTAATGTTTCATAGCTCTTTTGTTTACTTAATCATTATTATAATATATAAATATTATATACATTTTCCTTTTTCTAGATATGTTCTTAGCAATAAATCTGTTAATTACGAATTCAATTGGTAGGTGATATTTTTTTTTAATCTATAAATACACAAAACTATTTTAACTGGAAACATGACGGTTGTTTGTCATTTTGGTAAACGTTTGAAAGTTTTAAAATGTTTGTTTAAGTGTTGCTTTTCATTTGTACGCTATTTACTCCAAACAAATAGTGATGTCATTTATATAATAAGCCGATTGGATGTAAGCAGCAATAAGTAGATGAAAAAACATGTATATGAAGAAGTAAGTAGTTGAAAATGACTTGGGTAAATCGAATTCACATTAAGGGTAAATATGCTAAGTAATACATAAAAAGAAAGATGGGAGAAAGGGAAGCGGAAGTCTGAGAAGTCGTGAAATTAGCATACAATTGTGCTAGACGTCCAAAACAGAAGAACAAAGTAGAGGGGATTTTATAAAAAAAAAGCCATTCGTAATCGGCGCATGCTTTGTACTATTGTACAAATGTATGTTAACTTGTATTTGTTTTTAAGTTAAGTATCATAATTAGCCGAAGAAATGACAAAGCGTTTGCAAAATTATTTATTAATAATAAGTCAGGTACCTGATTGAGAAAATGAAAATAGCTGGAGTTGAACACATGCATTTTTGTACAAAAACGATTTTGTGTAGTATTCAAATTTAACTGGTATATTAAAAAAAAATCTCACTTCTTGTGGTTTCTGTATTCATTAAAACAAATATGTTAAGTATTTATTTATCCATGTCAGCACCCGACAATTATCGTATGCCTTTTTTAGTTACCCTTCTTTGGCCTAATTAGTTCCTCCGTCATTAATTACCACTAAATAAACCAATTTATAAATCTCTCTCTCTCTCTTTTTTTTTTTAAAAAAAAGTCAGTAAAATTATCGGTAAGCTGAAGTACCGGTGTTGATTAAAGGAGACGTACGAACTACAAAGTACATTTATAATAATATTAATATTAGTAATTATGTTGCACCTTTCATAATATTTTACCACTAAATTCATTAGTTCAATGAGATTTACTAAATAATTAAAATGTTTAATTAAAAAACGTGTATAATATATTTCGGCTATATTTTTTTAATTTAATTTTTTATTCAAAAACTTTGTGCATGTTCATAAAGGCTTGTATATAAGTACAATGTTCTTATAGTTTGTTATTTATTAATATACTCGCATAACAAGATTTTCTCATTTTTCAAATTAAAAAAAGTAAACTAAACGTGTCGACGAAATAAATTATTTACTGTCAACTTAAAAATCAATATAACATTGTTTTTT
Organism: Adelges cooleyi; assembly: GCF_023614345.1. Taxonomy (NCBI): domain Eukaryota; kingdom Metazoa; phylum Arthropoda; class Insecta; order Hemiptera; family Adelgidae; genus Adelges; species Adelges cooleyi. The sequence goes on from NW_026095761.1 coordinate 1,553,072, forward strand.
TTTAATGAATATCATATTTGTTTACACCGAAAGTGTCAATTTCTGGTGTTTTTGAATTTGTATTAAATTTAAAAAAAAAGGATTTTATGAACATAATATATAAAACTAGATAATTACATATCCTACCTAATAGAATTGTCATAGAGTTAGACAGCTGGCACTTTATTAAAAATTATCTAATACACCTGTTACTATATTTGTATCACGTTAAAAAACGCATACATGTATTGTATTGTACACTAGATACCAGACTATTATATTATATTATTATATTATATTACTAGCATAACGTTGTATCGGTTTATAGTAATTCCGGCGGTGTCACATTTTGTTCTTGGAAATGGATACAGCATTATTTTTTATATCAAAAGTAGTTTAAAATATCTATAATGTATTAATTTTTAAAAACAAAACGTTAATAGCGGTTATTGTGTAACCGGTTGTTTTTACTTTTAAACTAATAAGGTGTTTGCTGCTGTTAATCGTTACCACCGCAATAATAAACGTTTAACTGGTCAGTCCGATTTTGCCGATTATAAATTTACAAAATGGCGGCTGTTGAATAGAAAACACGCCCTCGACATGTTTAAGGGATTAATATTATTGTGTACCCCAAAGACTCGGGTGAGTTCTGTTATTGTTGTGCGACCGAAAACAAAACGAACGACAGGGGCTAAGGGATAAACGATCACTTTAAATTAATTATTGCCGGTGCACTAAGTACACCCAAATGAATTCGCGCCAGCATAATAGATGAATTCAACAACAAAATACTGATAATTTTGGTGTCAAATCATTTCATGGCGCATAATTAAAGCTTCCTACTGCGAAAAAACATAGTTCACTCTATTAAAGTTTGGGTACGATGATGGAAGGTATACAGGAACAAAATAATACGTTCGCTCTGTTATGTTCAATTTTTTTTTTCTACGCTTTTATGTATTTTAAATTGAACTACTCGCCACAAAGTCGATGACTGATATAATTTAAAAAATTCCCTGGTACAAAAATAATGTCGGTACTCCGGAATTGAAGTGTTAATGGAAATTCGATTTTTCACCGGTAAAACGTCTAATTCGGAAAGTAGCTACGATAATTATTTACCTGGCACTAATTTCTCGAGGTACGTTCACGGTATGTTGATTTTCGGACGTACCACAAATCAATAATGCCTATAAATCTGACATAGAACCTAATGCGTCTTCGTGAAAGTATATTGTTTCTTTGGTTATTTCCCAGAAACAATAAAAAAAAAATCAAAAGCAACATGATGTACATGTACGTCTGATAGAAAATTATGGTATAACCGAAATATAACGTAAAAAACTGCAACGCTATATTAATGAGTTTGTACATTCAAGCGTAAAAATAGCGGTTGCTTTATTAACAGCGTCGCAATGTCATAGTCCGCAGTTAGGTCAAAAAGGCCTACCTACTAATAAAAAAAAATGCACGCAAATTTATTTTATCAAAAAACAATAAAAAATACCATTAAAGTCCATTTTTGAAGAGGGTTTGATGTCGATTCATCCATTAAATCATTTCTTATACAAATAACTATTTTAAATTATAGCTGTAGTGTATTATTCGATACTCTACTCCTCTCCCTAAAAATTTGGTCGAACTATGGCCTTGAAATGATTACGATTCACAAACATTTTTGGATAACTTTCGTTGAATTTGTTATTTTCCATAAATAGTTCTATTGGTTACATACAATCCATGTTACAAGTGATCAGGGAAGCAATTTTCGAATTTCTTTCACAATGAGCTACGAAGTTAATTCAATTGGTGTTTTTGTAAGCACCATAAGTGGCTCTGGGTGAATATTGTAAAGGAACAATAAACTGATAGAGCCTGCGGCTTTGATAATATTAACAGGAGAAACGAACACGCGGTCATTATTATTATTTTTTTTTTTTGTAAAAATTATGCCTGAAGCTAATTAAAATAAAACACGCTACTATAATAATATTCAGTGTATTTTTATGCATCAGATTACGAGGTACATGATAATAGTAATGCAATATCATCGTATTTTGTGTATGTACGTGTATATAATTATAGACAATTATTATTCGAGTTATTCCATCAAAAGAGTTTTTTTTTTTTGGTCGGTTTATCAGATATTAAACGGAAGCATGTTAACAGAAAACAAATATTATGTCTGTCGCCTCGCTTGGTACCCCTTATGATACGTGCATACGTTGTTTTATCTCGTTCATCTGTCCGGACGGTCAAACCGTAAGTTTATTTTCAATTACTTGATGCTTTTTAGCTAATAAATTCTTTACTTACAAAGACTTAAAAAAGCAGCGGTCTGTAAAACAAATCTCTCGGCTTTTTTCCGATTTGACCCCTCGTGAAGCTACTATACTCGAACAAAAATTGTCAATACCAAGTAATATAACTTATAATCATATACTATGGTTAGATAGTATGATAGTTAGATGTGCAGTCTGAAAAATATCTCTTGGTGCCGAATTTTAATTAAAAAATTTCTAGGGACCGCTTAGTTTCTATTTTTATTTATCTTTCATTAAATATGACTATAGAATTAAATATATTTTAATAGACAAAAGTAGAATGGAAACACAAAATGTCCCAATAATTATGTTCAATTTTATTCAGATACTCCATCATATAGTTTTTAGCAGTTGCTTATTGTTTAAATATTATGATGCATTTGATCTCACTACACAATAATATGCTAAATAAAATATGAATAATGGTTAATTCATTTTTTAGTTCAAATTGTATACAATATATACATTTGTCAAAACCAAATAAATCCAATCATTGTTTGTTAACTATTTATTGAGATATAAACTAATTATTTCCCCTCCTCCCTATTACAGCAACTAATATATTTCATTTTATTTCGCTCTTCCTGAGAGTGGATGTTGAGTTTATTATACCTAGACGCTAGAATTAAATTAAATTACTATTTTGCTACTTCTGGGTGTCAGACCATTCTCGTTAAAGACAAAATAACCGTTGACTTATGACTATTGTCAATCATAATAATTACAGTACTATTGACTAAACGTTATTTTATGTTTTGACTGATCATCATTATATTTATATATTTTAATAATTATTAATGAAACAACCGTATATTATACACCTACTATCGATCCCTTCGCGATTAAAATAACCTAACGTACCCTTTGCCACAAATACTTGTTCAATAATGAATTAAATTATGAGGTTCGTCTTACAGCAGACCGACGACCGATTCATTCAACTAAAATGTTAAGTAATTAGCACTATTTTTGTCACCCCTTTGAGTAATGTGGTCGTTGTCACCCATCGGAATGCAATTTCCATTTTCAAAATGTAATTATTCTGGAAATAATTACAGTTGCTATACACTAGGATTTTGCGTGGCAGTGGCTTGTTCGGTTGTACCGCTGGTGTGTAATTATACTTTGGGGAAACTTCACGGAGGCGACCGAGCGACGGGTAAATAGACTTGACTCAACTGAAGGCGGCGATAATATTAGAAATCAAACACGTGCACGCAGCGATGGAATTCCAACGTGGTATCCGGAAATGTATAAAGTGTAACCCGCCAGCCAGCCAGAGAACAAGGGGTATCCGTCAAAAGTTTAATATCTTGTTTATGACTACCGCGTGGAGCCGTCAACGCCATATATACGTGGAACGGCCAGAGGTGTTGACAAGATTGATGCGTCAACATTTTAACCCTCCTCAATTCAGTCGTCAGCCACACTTTCGGTCCGATCACAAAAAAAAGAAAAAGAAAATTATCTCTCTAGTCCAATACCTAAGTCAGCCGCTCCGGTCGGTCCCATTTTTGGGGTTTTTACAGGCGTACACCAAAATGCGCTTATAAAAACTGCGACGGCAGTTCGTTTACCTCATAGCGTCCATAATCATATTTCAAAAGAGAGGAAGAGAGACACGTTATTGCTGTTATGGCGTTTGAGAAACACGTAACAGTAATTTTGATAAATTCAATTTTGACCAGCGAAGCGAACCCGGTTTTCGCCGTGCCTAAATCAAATCGTGGACTGTCGGCAACACTGCTGATAGGCTACTAAACCTAGTAGGTTTGCTAGTTCCCAAATGAAGACTTACGGTTGCCAACCGACCGGAAAACGATAGGTACCTACACGTATGTTTGCAGAAATCTGGCGTTTGTATATAAATGTATACAGTTGTCAGTTTGTATACGCCACATTCGTGTACACGGGACGTTTTAGTGAGATTTGCGGTTTTGCAACAATCAAAATCGTACCTTTTTGTCTAGTTTCATTTCCCTAAAGGATAAACTTTTTCCTTTTATTGGATAATTTATATCCCGCATTCTAAAACTAATATGCGTCACACGTCCTGATGCGGTTTGTTTAAATCTACTAGTGTTCATTTATTTGCAAAATTATGATATTTATCACAGCTATTTCATGGACGTGTGTGTTAATTAATTACGAAATTACATAATGTCATTAACCCGTAATGGTTACTTTTTTTCTAGCCGTTTATTATTAGACTGAAATTTTAGTACAAATACTGGAATTTTTAAATTATTGATTTTTTTACATACCTAAATGTGTTTATATATTGTAATTTTGATTTTATTATAATGGACTAATGTGTACTTGCTTGGTTGGTTATATTGATTCAGAATGATTTTATTTAACATTAATAACATAGATATAGTTTACAAAACTATTTTTTTTAATAGATTTTGTTAACACTATGTTTTTGCTTATATTCCGAGTAAAAGGATGTTCGTGTTCCTCTTATAGAGCATGCAAAGTTAAATGCGTTTGGCGCTAATGACATCTCAGTAAAATATGACATCAAAATATTTATTTAAGGACTTTATACAAGAGTTCGACTTTATGGAAAATCATTTGCCGTTTCTCGTTTTGGCGTTAGCTGATAAACTGATTTGTGATAAGTAGTAAAAAAAAAAATGTGAAAAGTTTTTCTTCTAGGTACCATACGGGAAGTTTTTGTTATGTTTATATCGAGAGACTCTATAAATAGCGTTTATTTTACCAGAAAAGTTTTGTAGTACGTACAGTATGAAATAGCTTTTGAAAGTCAATGGTATGTATACAGTTACCAGTTATAGCATAAATATATATAAATTAATACGTTGTTTAAAAGATGATTTTTGACCGAAATTCAAACCGTTGCGTAAAATTACAAAATCTAAGTTATCTACCAAATAATGTCAGTTATTTATTTTAACTTTTACCATTAATTTTATTGGCAAATATGTCTATTTTTTAAGTTTTGTTTACACCAAAAAAGAGATAAACACTTAAATTGTGTATTATAATAGTAATTTAACGTTTTATAATATATATTGATTCTCATAAGTTTTTATTATTTTGAATTGTTGAAAAAAATATAATATACACTAGTGTTAATTTATTTTCATATACTCTGATGCCAAATATACTGATATTTAATATACTATTACATCAACATATTCTGTAATCAGTATTTATGTCTTATTGTGTTTGTTCACCTAGGTTCAATTACATTACATCAGGTATATAGCCTTAAGTCAGGTTAAAAAGGTTAAATACGAAGTTGTTCAATTTTATCGATCATCATAAATACCTGCTGCGTTTTCCAAAATATAACATGAATTCACGTTGTAATGTATATAATATCTTCACCAAGGAACATAAAATAAAAAATATATTTAAAATTGTCTAGGGGCATGGTGGCTTTCTTGTGAACAAATATTGTTTATTTGGAAAAATGAGTACAGACTAATATTGACAATACGTTAATATTTATCATAGAATGTTATTTTTTGACGTTGAATAATAATTGTACAGATATGGAAAAATGCAAATGTATTTGTTATTTTAAAAAGCAATCAATAATTTTTTCCTTTTTGTTTGATAGCTTTACAGATGTGTTCTACTCGTTACGTATTTTAATCAAAAGTAAAATTCTCGGTAAATTTTATAAGTAAAAAAATTATATTAAATTTGCATTTTATTTATTTGCTCCAGTCGTGCTTCGCCTTAATTTACCATACATTTTTTCTTTAACAAAATATAAACGACTAAACGGTTTTTTAATTTTATTTAGTCGTTTTGTAATTTAATTTTGGTTTTTGTCGCTTATTAACATTATCACTCTTAACTAATATACTCATCGTTAATGTCGTGAGTATTAATTTATTCCATATCAAGTAACGTATATACAGTCTGTATAATATCTGAATAACAGGTACATAATATAACAAGTATTCATTGATTGGTATAGTGTTTACAATATTAGAATTTGGAAGTAATTTTAAATTTCTATTAAATAGGGATGCGTGACCAGACGTATATTGTAACACAATACTTTTGGTTTTTTCATTGTCTCGTGGTAACCCGTGTTTCTTCAATAAAGATCTTATGTAACGGTGTTCTCGGCATTTCGTATAAATACAATACATTTTTCGTTATAAACACGACTGATATAATAATAATTGTTCGGTTTAGTTTTGACGAAATCCCCAAAACACTGACAGTTCACGGACGAGTCGGGAAAGACAAGACAGTGTTTAAAAAAAAAAAAAAAAACGTTTTATACACTTCCAAATAGGCAAATTTCGCGGATCGTTAACCACCGAGATCCAATAACAAGAAAACAATTACTCAAAACTCGTCTTCCGGTTTTTCCCCTATTGTATCCGCGTTAAATATCCGTCACGTAGACGTTTTAAAAGACCCTTTTAACACATCAACTACAGCCGATATCACTCGGTCACGACCTACTCTTGATGATGTATTTCGAAAGAATACACCGCGTTCTGTTTGGTAATCCTTCACAGTTCGCGAAAATCAACAAACCGCGAAATCGGCACTATAGCGTTTACCTCAAAATACTCGCGATTTAAGGTTTTCGGAATTCCAAGTGTTCAAAAAAACTATGCTCTATAAGTTTTGATCACAAAAAGCCTGACAATTATTATTGCTAACTACGTATTTTATCTACCGTTGACGTGCACACGGCATGCGCGGGTTAACCCTTATCCCTTTGCCTCCCTTGCGACGGTATCGTTAGTCCAGCAATAGTACAGCAGCTCCGCTATGATTTCTGTTTCTATAGAACTGTATACCGTCTGATATCCGTCGTTTTATTCGAATGGTAAACACGTTTGTTTTTTTTATAAAATTACTCGCTTGGCTCCCCCCATGTCATAGGTCACACAACAGAATAGTATTGCGCGAGTTAGGAAAATAATTTTTCCAAACCATAGACATTGGAGGGAAATTGATTGTGTCTAGATTTTATTACATGCCTATCAAATTTATTCAATTTGACAATTTAACAAACAACGTAGTTTATGCATTTATTATCATATAATGCCTGTTTCTTTTTGTTTAATAAACAAGCCTCCCTCATATTATCCATCTGTATGAGTACATATCTATGTGTATCAACTATCATACATCACACATCTGCGCCAAGCACCCATATCTATGAGCACATAAGTATGTGAATATTTTCGCCGCTATTTAAATTTCTAACACACCTTTGAATGAGGACAATTTACGCGAGGCGGGTGCGGTTAATCTTTTGTAAAACTGTAAATTATTTTTCAATTACTTTTTTTTTCTGAACGTGTCATGATTAATTGTATTAGGGTTTTTTTTTTTAGAGATTAGGAGCATACGGTCTAGTAGTGTACCAGTACGTGTTAATGTAGTGCAAATTCGACACCAACAAAAATATATCTATACACCAACCTAGCGCCGCCGTACACTTTTCCCATTATATATACATATATATATATGACTTTTAGTGTCGCGGAGAAAATTTGTATGAATGTATAAGAAAAAAAAGAAGCTAAATAAAAAAACCACACACAGACACATAGAAGCATATAAGCAGGTAGCAAAAGTCTGCGACCCCACCGCGAATGAAAATTATTCGTTCCACTTTCTACGTGACTGAATCGAACAGGGAAAAACTATATTATACTATAAACGCGTGTATTCCCAAGTACTTTTTTTTTATAATTTTATTTAGTTTCACAACCCGTACGTGTGGAACAGAAAATCCCGTTTTTTATTTTTTCCAATAACATTTATACATATACATATACATATATATATATATATATTAAATAAGCTATATTCAATATATATATACAAATATAATAATATTCTAAATAAATTATAATAATTAATTATGGATAATTCTGCGCAGAACCAACGTGAAATGGGAAATTTTCGCGTACACCGTTACAATTATTATATTTCCGACATATAAGATAATACGAAGTCCAATTTATGTATATTAATATATTTATGTATATAATAATTAATCTTCGTAGTCTTCGTCGAAACGCAAAACCCAAAAGCAATTTCAATTTAGGAAATATATAACGGCAAATTCGTATCGAAATGTAAACAACAATAATAATAATAATATGGATATGTTTGCAGTGTATTTGTTTTATATATAATTTGTTTTATTCTGATAGACCCTTGTAAGTGCCTCGTTGAAAATCGTACGCCTGCCCGTTTTTTAAGGTTGAAAAACCGCTTAAATTGTGGGATCGTATATACAGGACGATTTTTTTTATCATGAGCCACTCAATATCTCATAGGGTTTAATAAGAAATACAATTTTTTTTTTCATAATTTTTCACATTTTTGTTTGTTTTTACCCCCCTCCCAACTTAGTTTTTTTGATAGCAACTTTTCAAACTTATGGTAACGTATATATTTTAGTAACTTTTTAAATTGAGAATAATATACTATAAACATTTTGTCTGGTCAATAACCAGTTTCGGATAACTATTTTTAAAGTTATAAGAGCTTTAAAGTTAGGATGGGAGGGAAAGTACGATTGGGAAATGCGCGCAGATAAAAATAATACTACATTCCACCTTTCCTCCTACCAAAAACTTGAAACTTCAGTAACTTCAAAAATAGTTATCCGAAACTGGTTATCGACCAGTAAAATTTTTCAGTACATTATTCTCAATTTAAAAAGTTAATAAAATATGTACGCGTTACCATTTAAGTTTCAAATGTTGTTATCAAAAAAACCAAGTTGAGAGGGGGGTAAAAAAAAAAAAATTTGATGTTTTTACAGTTGTGGATTTCTTGCGTTAGGGTTTACAGAGAAATTTAGGCCGGATTTAAACGTCTCCAGATGAAATGCTAATTTTAGGGGCGACTTGCGTGACATAGCACAAATAGAGAGTTCGAATTACAAGGTCAATTCTGCTAGATTAAATCACAATCAAACATCTGATTCGAACTTGTTGATTTTAAACACTGCTGCTCTCTTGTTTTCAGTACCAATGGAATACTTCAAAATTTACTTATCAAAAATACATAACAAGAAAATATTTATAAAGTAAACACGCAGCTAATGTCACGGTCGCTATTCAGATATTTCCGCTTTGGGGATTAGGGTTAGGTGTAGGCCAATGATACTCTCAAGTCTCAACACACCCTCCTCCCCCAACCAAAATAACGAAGATTTCTTTTTATCCAAATACTTTTAGAGAGATATGAAATTATCACATATCTTGTGTACGTGTTTGTAATACCAAACGAAGTATTGATTTTGCGACCATTTCGTAGCGGAACTTAACCAGTTTTGATACCGCGTAGTCGTGATTTTGTATTTGTAGCGGTGCGCGCTATCTTAAATATTTATGCACCGAAACATTTTTGAATGTGTTTGCCATTATTTACGTGCTTATGTGAAAATCACACGACTTTGTTAGCAATTTTCGCAGTATTTGGGTAGACATCTTTGTGAATTTCTAGAACGAAACCTCTCTAACGCATCAAAAAAGAATGGGATATTAACGGTTAAAATGAGAAAACCATACTGGAATTTGAATACCAGGGAAATATTATAATGATAATAATAGGTTTATATTTTTGCTGTCATAATAACATAGTATAACAGATAGTTTAATATTAATAAACTTTAAAAAAATAAACATCCCCTTTATTCATGTGTTTAACAAAGCCGCGCATAGTTTTTTTGTATATTATTATATTAAAGAAAAACCACATTTATTAAATAATACAGGTACTTGCATATCATATTTACAAATACCTACTCATCTTGTTTATAGTAACTTTTTAAACGTTGTTACTTTAACGTACACTGTTTATAAAATATTTGTATTTATAAGTGTGACTTAATTATTAAATAAATAATATATATATAAATATTTTTTTGTGATTATTACGTCAGGAAAACGAAATTTTTTCGTGTATTCAATTGGAGAAAATTCAGTTTACATCCACGCAACAACAGTGTTGTATACACAGCAATCCCGGTTTTCTTATTGCAGTAAGTGTATCACAATATGTGACATATATATGTCATAACGCTGTGTTCATAAACTGGTCAAAACATCAGTCACAGTATAACAGTGAAGGGGCATCGGAACACTTCCGCCTGGTTTCCACAAAAAGCAAACGCAATAACGAACCATTTTGCTCTGCCATCTACTTTTTCTTAGACAATGTTATTGCTAGTATTAGGTAGCTAATTGTATGACTCACTCACACTTATCTGAGATATTATTTTTCAGTGACCAAGCAAAATTATTTTGTAGCCATCAAACAAACAGCGTAGCGCTCGTGGGTTTTTATTTTATTCGATAGGTTCAAGAAGACATTCTGTCAATACTCTAATATGAAAAACTGTACTAAGATTACAAATCGCAAATACATGAAAATATACTATGGAAACGTTTAACAATAATTATAGTCTTTGTCTTATCTCACACCAAGGGCGTCACTAGATCAAGTTCGAAGAGGTCGAGGGGGCTAACCCTTTTCAAACAAAATGGTCTTCATTTTAATAGTGATTTTTTCATAAGGGGCTTTAGATGCTCCTCCAACTATTTGGCTTTACTTTTATTCTAGTTAATTATTAATGCATAACACATTTTCAGTGGTTACTACTAAGTATGCTGGAGATTTTGGCACGTTGCATAATTTTTGATTTTATAACTATAATCTTTTGGTTTTAAAATCACATTTGTACTTCAAAGAATACTTATTTTTTATCGAAAGAACATTTTAATTGATACAATCATATATATTCTAAAATTTATAGTTTCGGAACTATTAATGATTTTTATTACAGGGGTGAATATTTTCAAATAAAATAATAAAACAGGATGTTCTTAAACATTTTCAGAAATTCAGAAAATTTTTATACTTTAATTTTCTTTTGCAAATTATCTCTAGATTCATCCAACTAGATTCTTGTATATTTTTTTAGAACTTTGATTATATTTTTAGAATTTATGTTTGTAAAAGCTATAAGAAGGAACGTCTTCCCGCTTCGTTCCCCTTGAGGACACCCTACTCTATACTTATCTATCCATATACTGTGTACACATTACTGCGATTCTAATGATAATATCTATCTACTTAGCCTTTAGTCTATTAGTACCGTTACTTCTTTGTATTGATTATTAGGTGTCACTTTCCTTTTTTGACTATAATGTCATTTGTCTTGCATTTTTATCATGCTCAAATAATTTCAGCCTAGCTTTCATAATTGTACTGTTATAGGACCACTTAAATTGTTTTTTGTGCGAATTTTTATTCAAAGCAGTTTCATCACATTCACATATATTTGCATCCTCATTTCGGCTGGTGCCATTTCCTGTCCAATCCTCTTAGATTTAATGCCCGACATTCATTTTCATATATTACTGGTTTTATACATATTTTTCTTTTACTTTAAAAGACATTTTTATCACAAGCGCACCTGTTGTCTCTTTTCACGTTATCCGACCACATTCAATTCTTCTGCGTAACTGCGATTACTTGTTTTATAGCATCACACAAGTTTTAAACTTATCTTTTACTTTGTATATTTTTCAGCTTTCGTGTAAAATTATATTATGTTATACAGAGGTAGTATAATAGTAAAAAAAACGTGCGACGTTAAATCATTTGCAGTTTATTCTATATTAATAATATAGTTGAGAATTAAATAAATAATAATATCTAGTGCGTTGGGGTTCTTACATTAAGATTATGGAGATGACAAAATGTGAAAGATCAAAAACTATAATTTTAATTACGCGAAGGTTGTGTGGCATTCAAGGAAAGATCTAACAATTTTTTGACAGTATACAGAAAAAACTATGATAATCGGTTGCTTTGCAAATGTTTTTTTCTAAGTGTTCATGCCGAGTTTGCTTCAGACAGTGTTCCATCAATGTCATTAAGAAACGGGAAAAACTATATAATATTATCATTAACAACTCATTCATCCGTAAACCCTAAATAAAACTTTCGTTACATCAAACAATTTTGGCTCTCATAAGATCATTACCATTGTTATGGTATAGGTTTTCAGAAAAATTGTTATTACCCAATAATAAGTACATTTAATATGTATACACAATGTTTTTATCATTCTTGATAATTTTCATCAAAGAAAAGCAGTGTATACAAATTGAACAAATATGTATATTTTATATATATACACACACCAGTTCTTTTGTTATGATCATCTAAAGTAATATTAGATTTTTAAATTTAATTTAAAGACTTTAAGCTATTTAGTAATAGTACTATTATACGGTTTATTTGATTATAGGTATATCAAGTATGACGGTGACCATAATTGCATAAGATGATATTTCTAAATAAATTCACAATGCAAGAATGACATTGCACATGTTTAGTTAGTTCAACAGCTGCGTCAGTGTAAACATTTTCCGTAGCTTACGTTTGGTAAAATATTATTAAAATTGTTTGAAATTTGTTAGACGAAATTTTACAAATGTTGGCATAGTTTTTATTACAGCTGTATCAGTTCTTCTGGTCAAAACAATATCACTTTATTTGTTCTTATTATCATTGAAAACTAAAAAGACAGTCATGATAATATATCTTATTTAATTGAATTGTATTAACAATTAGGCATGTGTACAAATTGGTTTCAATGCATTGTTCTACAGTGAAAGCAAAATACTATAGTGTACAAATAGTTGAAGTCTTCTTTAGTGTTATAGTTATATTACTCTCTTTATAGTCTTCGGTACAATTATTATTGTGTAACTTCACGATTCTGTTACGCATTAAAAACAAACTTAAATTAACTACGACAGATGACTTCATCGTAAAATTAGATTACCAAGAAGCACTGGACGAGCATCAGAAAATAAAATTTACCCTTTATAGCTATTTTAATCGAAATGTATTCTTGAATAATTTTTTTTTTTACGCTTCATTTTTGAGTAACAAAACTTTTTCCCTTAGGCACAGGAGACTGGGTCGCTTTTATTTATAAAAAATATAATTTAAAAAATACCAATGTAATTCAAATAGAAAGGTTTAAACAATATGTTATAATTATTGTTTTCTGTGCGTGTGCCATAAGAAGTTTCAAAAGCAGTAAGTATAATATGAAATCTGCTAAGTACAAAACCAGCAAAGTAAGAACTAAGAAGTTTGAACGCTCAGTATAGTCTATAACAATAGCATATATTACCAGTTAGGGTTGAGACAGCCACTCCCATTCAGTGGTACCTATAATTTATATATTCAACAGTGATAACAAAACGATTTTATGCGCATCTGTGGGTAGCTGTTAAAAATCCTATCACAGTTCAAAGTAATAAAACAAAAATTGACAATGATATTGTGATTTCTACGCAATACGCATTAAAATAATCCTGTTTCGAGGAACGTTAAAAGTAAATAAAGGAATATAACTTGGCAGTAACGAGCCCAATAAAGATGTTACAAAACAATTTCTCGCAATTATTTTAAAATGTATTGCTGATGAAAGTACATAGAAAAATCGGTAAGGGTTTACTCTCGGTTATGGAGGTAAAGAAATAAGGTTTTCCAACGTTTCATTCTGCTGAGTATCTATTCTGAATAATTTATTTTTTGTTCTATAGACGTGCCGGCAAAAAAAAATGTTTTAGGTTAGGTTGAGTTATTTCTGTACGATTCGGTGGAATCATGCATTCGGACCAGAGCCGGTCGCATTTTTGCCACGTTAAACTGACTTTTAACGTTGCAATTGACTTTGGCTTGACATGACGACTATGATAAAAACCACGACAAATGCTTTGTCGTGGTAAATCCTATAATATTATGCGCAAAAATAATGCACAGCATGCAAAGTTTAAGTAACAATTTGTATTTTTTATTACATCGAATGTGTGTCACGAAAACAGGAAGCAGAACAAAATATTGTTCAGGTGGGCCGTACGGCGTGTGATAGACATCCCGTGTGATTATTAAGCAATCGGTCGGTTGTGCCTTGGCGTAACAGTCGTCAGTTTCCGAATTTCTTTGACTCCGTTGGATATAATTCGGGCGTCTGTTAACAATGATACAGAAATATTATGAGATACCTATGAAGCGATTAGACACGGTCGATGATCGTTTTGTGAATATAAACGGGTTGGCATTGTTGCACGATGTTGTTTTCATTTTATCATTATTATTGTACGCAATAAATTCAATTTGTAGATATTACAAGAGAAGCTCGTTGTTGTATACCGGCCGATCGTATGCTAAGTGATTTTTTTTTTTTTTTTGCCGATTTTTTCGTTCTTTAACTTGTGGTATAATATTACGTATGTATTTACAAGCGAAAATATGTATTAGTAACACCATTCGTTTTGATGGGACACTTCGCGGCCGGCCGTGTGTGTTCCAACACAGATTTATATAAGAACACCAAAGGAATAATTTAATAACAAGCCGTCAAACAACGCGGTACCTATAAAATATATGCAGTCAATGATATAATATTTTCGTAGTAGAAAATACTTTAGAGATTATGAGTTATAACTTAAAGAAAATAAAATTATATGTTTTTTCAGAAATACTTACACGTCCAGTGCCGTAACGAACGACACACACCTATTATTTTATTACAAAAAAAAAAAAATATATATATATATAGTAAGCGGGTGCTTGTAAAATAAAATAAAATTTCAAGATCCATAGTAAGATATGTAATTTTTATTATTTCTAGTTCCGATTATTAGAAGACATTAGTCGTTAACTTATCTTCTAAAACATCTTCATTATTCTTTACACACAACTAGCAATATCAGTCTCACATCTGAACTATTTTTTTTTTGCGGTTCTTATACTCTTAATGGCCATTTTTATTGATTTTTAATATTCTCTACTCATAACGCGCTAAAACAATCTTAATCTATTCTCGCTTATATGATTTTTTTTAGAAAGGTTATTGGAACTACTTTATCCTACTGATACTTCAGAGATAAGACCAACAATATAAATGTAGTGGTGATCAATGTATGTAATTTAGAATTATTACTGATGTCTCAAGAACTTTGGGTATAGTACTACGAAACAGTCCACATCGGTTTTGCGATTTGAAAATTGTTTACAAACAATAAAATATACTTATTACATTTAATAAATATACGAAATACTAGATAAAGCAAAACAGTTACTACTAGGATCTAACTTAACCTAAGCTAAATGTATGCCAAAAATAAAACTGGACTGATTATGTCTCTGTTGGGAATATACCAGTTTTCCAAAAGTTTACTTAGTACGCGTTTTTTTGTTATTTTTTTTTTATCTTTCCTCTAATCCATCATTGTTATATCTACCAAACGCTAATCCTGTTCGGTTTGCCGAAACTTTTATCCTTACAATATTTCCGACCCGATGGGACGCAATGCCAATACCTTAAAACTAAGTATCATGTATGATTGTTTAGTTGCCTAGCTTAAAGCACGCATTAAAAAACAAAAATACTAAGCTTTTTTTTTACTGTAGTTTTTGTTTCTAACACTGATAGCTGTACAGCGGGCTAAAGTCGAGCACTGCGAAGATGAAAAATGAAGAGGCGCGGCCCTGAGTAAAGTAAATTAAAAATGACATATTATCTCTGAATTATGCTTTAATGTTGTCCGTACCGTGACTTAACGAGATGAATAAACAAGTATAATGCTAATAAATTCTAATTTGTTAATCCGAGTTCTTTTCATTGTCATAGCCGTACTTATTTAAATTAATTGCTTAATATAAAGCCTGCCGAGTTAGTATGACTAACTTGCTTATAATTCTGTGTAACTTTATAATATTCACAACATTATGTCTCGTACCTTTCGGGGGTGAAAATTAAGATTCTCGTTGTATATATAAAGCCTTTATAATCCCGGATGTGATTTACATCCGTGTTCGCTTCGTGGCGTTAAAATTCACTCTGATAAAAAAATAAACTGAACGTTTTATTTTTAATAATTTTTTATCTATTTTATTTAAAAAATAATGACATGATCGTGCAGCATATTACATTATTTTATATATTTATAAGGTTAAATCTTGGAAGGTTCGTGATCGCATATTTACATACAGGTAGCTGTATAGATCAAATCATCATGGTAAGTCGGATGAAGTTATGGTAATAAAAGCCATTCATTTTTTTTATAAATAACAGCTAATAAGTAGTGTTAAAAAGTAATATTTGTTTAAAAAACCTGAAATTTTGTACATTATATGTAACATTTTTCCTGAAATGTAAGCGAACCTTATATTTTTTAATTATTCTATATTATTGCTTAAATCAGACGTCAGTGCTTGTCAGACAATTAAGTGTTCCTTAAATGTTGTATATCCCCCGATCTTTATACATCGTTGTTAGTGATAATAAATAACGGTATTTTTTAAAGAAACTATGTTATTTATCCTTCTAAAATATTTCATATTAAGTTTTGATGTCGGCTGTACAGTGTACACTTATCAATATGCTTGACCATTTTTCAAGTTTCAGTTTTATAAAGTTCTGACCACTTTTTTCTCATATTACCCTACAGTGTTCTGACATGTATAAATTTAGCCCGTTTGTTAAAAAAAATGGTAGTACTCACGACGTTTTTATCGTTCAAAACAATACGTCATGCTTCATACCGGGTGAGTATGTTTACTTATAACTAATGGCAATAAACAAAAAATAATGTATGGTGTTGCGAGTAACGCTCCCTTTTCTAACATTTCAATGACGTTTTTTAAAGTTAATTTAGGAAGTGTGGTGGGTCTCAGAATTTTAATTCCATTGATTGTACAATATAGCAACGGCAGGGGGGGAGGGCTTTCATAATTGGTTTGTTACCCAAAGTGTTTTGAGAATAATTGGGAAAATACAGCTGTTATTATATTATGTACACAGTATTTGTATTTAAAAAAAGTTTTATACAGCATTTTAAAACCATAAAGTCTCTAAAAAGTGAAAACGTTGTTTATTTATTTATTGTTAAGTATTGTTTATTATTATTTTTGTTGAGGAAATCTTTTCAAAGTTCAGTAATGGAAAAATATTGACTGGGTGCTTATACTTAACGAGGAGTTAGTGTTTTTTAATATAGTTTTCAAATGCTACAATCACAAGTGTTTAAAGTGTAAAACAAATTCAAATATTTCCGGAGTCATTTGACTACCTACCTAAGTACTTTTTGAAAGTTCATTAACTTTATATTTAAAGTAGGTTTTTATTATATTTAATGTTGTTCGTAATATTATATTATGTTATGTGCAGGTATATTTTATACAACACTAAAAATCTTTATAAACTTTGGACAAAATATAACATTATTAATAAATCATACCCGATTTTTAATACACAAACAAATAATAGTTTTTTAATTACTATATGTTTTACAAATATATTTAGTTTACAACTTTTCTTTGAAATATTATATAATTAAAAAAAAAAAAAATTCTCAAAATTTGTTTTGTTTATTTCTTGTTGTACTATTGTCGTAAGAAATTAATTTTCTTTTTAAATAATTGCAATTTGGTGATTTTTCTTACTGTAAATACTTTTAATTGCTATCTTACAGAATCATAAAATTACTAAATGTTTACACTAATATTTTAGAGTAGTATTATTTTTAGATTCTCAACCGCTTTCCACCTTTCGTCCTAAATGTGTAACTTTAGTTACATTAAAATGAATTAATCAAAACGGGTTATCGACCAGACAAATTGTTCAGTAAATTATTCTTAATTAACATATGAATGAAATATATGCGTTATCATTTATGTTTCAAATGTTTATAGAGCTCTGGAAAATACTGAAAAAGGTGAAAATATAGTAATTTTATGATAATGTAAGAAAAAAAAGAAAAGCGTTTACAACAATAAAAACAACCAAAATGCAATTGTTCTAGTTCAAAATGTTCAACGCAGTCGTTTGGAGTTATTAAATGTTAACAGTATAACAACAAAAATAGTTTTAAAAACAACTCACAACTAAACAAAAAAGTTCGGGCAGCCTTATACATCGTTCCCATTTACTATTGGTACTGTTTAGCTGGTGAAATAACTAAGCTTATAACGTCATGTTTAACTAGATGGGCGGAAGAAAAGAAAACATGACTCACAAAGACATTATAATATATATCTTATGTTCGTGTGTACACGAACAGTCAAAATTAAATATTTAAAAAAAAAAAAAAGTTGTTATTCGTATTTTATTTTATGAAATGTTACCTATTTCCACTTCCCCAAACAATGTACTATGAATATATGTAAGTTTAATTTATTAGCATGATAACTATAAGTATATGTATCCAAGTAATGTGTTGTGATCATAAAAAGGGTCTAGCCACTTAAAGATTTCAGTGTATTCGATTTGTAATTTGGAGATAAGAGTTAAAATATGTGTGCCGATGGTTTTTATGCTAAACTTGGCACACACCGTTGCTGGAAAGAACGACGAGATTAATGATCGAGGAGTATGACCTCTGTGCTTCGATATATTGCATAGGTCCATCTCTACCTTGCGTTGGTGTCCGTTATTTTAATTAATTACTTATTACGGTGACATATTGCCATCTTGGTGCATTTTGAACGTCGTCGGTATACTTAATAGTATTAGGTTTCCAGCAACGGTGAGCAATTTCCAAGGAAAATAATCAACAGTACTAGTACATTAACAAATGTAGTAGGTACTTACCGGAATTAAATTCTTCCGAATATGAACACACGTTTCCCTATAACAAACAAAGTAAAAAAATATAATTTTGTTTTATGTAAAAAAACGTATTACAATATTTCTTACATTTGATGGAGTCAGCTATACATGCTGAATTTTTGAAAGAGTATTAGTAGATACATACCAATGATTATTAATTGTTTTTTTTGGGCCAGAAAATGTCCCCAAAACTCAAAAGGTACGTCTAATTACACGATCAAACAGTTAAAAAATCATTACTAACCACTATGATTTGTACACTTATTTATTTATTCTTTGACTATGGATTAGAATTACATTTTTAAACTTTTTAATAACTACTGACTACCGTGATCCTATTCGTTTTAAATATTCCTTTTTATTAAGTAACTGATGCTATTGAATTATCATTGAGTCGGAAGTTATTTGTTATATTGCGTTTAAAATATTTCATAGATACATCGGTTTCGTAAGACAATTCAAAAGGTCAATTTTTTCTACTTCAGTTGTTGTCATTTTTCGGCTCAAACGATTAATCTTGTTCGGATTCAAACATAAAATAATTTCAAAAACTTTAACCTTTGGGGAACCTGGTTACAAAATATCGTACTACAATTCGAACTGAAGTTTAAAAAAGTACATACAACAGTGTCACGAACACAATACTACTTTTGCAATATGAGTGTGTTTTGAGGTTTGAAAGATTACAGACTTTGATACACAACGAAAGCGAGCGCCGGGTGGGTTTTGCTTTTATTTTTAATATTGATCCCGTTTGGTTGAAAAACAAAATCGAATGAACAACAGAACAGAATAATAGAGTGTGATGTGTATTTAGATGAAAAAAAATGTACAGAATTGTTTTTTTATGAATATTAAATACATTAGACAGTAACAGGTAACTGATATTATTAAATATGACATTTAAATAAAATTCAGAACTAATTTTGAGAACTAAATATTTGACGATTAACCTTTGATAAAATATAATTCGCATTAATTTGCCTAAGCTCTTACTTTTTATTAGTAGCTATATAAATTGTTATGAATCAAAGTGTGGCAAGCTACGACTAGCCCGACAGACTACACCACGCCTTTAAGTTAATTTCAGGTTTGACGATTTACAGTTTAAATGTTCATTGTATAAGCACATAATATGGGTGTCTCTCGGTTTTTCAACCAAAGTTACAGTAATTGCAATGTCTATGTGAAGCTGACAAGTCAACAAGAGACCGCTCCCTCGTATAATTATTATCAAGTACTAAGTAGTTATTTGGTGAAGAAACAAACATGGAACTACATATGTACATCCGCTCTGTTTCTTCCATAAATACAAATTATAACGATCATTTATTATTATATTATTTTAATTTAAGGCGAATAAAATTGATTCGAAAAAAAAAGAATTTACTAAAAGAATGATTATTGTAATTCTTTTATTATTACACCGCGTCCTGTCTGCCATGGCCGTCGTAGGAATCTCACATTCTTGTGCGAAATTATTATTTGGATGGAAACCCGCCGGAGCGGAGGAGAACAAATTCGGTAAACTTTGAAAACGACTACCGAGGGATGAAGGGCGTAAGTATGTGTGCTGGTGTGTTTGTGCGTGCGCTCTCTGACATATTTTGGACTCGTGCCATTGCACGCAGACGCCTTAGCCGGCGGTAATAGTGTTTTAACGAATTAACATGAATCACAAATACACACACACACACACAAGATAGGACGGAGGTTTTATCAATTAGACGACCTTTGTGGGTGTAATTATTTCGTTGAACCGACTTCTGGAACGTCTGGGCGGTATATAACATCATTATATCGACCCGAGCCGGCCGTCCACGGGGACGTCGTTATTGAGACGGGGCAGTGACCATGCAATGGCTTTGTCTTAGACTGCAAATAGTTTTACCCTTGTCACCATTAAAAAAAAAAAAAAATAATAAAAAAATGATATTATAGACGAATTTCGTCCGGGTCACGACGGCAAGCAAAACCTGAGAAAAAAAACTATGCAAAATATCTCCGCATCTCAACGTTAACGTATAGATCTACGGATCGTGTTGGGAAATTAAAAAAAAAAACTATTAAGTATAAACTATTTGAGTCTATTAATACAATAGACCGGCGTGGAATTCGATTGCATGCGCTCATTACCACCTGACCCCCATGAAATGCACATACTCTATAAGCTCGTTAGTTTTACACAACAATATCGATGCAAAAAATAAAAGTCCACGCTATTCGCACCCAATAACTTTTAATTTGTTTTTATTAATTTACCCGGCGAACAGCAGCTGCTATCGAAGTGAGCTATTCTATTAATTATTCCGTACCTGTGAGAAGAAAACAACAAGATAGATCAGTCACGGTATACATATATAAGGTCAAAATATTAAATTATTATGTCGGTGGCACATCGACGTGAAGAGGCTAAATTTGAAAACTCATAAGCGACAATAAAATATGATTTTTCCGTGGCCAAATACCAATAAGCAAGTTTGTACGCTGTACATGATAAATCAACATCAAATAACATTATTGTATTACTATATTAGATAACAGCTAAGGTGTATATTAAAATGAGCCGTGCGAATTTTTCCAGTATTCCCGTAGTGCTAAAAGATAAAAACGAATATTTAAACGTATCTACTTATTATACAATAGAGACGTGATGCTACTAGAGCTATTATTATTATTTATTTTTTGTAATACATCATCATCGAACATTTTTTAATAAAATTATGATTTTTGTTTTGTACACCCCGTTCGATTTTTTCAGGCACACCGGACGTTCGAACAAATCCTCCTTATCCTTGTCATAATAATCTAAATGGTTAATTTTAACCGAAAAATGTGGCTGGTAAGATATTTGTCGTACGCATATACGTATACATTTTTTTGCTATCTACACATACACACATGCAATAAAGAATCTATCGAATGGGTTTTTTGGTCGACTATTGGGGGTGGGGGGGGGGGAAACAAGTTGGTTAAAAATTGCCATGTTAAAAACGGTTTGACGTTCGCTATCCCGTGTCGTTTGAGATTGTTTTTTGGAAAGTTTTTCCACTTCTCGTCTCGTGCTCTTCTTTAGCTCCCCCTCTCCCGTCACTCCCGCCGGTTTTTCCCGACGAAAGGAAAAACCGTCGGTGCCTCCGCGTGGTCCACCGACGTTATTCGTGTTCAGTTTTGTTATGTTAACAGTGGCTACAAGTCGGACATGTTTCACGCGGTGGAAGTCGCCAACCGTAATAACTACTATTCGTGAAACCCGGCACAAATGGGCGTCAAGTTTTTATACTCGGTAAGGACTCCATTACAGGGTTGGTTTGTCGTCGGAGGTCGATGCGTTTTTTTTGTTTTGTATTGCTTTTTTATTTTAACGGTTCCGAAAACCGAGGGTCTGACGTTTGTCGAGAATTCGTGAAGTACATAAGACCCTCCGACAAAACAAATATATGTACCGTGTTCATTTTTCTGCACGGTCAGTTTACTTTTTAAGCTAAGGCGATACTGCGAAATTGAAATGCATAGAAGTGTATGCCCGACGGGAGTCGATTGATTTCTTTAAATATTTATATCATTTTGTACGTTTGGAATATTTTCTAGATCAACAAAGCGACCCTTATATATAAATTGGCACAAAACCTGTAAAATATTTTTGATTTTGTCGCCTTACTCCGATTTTGAAATAACGTAGCAATCGATTGTTTTAATCGTCTTAAATAAAACGTTGTCTAGTGACAAAAAACCTAAGCCGCGAACACGTGAACTTTTGTTATTTATCCATCTGTCCAACTGTCTACACGTCCATCCCTCTAGAAATCTGTCGACCCACCCGTCACTCCGTACATCTTACTATCAGTATGTTACCTTATTGTTATACACTGAAAACGAATTGAATATATTGTTTAAATATAGCGGTTGTGATTCTAATAATCGGGCGAATGATCGTGCGTGTGTAGTGGTTGTCCAGGTGAAGAGTGAAATCGAATTCACAGTTGTTTCCATTAATCGATTAAAAAACGGTCTCGCGGAATAGAAACCATTTGTACGATATTTAACAATGGACGTGCTTAGGGATTCATCGACGTGCGATTTTACTTTTTTGTTTTAACTTCACGGTTCGGTCACATCACGTGCGATCGCGTTAGTGTATATTTGTGTGTATTTGTCTCAAGTTTTTGTGCCCAAGCGATTAGACGTATTATTTAAACATTTACATTATACTGTGTGATGGCTTCTGTTCATCAGGTAATATGCGTTGGTCTGATTTCATAATTCGGTATTTCGGTAGACAAACGATTTTAAAATTAGCTCTATCGACGCGATAAGTTTAATAGTATTTTTTTTTTTTATTAATATTTGTTTATAAAAAAATTATTTGATGTATTATATGTAATAATACAATATGTCCAAGTTATGGTAGAAATTTGTGTCTAATCCTCCGTTAAATAAATAATATGAC
This sequence comes from Adelges cooleyi, assembly GCF_023614345.1. Taxonomy (NCBI): domain Eukaryota; kingdom Metazoa; phylum Arthropoda; class Insecta; order Hemiptera; family Adelgidae; genus Adelges; species Adelges cooleyi. The sequence continues at coordinate 1,576,503 of NW_026095761.1, forward strand.
CGGACAAATGACTTATATGAAATTGTAAGGTAAACAAAATGTATGCTAAATTATATGATAATTCGAATGACGTTGATTCAAAAACATTAGTTTAACCTTAGTTTTTCATTTAATTAAAAAAAATAAATGGGGTTTTAAAATAAAAATATTAATTAGGTATAGTTAATTTGAAAACTACCTATTATTAGTGTTTGCGTTAAACTACTTATTTTTTTTTAATTTAACTGTTTAATTCATGTTGACGAAAATTAAAAAAAAAAAATGTATTTATGAAGTTATAATTAACTTAATTTTTAGTATTCGCCTAAATTCTTGCGAAAAAGTTAATTTTATAATTTCACTAGTTTATATAAGGTCACGCTTTCTGTCATGAATTTATATTAAAAATTAAATTTAGACGATATTTTATGACACAATTTTAAATTTTCGTGAATTTGGACCATAATATCTGATTTTAATTGCATTTAAAAAAATGCTCAATATGCATACAATGTTTTATATAAAACCGTACTAAAAATACCAACTGACTAATGGACTCGAACACAACCTGCTATACGGCTAATATGATCAAATTCGTCCATTCAGATTCGCTAGTTATTATTGTTGAGCCTTGTACTTAATCTTCTACAGTAATCCGAACTCTGTTGGCTAAATGTTACACTGTAGAATAAGGGCTAGTATAATACAATAGTGAGCATACAATACTAATTAATTTTACAATACTTTAAAATATAACACATTGAAATGTTGTCAACTAAAAACCGTTGTAACGTAAACGCATGTAGAGTATAATTATTATGATGCAATTTGTAAGGGTTAAAACGATAACTCTTGCAGTGTATAAAAATATCTCGTATTATTCACAGCGAGAGCGAAATGCGAATCAGATAGTGTGGGTCGTCGAAGTCACGTACGGGTTTCCCTTTTTAATCGAATAACATTAACTATCCGCGGTAACCGAAATCGATCAATTTGTAAAAAATATATTATGTTAGGTACGTTGTTTACGGTGAACGCGTAACTCGTTGTCGAAACAAAAACAAATAAATGATAATTGATCGTCCATGTAAAATGCCAGATGTACCTGCCGACGCGACTTTGTGTTATCGACAGATCAAACTTTTTTGTCTTACCTGCTTTGTAATATCTTTTGTACCAAACAGAATGTGACACCAGGAACTCTTTTGATCTCATCCGTCTGCTCGTTTCAGTTTGGTTGATAGAAAAAACAAAAATAAATGTTGTCGTGTTCAAATATACGTGGCAGCTCTACAATAATAAACGAACTTTGTTTATTAAAAGTTTAAGGGCCCTAACCTGACCGGGTTGTACCCGAGGGTGGGCTACTGGGTGAACTTTCAACGAACAAACGTATTTTGGAGTCGACGTCGGCGGTCATTTCATTTCAGACATTGCAGTTATGAACACAGAACAATAAGCCACGAGCCTTATCGTGCGTTTCAATATAGAGTTATGGTAAAACAGTAGTACCTATAGTGTAAAGAGTTGCATGATGTCAAATGGCGCATGGTAACTTTATGTCATATCGCAAGTTGGCAATTTTGTTTATTGTAATTAGTTTGTGTTATCACGAACACAGGAACCACCGAAACGAAAGTTTTTAATGTAAAATATTAATCGGAAAATTATCTAACTCGTTCTATTACACAATGTGTTCATCCATAACGTTTGAGTTCAATGTTGTTTTGGTTAGATCAGGTCGGGTTAACAAGTATTAAATTTGACTTATGTAATCGTGTAATCGTTTTGTTAACAGCTAGTTTTATGTATCACGACGTTGTGCGTTGTAAGCGGATGGGCGTCGTCTGTGGAAGAGGCCGAACCGTCCGAGTCGTCTTCGTACGAAGAGACGGCAAGCAAAAACGCCTCGCCGCGCCAAGATGACGGCACCCAAAAGGCGACCCAGGACCACAGCAGAGGCCTTTTGAAACGGTTCATCGTGCCGACCTCCGCCGACATAGGGCGGGAGCTGTTGGGCGGCGGAAACCCGTACTACACAAGGAAGCCGCAACAGCAGCAGCGGCAGCACCAACAGCAACAGCAGCAACGTCAGATCCAACAACACCCGCATGAAGGCCGAACCGCCGGGGACCCGTTTGGATTCGGCCCATCGTCGTCGGGCACTTACAACGAACAGTCCGAGAGTTACCAGCAGGCGGGAGGCGGAACGGGAGGAAGCATAAGCTTCGACTCTACCGGGTTTACCGATTTCGTGCCGTCGCCGGGACCGTTCCGTTCGCCACCGTCGCCGTCCGCGCCGTCTCCGTTTTCCACCGGGTCCGGCGGTTCTAGCTCCTCGCCCTTCGACACCACCGGTTTTGGCCGCGACACGCCACCGTCCAGCGGTTACACAAGTGGCGTCGGCAATTCGGGTTACTCTTCGAGTAGCGGCAACTCGGGTTACTCGTCTGGCAGCGGCAACCCGAGCTATTCATCGGGTAGTGGCAGTCCGGGTTACTCTTCGGGAAGTGGCCATTCCAGTTTTTCGTCGGGAAGCGGAAATTCCGGGTATTCTTCAGGCGGCGGCGGCGGCGGCGGTGGCGGTTACGACTACACGCCGGCCCAGCAGCCCATCATACACAAGTCAATCTACGTGCACGTGGCGCCACCCGATGACGAGCCGCCCCGCAAACAGCGTGTGATCGTGCCCAACGTACCGCCCAAGAAAAACTATCAGATAGTATTCATCAAGGCGCCCACGCCGCCGGCACCCACCGCGCCCATCATACCGCCACCGCCGCAACACTTGGACAAGACGCTCATTTACGTGCTGCACCCGAAACCGGAAGAGGCGCCGCCCATACACATACCCGCGCCGCCCGTTACGCAGCCGCTCAAGCCCGAAGTGTACTTCATCAAATACAAAACTCGCGACCACGGGACGTCCGACGGCGGCGGTGATCTGGGTCACGGCGGCGGAGGAGGCGGGTATTTGCCCGAACCCGGCAGCGACTTCGGCGAGAATCCCGGTTACCATCGGCGGTACGGTCGGGACGGAAGTGAAATCCTACCGCCACGGTTATCGTCGACCTCGTCGTCGGCGGCGCCCTACACCGACAGCCCAGAACAGGAGACCGCCGGTCCCGCCGAACAGGAGCCGCAGGCCACCGACGACGAGAGCGACGTTAGCGAAGCGGAAGGCCGAAGTGGCTTCAGCTCGGAATACTATAACAACGAGGACGCTTCGGTGGAAAGCAGTAACCTAAGCGAGACTCGAGTCCCATCTTCCATGGCGACCAAAGGCAAAAACGGCCATTGACAACGTTAATACCATATTATATGTAATAATTATCTTAGCTAAATAGTATTATTCAGATTTAGTAAATTTGTGTTTTAGTTTAATGTTATGATTTATTTTTTAACGATTATGTATTATGTTATATATATTATAATAAAAAAATATAAATATATAACCATAGAGTGATGATTCTTTAGATAGTTATTTTAGAGATAACCTGATATAGGCGTCCCGCGTCCACTACACTGCGAAGTGGCGAAAACACATTTTAAATTATATACGACATCGCTAAAGTACTCTTTTATCTTCATGTCTTTTGTCTGTTGATTTATATTATATATACGGATTTATTAAATAACTGTACTTATTGCCGTAGAAAATTGTCTATCACAAAGCTGATGACATAAACCATTGATAAAAGTATATTTTTACTTAGTCGGTCCTTAAGATATTGAACTGTATAGTACAAAATATTTTCTGATTAATGTTAAACGATGTCAATTAACATTTTTGACTCTTCTGAGAAGAACGTTTTTTAACGATTAATGTAATCGCCATGAATTGAGTAATAGTTTAAGTAGTCGTAATAGTAAAGCAAATTATTACCGTCTAATTCTGAACAAAAGTAATAATGATCTAGCATGACCATTTAGTAATTGAGTGTTAAATTTTTGTGCATGGGTTTAAGTTAAATGTTAATTGTGTAACTTTTTAAATTATTATGGCAACTTAATATGTTTATTATATTGTCACATGATATTTAAACTAGTGTATACAACCTAAACAAAAAATTATAGAGCAGAAAATCAAGAATACTATTATAAATGTAGGATATTATTAGATTGCGAGTACTATATTTGACTAATAAATTAGATTGAACTTTAACATGTTTAACATCATACAAAACTCACGATTGCGTAAAAAGCTTTGAGGATTGCATTTTAAGGAGCCGGTACGGTGTATTCATTGCTGAGTCGACTGTATACTGTATCCTTTGTGTATACAGATATTGGTGTTCCCAAAGGAGGGAAGAAACTTTTCCACTGTCTTTAGGCTCGGTACAATATTGTAGAGAAGTCGAAGAAGTTTTTAGCTGATTTAAACATGCCATTTTGTAATTTGGTTATTTTGAAGTAATCATAATCAGATTTCCGTATCCTTCTACAAAACTGTAGTTGTGTTATCTACATTGTTCGTACATATCTGGTGTTCAGTTAGTTTGGAAACGGGTTTCAGTAGTATTTAAATGAATAAAGTTTCTTAACTTGTCGAATGCCCTGAATGTATGCTTGTAGTACAGTAAATGAAAAAAAAAACATAGCTTTATCCGCCTTTAACCGATTTCAAACGGTGGTTCAAAAATAATATCAAGTTGATACTTTGAGGGGTCCAAAATTGAAAAGTTCTCTCTTTATTGCGACCAAAAACCCGGAAAACTCCAAACAAAATTAATAAGTCTTAAAAGTTTCAACTTTGACACGTTATTACAATGATAAAAAAAAAATGTTGCTTTTTTTTTTAAATTAATACAATATATATTATCGTGTATAGATTTTTATTCTCTGGAAATTATATCACTGTCAAACGATGGTTGAAACGAAAATAAAATAACAAGTTAAGCTGTTTTCCCGAGACAGTTTTTTTCAAAAAATGTTTTCTTTCTCTTAAAGGAATTCGAGGTTGGAAAATAAGACAAGTAAATTGGATGTGTATTCAGTATTACATATATCATGTCCAATTGTTTTTAAAGTCTGTATTTTTTTTTTTTTATTATTAAGGTAAAAACCACAACAACTTTTTGTCAAGATATGGTGAGGCTTTAAAGACAATTTCGGGTATTTTATACTTAATATTTTGTAAGCGGATCAAATATTTTGATCCGTTCTCAATTCGTGTAAACTGTTTGTTTACTAGCATTGCCCGGATTAGCCATCCATCTTTCTGTCGATTAACTTTAACTTCTAGATCCACCCTTAGCTATGCTTGGAAATGTTAATATAATATAATTATAATTCGACGAAACGCCTAGAGGCGCTTCCCGGTTAATTTAAACTATGCAAATTCGATATTTATATAACGACTTACCTATTCATATCAATAATTTGCATAAACCGTCTAAGCCATTCTCGATATGTACATGATTAGTTATTAATGTTAAATATTAATTAACGCAATGCAAAGCTATACAAGAATATTTTATTATGGTAGCTACTCTATGTCTTGTCACTGGCCGTAGCGTCGAAGCAGAGCAGAAAATAATTGATATTAGAAAACAATTTAACCAGCTCCACTGCCGAAACTCCCCTACAGTCTCCAGTGGATTGTTTGAACTCTAAACCCTTTTTGCAACACTCAAACGCATCACACTTTCTCTGACCCTTCTATCCTAAATCTAAACTGACAGTTGGTACTATCTACCTACTGTTTGTATTAACTATAAACTGTTTTGACCGCAATTCACGTCGTACAATTATTATCATTATATATATGTATTTTCATCGAAATTGTTCATTAAACAAAAAAAAATAATAAAACGAGTACATTTGAAACATGATAATAATTTCCAAGTACTAGTTTTTAGTAACCAAAGTTCAGAGTTGGTTATTGTTATCGAGTTGTGTATTATTATTACTGTTAAGGTTTGGTGGAGTTCGGAGAGAGAAAAAATTTAATATGCCGTTGAATCAATTGTCTCGATGACATCGTGACAAGAGTACAAACAAGAATTTAGATGTGTGTATATATATATTTGAGGAGAAACATATAAAGACCATTTTTATTATTGCTGTTGTTTTTATTATACATTTGACCCGATCGTCAGTGCTTATTTGGTCTTCAAAATTAAATTGAATGCGTTCCGAAGAACAAAAGTCGAAGTGTATAATTTTCCTTGGATCGCCAATATTTCAAATAGGTCCTGGGAGAGGTATACATGACGTGTATACCTAAAAAATGACATTCGGCTTCGAAAACTGGAGTAAATATATTTTACATGTTTACTTGGAGTAAGCAAAAACATAATGGTTTGGGTTGTAAAATGTTTTTTTATTAACGTATTTATTATCTCTTAAGTATTTTTTATTCGACCCTATGTCGGTTAGGTAAATAATAATAATAATAACACTGATTCTTTAAAAAAAAAAAACTAAACAATATTGCATTTTTGGTTTTTTAATCAACTAGGCGATTAAACAAAATCTATATTTACATACTGCACGCAAGCAATTCAAATTTTTAATTTGTATTAAATAAATGTATAAAGATCATCGAGGTTAAAAGCAGTTTGATTAAATCATATTTTCAACAAACTCTGAAAGTATTTATACCTAACTTACAGTGCCTAATATGTTAAGTGTTCGTAAAATAAACGTTGTTGTTATTTCAATATTATTATTCAGTGGAAAAAATAGTTATTTGGCCTTTTGACAAATAATTAATTATCCAATTTGGGTACGCAAACGTTATGTACCTCTATTTAACATTTCCCGGCAGGTCGAAAGTCGAATAACCCTTTCCTTGTACGGTCACCGAATAAAGTAAAACAGGCAACACGGTTACATGGTAGGTGCTGCGGTTTTGTACAATCCATCTTTGTATAATTATATAGGTAGCTGTCTTCGGATCAGATAAATCTACGACATAGAGTAATTTACTTAGCTTCACGTGGATCGGGTTGCAGCGCCAAACAGTAAAACAATAAGAATTCCGTGTCAAAGACATACTACAATTACTGCGTTTTGCCAAAAGTTGTTCCTTCAGATTTTATTTTTTACAAGTACAATGTTTACTGTAGACAAATCAAACTGAATAGTATTTTAGTAATTAACATGAAGAATTGCGAGTGTTAGATAGATTAGTCTGCAAACCGACAGTGACCCTTTTCTGTAAGTGCATACATAATATAGTACGAAATTAAGGAAATTCGCGAGCAATTAAATAAAATCCAATCTAGCGTATGGTAATATAATTAAATAATTAATTCAGTAATTTCTAAAAGCGGTTGTTAGTATTTGAAACGTCCAAAACAGCGGGAGGACCGCGACAAGAGTGAAAATCAACGGACAATTAAATCAAGATCAGTGTGTCCACTGTCCGTTATGTGTAAGAATAGTGTAATTTTTCGAGTTACAATAATAGTTTTATATAACGTCCCATAGTTGCTTATTATACATGTCTTAATATATAATAATATCAATTTTATCGATTTCATACTGCAAAACAGTCCGCCGGGTGCATAATTTAGAATTCATACAGTTATGTTCAAATATATATATATAGGTACGGTTTGTCAAACCGGAGCGGTTTGCCGTTTAACGAGTAAAGACTACGCACCCGAACGATGGCAACTTTTTTATTTTATTGCCGAACGTACACGGCTAATATATTTTATAGCCAGCCAGCCTATCGGCCAACGCGACCCGGGTGCGTTTACCTTGTTAGAAACCCTCGAGGCGATGACGAAAAGCCGCCAACAGAGCCGCACTGTTCGTGCTTTATTCCGGTTAAAAACGCTTCAAGTCGTTTTCAAGCCGGCTTAACATAACAACTCGGTCGCCCGAAGATGACGTGACCTGAACGCCGGGGTTGGATATTATGCGGCGCCTATCTGAAATGACAGCTAAATTAATATTATTTATCGTTAACACAATCAAGTTATTAACTCGAAGTGTCCGATTTACATTGGCAGCTGTCGTTTAACAAAATCTCTTTGGCCAGCCCGGTAGGAAAATATAAACAGAAACTGCAAACTCGATTTGGACAAGTCTGATGGCAAACTAACGGGTGAATCTAAATCCTCCATTTCGGCTGTGGGTATTGTGCACTGTATCGTTCCAACGGCAATCCGTAACGATTGGTACATTAACTGACGACCGATTAGTCTCATTTTATAGTTTAACATTAATTGACCGTTTTCTAGTGCGAGCTTGCAAAAATTCTGCGTTATAAGCCACATAAAGTTTGTTCAAGAACATTATCGTTTGTCGTCTAATAGCTGTTTTAGCGTAAGATATTTATTCAAATTTTCACCATACTACGTACTGCGTGCGCAGCATTCATAATGCATATCGCATATTATGTTATATTAGCAGTGCGCGTTAGGCCGTTATTGCTTGGCACGATTGCATCGTATCTGGCGAATTTTCAGAGCATAATACAATAATATATTATGTAATAATGATTCCGGTCTTCAACGGTTATAACAATAATTATTATCACCGCGGAAAGAAGCAGTGGAGATCCGCCGTTATCTATGAAAATACGTGCACGCATGATCGTGTACTCGGTTTACAACGACAAATATATATTATTATACGATCCCCGGCATGTTAAGATGTGTGTACACTGCGTAAACCTCTTAAGTGGACAATTTTTGCAGAAAACCGATAAGAGATGCCGCCCCCATTATAGTGTTTAGTGACAACCGCGGCCGCGTTGTAAATTCTTTTGGATACAAGACGTGCGAGTGTACAAAAATGTTAATCCGGAAAATCGTGCGCTCCTTATCGCGTACAATAGCACACTTGTATACATGTATAGTGTATGATAACAATAATGTTATGTAGACGGGATTACGTGCACACGTGTTGTTGTGAATCGTTTTGTGCTATTTTCGGGCGATACGCAAACGAGATCGGATATTATGAGAGCACACCTGTGCACTTTGTCTCACGAGAGAACAGCACTGCGCCGAAACCAAAATACATGATCTCCGTGTGCGCGTGCGTAGACAAGAGTAACGCGTATTGGTTTCTGCGCAGCTATGTTCTCTCGTGAGCCAGAGTAAAGGTCTTGAGACGTGGTCAGGAAAATGTACAGTACATTAAACGCGTACAATGCACGTAATAGTAATTATAGATAGTTATGACGTTCGTTCATTCACTGTGGTTTGGCTCAAGAAGGGCTCGAGAAAGATTTTTTTGTAATTTTTGGCAAATGAGCATTAAAGTTTCTATAACCATTAGCCAATTTGCTTACAAAAAAATTCACAGTGTTTTCAATTTACGTTCTATAAGGGTGTGCCAATTTCGTAATACAATTTAAATAAAGTGTTTTAATATCTTACAACTGTCTAACTCATTTTTGCCATAACAATATCAGATAATACTCAATATTATTTTTAATACGTAGTTTTGCTGATACCACAACTCACAAAGCTTGCCAAAAGGTAATGACCGTGCGTTATTTGCTTACAAATTAATGTTTGTTAGACTGTGAAGTGTAAAGTCTCGTCAATACTTATAATGGTATTCGTATTATCAATATTATTTAATCGAGTAATTAATGGTAACATATTCCTCACCACAAATTCCAATATATCATATTATACTTATACTATTATTCCTACGTATATTCAATGGTTCATAATATATTTGTCGGAATGCACCTTTTGAAAAATGTCTAGCTGCATTTCTGGTAACGTACTAGTATAGAGATTCAAATGGTAATTTTGCAACAGTGAATACACTAGAAATAATAAATAATACAATATCGGACGCTCGCGAAGACACGTGTGCGAAGAGATTAATGAAGAATTGCAAATATAAACAAGTATTCCTTCGGCACCGTGAAACTTTCGAGATCAAAGCAATTGTCTCGCAAGTCAAAGATACGCCTACAGTATACTGTAGGCTGTATAGCTTCACTTACAAACCGTGGTGACATACACGAGTGAGATCTGGACCCTAACTAAGGGGAAAAGCAGAAGATTAATCGTTTTCGGAAGAAACCTTCTGCGAAATACATAATGCAGAGACTATGTACAATACGAGTAAGCCGAATATTACCTCTTTAATGAGAAGCCAACGTGATACGAGTAGGTTAAAGTGATGGTTTGGACACTTTTGGAGAGCTGATAGACAGCAGTTAAAATCAGATGCATCGGCCATGAAAATTAATAAGAAAGAACCACCTAGGGCACAACGGATGAATGGAGTTGGCTTGGATTTGATATGACTTGATGAAAAACATTCTCCAGCATACATTTATAAAAGCTTGGCTGTTTAAATATATTCTTAATTTTACATCATTGTCTACTCAAATTTGTATAGGGGTCACGCGAGTATAGTACTACTGTACGTTTCCACCATTCACATTTAAATGAATAATTGATTGGGTATTTTTGATCAGATAATAAATTACTTACCGTACAATGCCGGTATGGTATTCAGTCTACACTACTGACTACTATTGTCTTCCTTGACAATATTATAATGATTATTATTATATGTAAAATCCAATGCAGTTGACAGTTTGGTGTGTTTATGAAGTATTCATATATTATATAAAATGGTATGGTAAAAATGCCGCATTTGATTTTATTTATAAAATTAATTGTCAACACGGAATAGTTTTTAATAAAATGACTAAACGAATGATGCAGTTAAATTCATTGTCACAACTTCAACAAACACAACAATAAAATATGTTAATATATTTTTTTGAAAAATAAAATCCATGTATTATACGATGATCATTCGGAAGAGCAATAGGTAATACAGTAATTTTACATGTTACATCAACTTTGGAAGTTATCAAGTTTCGAAAGAACTGTATATTATTCCAACATTAACTGTACAATTTTGCAGAAACTAAACTGATTTTATTTGAGTATTTTTTTTTTGTCGTTCTTTTTGTATTTTGCTACAGTTGTTGATCATATAACGGTAGAATAAAGTCAAGTCACGATTTTGACCAAATCAGTTGGATTCCGGTTTCAAATTTTCTAGCTTTACATACTGAATGCGGTCTAAACGTTTATGGCATATACATTTGTTATCTGCTATCTGCTATCTGTAATGCACTATCATCAATAAATTATATTAAGTGTCCTTAATCACAGTCAACGTCTTATGTAATATATTTTTTTTAGATAAAACAAGGGGTTCGTATTACACACAATCGGTTTGTGTGCTACGCATAGCAGCAACTAACCCGACCGTTACATATTTTAAGGCTCAACGTATGTGTATTATAGACTACAGTACATCTAGACCAGATTGGGCTGAGATATGTACGATTGTGATTTGGCGGGTTTGGAAAAGCGGGTTGGCTGCCAGTCCATAAATGATCAAACGGGTTTTGGATCGCGGAGAGGAAATTGCAATCCTGAACTGCCATCACGTGTGAATTTAAGTCAATGTTTGTAAATTTTAGGGCGTGTATTTCGTGGCGGCAGAAATGTTTTATTTAAACGTCAAACTGAATGATAATGAATGATTTAAGACCGCATGTTCTGACGCGGTTGATTAGTCGTTGTTTGCCGGCGGCGGAAGAGATTGTTCGAGTGGACATAAACGGTCCTTGGTCGTTTGCAGCGGCTGCCCGAAGGGCGGAAACAAGCGAGATCCGAAAGAAATAATTGAAAATATAAAAAGCTAGAGCCATACCGTGAACCCACAAAATTGCCAAGATAACCAAAATTATTATTATTATTATTTTACGTCCGTGTAGTATTGTTTTTTGTTTCGTTTTACGACCCCGGTAAAAAATTTCGATTGCTGTTATATTATTGTTTCAATTACTGCACACCGAACTTTGGTTTTGTCAATATTTAGCTTTGTAGACTTTCTCTTTAGTCGTTCTCGTTTTTTTTTTTTTTTCGTACCTCACTCAAAAAATACAATATTTCGTTAAACAAACGAAACAACACTACAACTCGTTTGTTATTTGTGTACAGGGAACCGTTATTAATATTATATTACAGCTGTCGTTTGTATTGTTCGAGCGACGTGCCGTAAAAGGTTTGGCAATTGGTATGTTTTTAGATTTGTCGGATACGATGATTAATCACACTGCGGCGTCTATGTAGCTCTCTGTATAAACCATCTATGTGAATACATATAAATATATATATATATATGCGTATATTATCATTTTGAAGTATACGGTAGCCAATATTGTGCCTCTTTGCTCGTTGACCAGCACACCGTTCACCTCTGCGCTCGAACCCGTTGGTTTTGATTACAGTTGTCAATTTTATCGACCGGGAAATTAATAGTGATCGTAATGCGCCTGTGTTTGTGTATAATATGTCGGTGTATACCTCCGTGAAATTATCGTTATAATTGGCATATAACACGACAGCCGTGTTGCCGCCGAAATTCGCAGCACACAATGTTGTCGTCGTTGAATTTTCCGTCATTACGTTGACATTCATCGTTATACCGTGTAATCATTATTTTTGCCATGCTTTTTTTTATACTTTCATTGCTCAAGTGTTTTTTTTTTTTTTTATATCTCGCATCAAATCCATTGCCTCTCCCTCCCCTCTCCGCCTAGCTTAACCAATTATTATCCATATGGATATCTCAAAAATACAGCAGCGGTTTTTAAACTATGTGTGTGTGTGTGTGTGCTAACACGGTAGCAACCGATTTTGGCCGCCCTCCACGACTACCTATGAGGGGCACAGGAAAAAAAAACGGACCAGACACTTTTTAAAAATGGCCATTTTGTTGTTATAAAATTCGGTTTCGTACGAAACGAATCTGTTCTTTATTTCATAAAACAAACACTCTGTTTTATGATCAAAAACAAAAATGTTTTTAAGTTTTTTTAAGTATGATTTTCTTAGGTTAATAAAAATTATTCTGTTCGGGTTTTCACCTGAACCCTTAATATGTGTACATACCCTCACTCATTAGCACGGCTCTGATGGCAAAACATTTAAATATTTTGCTTGAAATAGTGATAAAATATTAAAACCAACTTAATGGTTAATTCAGAAGATATTTTTTGAGTAGTGAAATACTTACAAACTTAGAATCCTATTGACAATTCTGGAATTTATTTCGTGGATAAAATTTCTGCTTTTATTTTTTTGTACTGGATAGTCTATATAATAAGTGTTTACAAACTAAACTGGTCATATTATCAAATTCATGGCAAACTATTATTTTTAGTAGGTTTTTGTTTATTGTTTATGGTTATTAAATTTGACTTAATAGTATTTGAGCTGAATTAATACAAATTATACTACATTAAATAGTAAAAATTAAGTTGTCATTAATTGTATTCGGTTTTTTCATGTACACCTTCATCTTTCCCTTAATAGTTTATAAATATTCGTATTGAAATATTAGCATTTATAATTAATAATAAATTGAATATTCCAAACAAAAATGTTTTTTTTTTATCCTAAACATTACAACTGACCATTTTGTGCATCAAACATTTCACAATAACTATCATAGATGTATTTATGTTAGTATGCAGTTTGATATGCAACGCAAATCTCTCGTAGTTTTCTATATATATTATAATACTTATACAATACAGAAGTTTTCTAATAAGTTTTGTAATTTAACGTGCGACCGAAGCTGGAGAGTGACAACCGTCAAATACACGAATGGTTAATGCTGTACTGAGTTCAGTGAATATATAGCACACATTGGTTTCCAATTAATTTCGCCGGGGAGAAATCCTCAGTCAAAGCCGTAGGAACTAGGTTTGCCTCTCAAAAGCAGCGCAAACATGACCACGATTACCCGTCCCTTGTTTGAATTAGAACTAAATGGAATAGGTATGACGAATAATCATGTATATTATATTATTATGTATGATCAAAAAGTCGCGGTTGTAGCATGTGGTATGTAGCATGTAAGTTCCATTCGAGAAATTCACTTTTCGAGTTCAAAGGGGAGCCGAAACGAGAAGGACCTTTGCGTTTGTGCATAATCATTTGTTTGTATTATAAACTCTGTATAACCGTTGGTTGCCCAAATAATTTATTATAGCTAATGTGTAACGGCCAAACAACGTTTGATAGTGTTCAGAAATCAAATGATCTGTTTACAATTGTTGGGAGCCTCTAAATCGCATTTCAAATAAATATGCTTGTTTTGATGATCTTTATTTATAAAAATAAAATATTATATATAGTATGCGTTAACATTATACATAAGGTCATAATTGCGTCAAAGACAACTTTGTAAAGTTAAAAAGTTCTATTGACTTACACTAGGCTCTAGTTGATTTTAGAAACGAATTGAAGTCAGGCCCTTTCAATTTTATTTTTATTTGGTTTTAAATTATTTGTTTAACTAAAATGTATACTTACTATGTGGCTTATCTAGAAACTAACCAGTAAAAATAATGGTAAAGTTTATATTAGCCATCTACGCGTTGTATAAGTAATGATATTACAATTGGAGCCGAAGATGAGATTTTACTTTGTTTATGCGACAAAACTAATCTCCGACCAAAACCTAACAGTGAAAAAGGGCCAAGTTCTAGACCCCATCTTAAAAAAGTCAGCCTATCAAAGTAGTGATATCTACATTATGACTAATTCTGTTATTTCTGTAATTCATAACCTCACTTCACTCCTACTTTCATGAGCAACACTGCTATTTTATTTGTATTGATTAACACTTTGCCAGTATCTGAATGAAACATGACCTTTCTGAACGAGGCATAAAAATACTTGGCCGCAATGTAGATATCACTACTATGATTGGCTGAATTTTTTTGGAGCTGGTCTAGAACCTTTTTTTCTGAGTTATCTCCTTCCTATTACCCGCGTAACTCCTAAGTGAATACATTTAATAATGATGTTTTATGCTTCATTCAGAAACTGGCCAAGTGTCCCCTTACTATTAAGGATTCAACTTTTTACAGTATCCTAAGCTACTTGAGCTTAATCTATATTTCATATTTCAAAAGCTTATCTTAAAAGGATATAGAGATATGTGGGTTAGAAAAACTGGGTGAATTGGTTCGTGTAAAGATACATAGGCATTGCTGGAACTTGGCCTGGCGCACTGCCGTGCGTTAAGATCTGTCCTTGTCGCGTTATAACTTTATAAAAAAACGAGTGAAAAATTAAGTACAGAAATTAAAATGCCAAGTGTTCTTAGCATAACTTTTCCCGATAACGTTTATTTCTATTATAATTAAAATGATGTTGGTTAATTGGATCACATTAAACGGTATTCATTGTGTGTGTGTATATATATATATATATAAATTGCTTATAGGTCCACAAATGTCTGAAGAGTGTGCATTCTTCTTAAACCGTCTTCTATAATATTATACAACCCTACTAATTCTCTATCGATAGAACGTAATGCGATTGCGGTGTATGTAAAATGGTTATGTACTTAAGTATTTGAATTGATTCAATATATTTTATACTATACAATACAACGGAATCCGATTAACTATATTCATAATAGTAATAATTATAATTCATCCGTGAATTAGATCCTATAATGTCCTTAAAAACTTACATAGATAGCTGGGTTTAGTTCGTCGAGGCGTACGATGTGATAAAATACACATGACATGCGTTTGCACATTGTTTACATATTAACGGTTTCATTATATACATGATCTAAGTATAATTGGTTAAACATTGTGCGTTTATACCTAGTAAGACAATGAAAATAAAAAAAAACTCTATATTTGCAATAAATTCTTCTGCGCGATCTGATAACAATTAGTTATAGACGTGGGCTTATGTGAATTGTGAAATACAATAAGTATCTGAATTTTGACTTATGACGCTGTAACCGAAAAAAGCTGAAGTGTTTGCAAGGAACTTACGCTGTCTTGAACGGATGCATTCGTTTATGCCTGAAAAATTAGAGAGAATTTGGGTTACTGCACTTCTTAGTAAAACCTGATTAGAAAGTAGAAACCATTTTTATTTTAAACTTTGGTCGTTTTTAAAATGAAACATAAAACGTGTAGCCGAATATTCCAAGTATTTATTCCATTGTCTGGTTTTGATACGTTTGCTTCCATGAAAAACAATTCTAAATACAGAATACTCGACATATAGGTTTGCCGTACAATAGCTTTCTTTACGAAGCAACAATTTTGACCGACTAGTTTATCAACATACCGATCCGAGTAATATGGCTTTTTGGTCATTAAGCAGTCGAAACACACTTAAATCGTATCCCGGAATCACGGCGAGACCTTAGTGCATAGCATCGTGCGTCAGCAAGACAGGAAGGGCTTTACCGGATTTACTTTAACGCAGTCACCCTTAGCACTCCGGACGTAAGCAAAAGGTATATGTATAATTAATACTGATTATGCTAATCTACACAAATGAAAAATCGGAACGGTTTTTGGTAAATTTGACTTTTAGCTGAAAAACAATAATATATATTATACACCATCTTTCCAATAGCTTATTTAGACGAAGGTTGAAATAATAATATATCCTGTAGAAAAAAACATTGGATTTTCGGATTTCGGACGAAAGCCAGACGATTATTTGTTAATTAATAACTATTATATAAACTCAAAAAAAAAAAAATCCTACAAAACAATAGGTTAATTAAGGTTGTATTAATTATTGTCAATTGTTTTATACCTTATGTTCTTTTATTGCTGAATAACGAGAATTACAATATTTTCTGGATTGTGCCGGCCACGGGTCTTATGCATTATCCATTGTCGCGCGGTTTTAAAATTGTTTAATTGAAATAAGACTGCGAAATATGGTCCGCAGCGAACAAAATTTACTTAAACGCTTTATGTTTATGGAAACATGTTAGTTAAAATGAATCGGTGAATATCACTTTAAAATAAAACATACATTATTTCCGTACAATTGTCTTCATTGTATTTCGAATTTGTACGTTTCGTAAAAATATGTATGTATATTCTTCATTTAAACTCTGAAATATTAGATACTTGTGTGTTTTTTGATTTTTTAAACGTGCGACATTGTGTATTTGCATTTTCTCATATGGCTCGATTATAAACATATGCTAATTTAAGTCACCTTCCACGTTATTCATGGAACTTGTCACTTTATAACAACTGATCGAGATGTAACTTCTGGTGACTCAACTAATATGTAATTAATATCATTAATTTGATGTTATCATTATCATAAGAATTTAATAAAATATAAACATTTTACATTTTTTTGATAAGGAACCTTATAAGAAATAGCATTTCCAGTTTGAATGTTTATTGAAATAGAACCTTTTATTATATTACTTTTCCGTTTATGTGTTACCTACTGGCGAATATGGCTATTGAATGTGGAGATTGTGATATCTTGCTGTAGGCATTGTCTAGCGTTTTTTTTCCCTCAAAAATAGGACCTGTTAGGCGAAGGTTGAGTTATTGACGCAGTGTTATACCATTACAGCTGTGCGTCATCCTTAGCGTAGAATGCGATTTTTGTTGGAATACTCTTGGCATTATTGCACTCTCGAAAGGACAACAAATGAGATGGAAGTTGCACTTGTTAATAAAATCATCGGCCAGACGGTTTGGCGGCCTTACCGCGAAAGGAATGGGATGTGAGGTGGAGAAATAAAAAGCCGTTGGCGCCGGCACAGAAGAATTCTGCGCAGTTATTTAAGAATTTATTAACATACGGTAGAACGAACACAGGCCCGATTCTGTGTTTAAACTGATTTTTTATGCGAACCTAGTCGTGGTCGATAGCTAAACCCCGCCGACAATTCATGTGTAATACTGAAGACTAAACCTAAAACCTTGCCAGATTATCGCGTTTAAATAACCTAGTAATTTATAATATGTTAGTTCTAACTTGTTACGTCGATGAAATTCCAAAGTATTACCGAAATCGGTTATGTTAAGGGTAAAGCTAAATATCGTTACAGAATGTTGTGATTTCTAAGTTCTATATAGACTCAACTCACCTAGCATGCTGTTTAGGTTTCTGAGTGTATCATTATATTATTTTATAAGTTGCAAGAACTATCAGTAAATACTAATGGTATTTTATTTTTAAGTCATAGTTAAGGTTATTTAAATAATTATTTCCATCGTGATTTACATAAATTCGATTTCTGGACCATGTAAACGTGTAATAGTAAACGATATCTAAATTTACTAATCGATAAAAGTTTAGTAATTATGATTCATTTAACTGGATTTAATAATTAATACATTTAATAAGTAAAGAGCGCTGGACAATTTTAAAACAGTACATAACTGAGATAAAAGTCACTTTTCCGAGAATTTTCAAAATCAGATTTAAAGATTAAATATGGTAAAACTGGACGTGACTATTTTTATCCGATTTTCCATCTCTATGATGTACTAAAATGTTTCGATAGTCTGCGTATATTTACATAATACAAATATTTGCAATTAGGCGATGAAAAATTGAAGAACTAAAATTAATTTAAGCGGATTTTCATGATTTATTTTGAAATTGTGGCGACTATTTGACTCAGTAATTGTATGTGGTGCTATTAAAAAAATAACGTCCAGCAAATTATAATTCCTTGTGGGTTTCGGCGTCCACGGTGGAATGATAGAACGTTCACTTGAACGAGATAATGTGTCTACCATAATATGTCGGTAATAGGATATGGTACCCAACGATCGTGACAGTTATAATGTTACAGTCCACTTTGTTGTAAACAACATAATTCTGGCGCTTTTCGACAATCGCCATCCGTTTACATGGAAACCCAACACGACGTGTGGTAGCATTAACTGTCGTGTAACTACGTGGCCAAGATGTATATCGTATGCTAGATGATCTATTATTTGAACATGCTCCTAATTCCAGTAGTTAAAAGAAAAACATTCAAAATTGTTGGTACTCAACTAATTCACCAGCTTCATCACAAATACGGTGATTATTAATATGGTTTAGCAATAAACATATACGAATAAATAATTATGAAGTAAACAGTGGTTTGTTCCACCTTCGTTAAGTAGAATATCATTTAAATTTTACAAAAAAATAAAAAATACTCGGAATCGTAAACACACCATCAACATTTTTAGTGCCAAGTTATTAATAAAAAAACAATTATGACAACAAACATTCCTTTTAAACGTACAAAAATATTCTTCGACTTTTATTAGTTATAATATTGCCCTGCGTGTAAGCATATGTAAACAATATCTAAGTATATCAAAATATATTACTTTGTTTATCACAAAACGTGGAGTTTAGATCAAATATATTATTATGTACTATTTCAAACTAAGTCTGAAAAGTCAACCTCACTAAAAATGTTTAGACTTATAAAATAACAAATTTAATCATAATCTAGCTATCAATCACTTATATAATTTTCAATATTTGAATTATAGTAATTATTAATAATCAAACTAAATACGTGGCATTACATATATAGATAATACTATTATTAAACTAATTAAAATGTACAAAGGTCATCTCACTGAAGATACAAACCCCACACGTCTTTCGTATTATATATTTACCCAATTATCATGTATATTATACACTGGGTATGAAATGTACAGACTTTTAGCGGTTAAATTAAAAAAAACTTTCTGGGAAAATTGTATTCATGATTTTGTACAAATAAAGGTATTGTTTTGTTTTTTATATAAATTAATGAAGGTAAGGGGTGGTTGATTGTAGGGTTGACGACCCTAAAAAGTCCCGTGTCAAAAAACCTACTACAAATAGACCTCAGAACTGAACAAGGCGGATAACCATCGAAGGCTCTATACTTGTGCGGAAAATATATTTTAACGCTACCAGTTGTGTACAATAATAATAATAATCATCATAGTATTAAACACATGACGCTACGGTATTAAAAGGGGAGAAAAACTCAGTATATTATATCAATACAATTTTTTATACACAAAATTTAATGTATAGAACGAATATAATATAGAAACAGCCGGTATTGTGTTGCGTTGTTGTAATATTATCATGTCTCTTGGAGCGATCACACGACGCGACGCGTGAACGTAACTCGATTGTTATAAAATGTTTTTTTTTTCCTGTGTTGCGTTAAGCCGTCACACGAGAATCGTTAAAAATTATCTTTTTATCCGAAGAGTTTTATATATATATATGTATATAAACTATCACAATATTGTATAGTATGAGGGGAAACGTGAAATATTGCGTTATCACCACACGTCGCTACCGAAAGTTCTAACGCCCAAGCCAATTCGAAAAACGCAATTAAAATACTGGGTTTAACTGTTTTGTAATTAACATTTTCGAAATTACATTTCTCGAGATTGCCATACACGTACTGACTTTGTGTTAAGCACTTATCGCAGCTTGTGTACTTTTAAAAAACCATTATATATTAGAATATTAGTATATACGTTTGTTGAGTTTTAATAACACTGTACAATGAAATGCTGAATACCCTGTGTATACCGTCACTAGACTTTTTCTTTAAGTAAAATTGGAGGCTTAAAGTTTCAGGAATATATAAAAATGTATGTCGACTCAGCCTGTAGATAATAAAACAAGTGCTGGCGCCACAGCAATACAGCCACTAGAGCTTAAAGTAGAGGCACAACATTTTGGTTTGTGCATTAAGCTCATTTTTAATTACATTGTCTGTCCATAGGTTATGAGATGGCAATAATGAGTATTAAGTTTCAACATTTTCTGAACAAATTCGAATCTGTTATTACTGGGTAGGATATAATATTAACAATGGCCGATTTTCCTCCTCAGCTGAAACATATACATAGGTTTTAGCTGCCGTTTGTAAAGGGAACAAATAATAAAATAATGTTCTAGTGTTGGTCCGTTTGAGTAAGTATAGTTAAAAAAAATATATATATTAATTTAAACTTTCGGTCGAGTCAAAACTGTAAAGTGCGTTATAACTTTTGAGTTACGTTTTGGTAATTAAAATAAAGAGTCGATTAGACGAACGAGGACATGCCGATTAAGACCTTTGAAAGTTTCGAAGTAGCGCTGTAGGAAGATTTGGATGATAAAAACAGTCAGAAGAAATTACGACCCGAGCTCTTCTATTGTGTAAGCAAATTACATTTTGTAGGACTACTTGACTCTTTATTAGACATTTGTCGTTTAAGAGCGAGTACGAATGAAATATAAACGTTTTTTTTTTTACTACAAACGATATTATTAAATTGGTCGTTTTTATTGTCGAATGGAATCCGGCACGTGTGTTTGCATATATTATACACTTATCCGTCTTAATTTGACGTTTGGACAGAGCATTAATGTAATTGAAAAACTTTTACTTCGTTCCGCTAAAACAAAAACCCGGCAAACTTGTACCGAACGTCGTTTATCGTTAAGTTCAATTTCAGTTGGTCTTATAAAAAAATTTGTCCAAGGATAAGAAAAAAATGATGGAATTTTTATCCGTCTGCCATCTAATGAAAGTGTTATGCTTTAAGAAAAACTCATAAACTTAAAACTATAAGTACAATCTACTTATTTAAAAAAAAAAAAATATTGAACTCTACGAATATATTTTACATTGTATGCAAAACAATTGTACTGCAAATGACTACTTCATGAATGTATAATTTTGCTATTTAGAATACTAAGTTGATTTTATTGTATTCAAAAGATAAGTTTAGTCAAAATGCCTTTCTATTTAGATAGGCATCATATTTATGCTTTGGGATTTGAAAAAGATTCTTTTGTTTATAATACTAATTAAATTATTTATTCTTATGTAATTGTCGAGCCATCATATTTACCCAATAAAGGCTATAAAAAAAATATATTTATTCTTTTAGAAACCACAAAACAGTCGCTGCCCAGACCATAATTTACCATTTTATGGTAAATGCGGTAGTATGAGCAATATAGTACCTGAAGATTACTTCCATTTTGTTTACACTGAAATCCAAGCAGAAAATCATTTTTAAATATGTTTCAATATTTTTAGATTTATTTAAATGATATTATTTACTATTTTTTTAATTTACATTATATTCATAGATTAATAATTGTTGAACTGTTTACTATTTACGTTACCGCGTAAAAACGTTTTTAGCAAAAAGTCACGTTCGACGTCTGATAACGGTGAATTAAATTACACTGATGATAATTATATACTCAGATGCGGAGTTATCCGCTTAAAAATTAACCTCAAACACTTAATCCTAATTAAAGGGCGAGTGTAATACATTTTGTGTGTAGTATACAACAAGTAACAGTAGATAATAATGTTGTCAAGTACTTCTAAAGTAATCATCTAAATTATACGTTATCCTAAACAGAAGTTTACAGTATAAAGTTAAGAAAATTGGTAGTAGAGGAGTAATAGCAGTAGCATAAGCAGTATAGAAACACCAATATGGATTAATTATTACATGTATTTATACTACATTGTATTTGGCCATACAATATTTTTTAAGGAAAGCTATAAAACAACTAATACCGTACGCCGCTGATGCAAAACAATAGTTCTTACTGCAGTTATAATACAAAAAAACTGTATCAAATACTTAAGGTGTTATTTTTTGGAAATAAAAAAACAGAAGGCTGTGTGATCATTTTGCAAAATATTCTCTCGTTTCATTAACAGATAAACTGGCAGCTGAAACAATACAACGGCCCCAATACAAATATTTTTAATATTAATAATATATCATAATTCAAAATTTATATTTTATGTGTAACTTTAGTGCATTTAAAAGTACACACATGGAAGGACTTAATGTTTAGTGGAGAGAGGGACCCAAACTGATTTTAACATTGGACATTTATAGAAATAATCATTGCTATTAGCTTATACTAAAGTTAATGCAAAAAATGACTCAATTTAATTTGTAAAATTCAACGATGCCAAGTTAAAAGTTATTAAATTAAATAAAACGTATTTCAAATTTTATTAAAAGTGTAATCTTTTTTACTGCCGTTAAAAAAATCCGGGCAATATTGTAAAAGCTAAAACATTATTTAGTTATAACTTGTAAATTATGTGTGCAAACATTATCAGGAAAAAAATGGAAATACGAAATGTAATAATGTATAATAATATTATACGAGAACGTAAGAAAAGTAGACTACAAGTAGAAAAAAAGTTCTAATGTATTCATTTTTACGCATTATTTAATATTTAAATTCTATATTTAGTACGTAATGGACGATTTTTATTTGGAAAATGTGCCATTGAAAGCATTAATACGTCCTTGCACCAAAAAACATTTATTATTTTGTACTAGTGCCTGTGATTTTAAATACACGTGTACACGAACCCCGTGTAATTAACATACACGTGTATTTAAAAAAATTATTTTGTCAAAAATTTTAGTTTGCGTTAACGTATTTACACAATTATACTTGTGTTTGAGTTCGTACAATTCAATAGACGTGAAATTAAACGTAAAACTAAAATTAATAACAAAAATAATTTTTTTGATTACACGTGTATTTATAATTACACGGGTTTCACGTGTAATCGAATACACGTGTAATAGGGACCTCTATTTTGTACACTAGTTAAGATTAATGAGTTAAATTTAGTATTATGTTTTTGTTTGTGCAACAATAGGTTTGTTTGATAAAAAAAAAACTCGAACATATAGTTTAAAGTAAAGAAATTGCGTTTACCTCCAATTAACTACATAGGCAACTATTCTGCTTAAAGCGACGTTGCTGTAGTGAAATTGCCTATACGTTTAGCCGTTCCACTAACATGACTAATTCTCTAAAAGGAAACAGAAACATTTAAAAGTATTGCGTTTATTAAGCAGGGCGGTGAATATGAAAATACTACTGTGAAATGTGAACTATACGCAATTAAGAAAAATATTACAGACGTTCGAGGAATATAAACAGCTATAATGTACCATTGTACCATTTTGTATTCTTGTTATTGAATTTCCTCGTGCACTTTTTATACATACCTACGGGACGATTAAAGTATGTAATTTCCAAGTGATTTACAGGGTCCATACGTCCGTATGGACCCGGTATATACAATTGACCGCCCTAATAATAATAATAACTTGGGTTTGCTAACCCGAAGGCATCGTGCCCATTGTACTGTGTGTTATAGCGAGCGAAATGGCCGTTTCGGCATTTACATTGACCGATTATTAACTAAAAATACCGGACAATAAATTCCGATTCGCCAGCCATCCCACGGGAACAACGACCATTTTAACGCTGTGCCGAACGTGTGTCGTTTGTTTATCATCCCAGACACTTTTTCAAACGCCCTCAACGACCGCTCTCCCTTTGCCCGTTCGCCGCTCTGTTTTTAAACGCTGTCTAATTGTCCGTGCGTATTCATCACTGTCGTTTTGTTTTGCTTTCCCCAAGGAAGGTACTAAACGCAATTACAGGGGTCAGGATTAACTTCCTCTCGAACGCAGTGCTTAACAAACCTTCAGTGAATATCTCTTGGCCGGTAGGTACGCGTCCACCGGAAAATCCTGACCACTTTACCGCTCCTGTCAGAAGCGCAAGGCACCTGTCCCAAATGGCCAAAACCGTTTGACGTTAATCAAATATTTTCCCTTGAAAGCTAAACGAATGACCCGACAATTAGGAAAAGACTTTGTCGTATTATGAATACAAATTAATTATTAACACTTGCGCGTGCAACCCGTTTTATAGTTTATGTTAATGTAATAAGGTTGTAAACTCGTAAAAGTTGTAATGGGATGATTGGGGTTTTTTTTTTTAAATTTAAACAGATGCAATAATTTTTTTAGCTAACCATATTTCTCGTTGCCTCGTTGAAGCGGCGGAAAATAAACAAAACTAATTGAAAAATATAATTATGTATAATTGTGATAAGCAATGCGCTTTAGAAAATAATGTCATTTAATAGTAATGAACGTACGTTACTTAAGTGTGATTTGGTCAAGCAACGCTTGTAATAGTTATGTTTTATTAATTGAAGGTTTCAACTATTTTATAATCTCTACACATATGAAGGGCTCAGTGCACAACGAACCAAGTTTTAAGTTCATCTCTTTAATGTTTAATATTCGCTTATGATGTATTCTTAGGGATCAGTTAATTTTAAGAAGTACATGTTTGATTTTTTAAACAAAAAAAAGGCATACTATTTTTTTTTTTTACATAGTCTAACAATAAATGGCAATGATAAATGAAATGCGATTAAATCATATTCAAACTTATGTACGCCTATTCTAACATACAATTTCTTGATTTCTGACTTCAAACGATTTCAAAATTAGTTAAAGTGATCGATTTGAACACAACTAACTTAGTTTTTTTTAATGATTGGTTTTGTGCCTGACAACAATTGCTGGATTGGCTATAGGCCGTACGTCGAAAGCTTTGTTTAGAGTTTTCCAGTCGACACACACATTTCGCCCTACCATAGAGTGTATTAACAAAATTATTTACAAAAAACGAAAGTCCTTTCACTCGCGAAAGGCTTATAAATATGTTGTCATTTAAACAGTAAATCACGTTTGAAGAAGAATCGTGGCAATACAATTTCCAGATAAGCGACTAAATCGGTTTTTATGGCCATTCTGTATTTCCGGCATAACTGCATCAAGCGCAATTTACGTAATGAATGCAACGCCGTATACCGAACAATAGACATTACAGTGTTGTCATTTTGTTGTATTTTATTAAATTATCCTACCGATTATTTATCACGGTTTACACTCAAGTGTTGTATTTTATTCAATCCGTATTCCGTACAGACGGCCGTCAGATTTTATGCCTCGGCCCATAATACTTTTGTTCGGCTTAATAGCATTTTGTCGCCGTATTTGTTATGGAATACGTTTCGACCATAAATCTCGCAAATAGTTTGATTTACACGAATATTAAAATAATGTAATGCGCCCGCCTTGCAAGGATATTATGATTTATTTGAGACACTAAATACCGAGAAGTCGATGCGGTTTAGAGCAAGACGTTAAATTTACGGTCGCAGTCGTGTTAACTGAAATGTACTTGGCCAAGTATTTTTTTACATTATCTCAAAGTGTAGTTTTATCGATATTGCTTTCAACTGATAATTAATTTCATAACTTAATCATGGGATTATTATCATAGCTGTTGTAATAGGATCTTCAAAAAATACCTACACCCTAATAACAAATATCAATATATTAAATTTAATTAAAATATACAGAATAACAGGTTTTGGTTTTTATTCTTCGAAAAAACTTAGATCTTATTACAGTTGGATCATTACTGATAGTTAAAATCTTAGAAATTCTCGAAACAATAGAATTAAGAGTGTTAATTGACTCATAAACAAAATTTAAATTAGGTTTTATACCTAAAACTAGCAACTCGTCGACTTGTAATGCAATATTACATTTATGATCTTTGATCAAAGAAGCAGCTTCAATAGTGTTACAAAAAAGGATAATCTTATAGCAGAATTATTAAAACCTTACAAAATGAATTGGTAAACGGAATGGCTAGCGTATGAGACCAAATTACACGATTTTAAAAGCGTTTTAACGTTAACAAATAACTGCTAACAAGTTAAAATGAGGTGCTCAGATTAACTGACTAAAGGCTGGTCATAGGAACCCACTAATAAGGGTGTCCCTGAATCTTAATTCAGAAGGCGGTTTGGGCATAATACATTAATAATTTATACTACACCTGTATACAAATTGCCTAGGGTATATTTAAAAAAATTATCTAGGGGAAGCAATCGCTCAATCGATTCGTCCTTGCCAACAAATATCTAACAAACATATTATTATGAGGTACTACTCATATGCAAATCTTGTGGTACGAATTCAAATTGTAAATGTAAAAATAAATTATAATGTTATTTAAAAATATATAAGCGGACCAACACTTAATGCTCCAAATGTCATACCATCTATTAAACATCTGTATACCCATTGACATGTAAAGTATTTTAAAGAAACCGGACTGGGCTGGCTAATATCGTGCCAAAACCTATTACTTTTACTTGTAAAGTACGAGTTAAGTTAAAATAGCAAACTGCTGTATTTGCAACAAGTTATCATATACCTATTGTAACAGTTAATGTATAAAATAAATTAAAAAAAAACCCAATTGAAGTGGGAAAGAATCAATTTATACATAATATTATGCATTATGTTATTTTACTTCTTTAATAATAAGATACGTGTAGTACTACGTATTATTATTAAATCAGTTCAATGAGAATTAAGTTGTATTTGAACTTGGCAAACACAAAGGCTTTGTTATTGGACGATGGAAATAATTTTGTTCAATCATAAACGGTCGCGCCGCGCCGTTACGTTTAGTTACCTACATCAAATAAGACCAAATAACACAAATACAATTTTAATATAATTACTTAGGACTTGCACTATTTTCTTTAATATTGTCTTTAAAACCTTTTCTTTTATTCTTGTAGAGCCATTACGTCATGGTTTAAACTTCAAAATTCGATTTTATTTAAAATAACTTTCTCAAATGTTATAATATCGTGATATTTTATTTTTATGGGTGTATTAGATAAAGCGAATATGCGATACGAGAAATTTATACTGTTAGTTATGGCTCTTGAGTGTGTTGTTCCGGTGCTCAGACATTTCACGTTTAGCATTCTGGTAACCTCCTTGTTGGGCCCCGCTTGTACCAGACCTGGTCCCTGGAGCTGGGTAGATACGTCGGTTGTGTTAGTCATCTGGAGATCCCACACTGTCCGTACATTTGTTTTATACCACCAAATAGTCAATAATAATAGTAAAAAAACGTTACAAACAACAAAAACTCCACATATGATTTCCACTACAAAATAGTAGTCGACAAATTTAATCGTCAACGTTTGCTCAACAATAATGAATATGGTATGCTGTTGTCATTACTATTATAGTCGGTCGTGCGTTTGCACATTTAAGTACTCCGGCTGTACTTAAATACACGGGATGTATCGAGTTGAGAGTATGGTATTTTTTTACGACCTTAATTGTACTAAATTTACTTGGCTCTGGCGCAACGGTTTTTTGTTTGCTTACGGTTTTTATTATTATTACATCTATCGCACATACTGTTTTTGAGACCAGTTTTTATGACCGTGACATACAGCGCACTTAAGAAACATGTGATACTCTTCGGCGGGCTCGCTTGAAAAAAACTTTTGCTTCGGAGCACACCTAAGTACAACGTACATTTTTTTTTTTTTAAATGCTCAACTTTGAGTTTTATCGGTTCACCCGAATTAGTCGTGCAGTCGGCAAGATAAGAAAGCGACTACGTGGTTTATAATTGAATTTTTATAAAACGTCCAGTTTCGAAAGACATTTAACAGTGGTATGACTTTACAAAAGATAAGTATTACGAGAAAAAATATCATCATATTTTATTTGTTATGGAAATAGTGTTTTTTTTTTGTGGTTTTGAGTTTCAAATTTGTATACAACCGAAAAAGTTGACTCTACTCTTAACTAAGTATAAGCGATAATTATTACTATACTTTTATCCAGTTATTAAGTTGATTTTCGATACGCTTGAAAACTATTTGGTTTAACTACTATTAAAAAATAATTTATAGTTACTATAAAAATTGACGACGATGTGCATTTTAAACTCGGACTATTTTACAGCAATGTCGTCAGTTGTTCGGAAATCCAATTACAAACAGCTGTACAATTGTCGTATCCTCTTGTAAATATATTATATTTTACCTATCTCCATTATCCTCGCCTCGCTTTTTCCTTGTATAAAAAACGGGCCGATTTATCGCGTTAGTACCGACTAGTAGTAAATTAGCTTTTTATCTATTTCGAGGACCCCTACTACGAGTGCCACGTCATCGTGTTGCTTTATTAGACGACCGAGGAGGGAGTTGTAAAATAAAAAATAAAAAAGCTTTGTATATAATTTGTTTCCTTTTGTTATGTCCTCTCGGTGCAGTGTGGTCGCATTAAACGGGTCCGCAGATAAGGTGGAATGGTCACGACTAGCTCGTCTCGTGCAAGCACCTTTGATATACCGAGGGTTGGGGGAGGGGGTTGATAAGGGACTAGATGAGAACTTAAGGAGTCTTGAAAATATAACGTGACAAGCAATATTTACGGAAACCAC
Source organism: Adelges cooleyi (assembly GCF_023614345.1). Taxonomy (NCBI): domain Eukaryota; kingdom Metazoa; phylum Arthropoda; class Insecta; order Hemiptera; family Adelgidae; genus Adelges; species Adelges cooleyi. The sequence goes on from NW_026095761.1 coordinate 1,605,473, forward strand.
AAGCATTTCGCCCACCCACTGAAACGGTAAATCTCGAATAATATTTCTCGATTACAATTGACGTTTAAGTCGATTGCCGCTTGTATTTTATAGCTCTATAATGTTAACTCGAGTGATAAAATGCAAATTTCGATTAAGTCGAATCGTCGTAAGTAGGTGTTTCAAAAGAGTAACAATATTGAAGTTATACTAAGTAGTATAAGTAGCTAGAACTATAGATTGGAGATCAGGTTAATTATAGTTTTGACAAAACTAATATTTTGTACTATGTTGTGTGCGATTACTTTGTGTAACGTTATTACATTACTCAAACACATTTTATTTGATTAAAACTAAGCTGCAAATTGTTTCTTTAGATATTATTTAAAAAATATCATTTTAATGATCGCAGTCGCTGAACTATTTTGTACTAACATTGAATTTTCAAATTCATTAACTTGGTTCGCTTAGTGCATATATTAAACCATTTTAAAAGGTTATACAATTGCCAATAATATACAACTAAAACTTTTAAATTTATAAAGGTAGATCCGTGATGTTAATTCTGTATTTTATTAATTCAAAAGCGGCTTCGAAAAATACGAACATAAGTAAGTAAAGCTTTTAAAATTTAGACATAATTATGAATTTTTGAATTTCATATTGAAATAGAACTTTGGCTCGTACGAAATCGTTTCTATTCTATAGTGTTATGTTTTTGGAGGTTTCCCTTGTGATTTAGACATTTTAGTCTAACCTCTACTTTCTACTTTCTTAATCACAGCCTTCCATTTAGTTACTTAACACTTCTAACCACCGACAAATTGCTATCACGTGTCCAAAACTTTGTCATGGCATAACTAATTGCTATTTAGCAACACTCAACGGCACTCAAACAATAGTTACAGCCAGTTTATCATGTTGTTGACGCGCTAAGTTTTTTTAATTGAAACTTCGTGTTCTAGGTTATATTGTTTATATGAAATCATGTCATGACTTCAAATAAATGATTCATTTTTTAAATTAAGTTATGATTTTTTTTTCATTAAATTATTACTCGTATATTACATTTGAGTTTAGTAAATTCATGTTTTATTTTCAGCTCAATTAAAAAAAAAAAAAAATGGTAGCATTGACTTTACTATTGAGTCATTGCGTTGGGGATTAAGTTAAACATATTACTATACTATAATTTATATTTATGAAATGCCTCATATGTATGTTAATGCTTACTATAATTTTATAATGAATTATGAGTATCGTAATAAATAACTTTTTTTTGCGTACATACACTTTTAGATTCATAATAAAACATTTTACTTGTTCGTATTTATTTATACACCCTTATGAGGAAGTTAAATCTCTATACTTATAAATTATGTTTCGACTTTAAGGAACCTATTGTCAGTGGTCCTTTTTTTTAAGGTACTCTTTTTTTCCATTGGTTTCTTTTTTCGACTTATCTTTATCTGTTAGCAGATCCTATCTTATGTATAATTGACTACTCTTAGCGTCATGTTATCGATCATTGTCTGTTTCTCTTATGTTAATTATAGCTCTTATCAGTGTTTTAGTTCTAATTAGTAGCCTCTCTGTTACTACTATTATGCTTAAAATTATAAAAGCCCGAAAATATAATATAATTTATGGTTAGCCAGGAGAGTACACGATGTTTGAGATTAATATAAAACAATATTTTATAGTAAAATGTTAGCTGATGGCAAAACAGTTATCTACGACTTAATCCGCTATAGTCTGAACTATACAATATTTTGTTTTTTAATAATATAAGGCACGTGGTGAGGATATTGACTTTTTTTTTAGTGAAAACGGCAATACTAATATATTGTGGGCGAATAATCCTACTCCGGGTTTCCTTTATGTACAAGCGAAAAAGTACACAAAAATGAATACAAAATTGATTTAATATTATGATGCACATTATAGTACATAGTTTAGCACTATAGATTATAAATTGTAATATATTCTAACGATAAATCCTGAATTAATATCGTTGGCGTTCGCCCGAAATACGTGCCTAATGTCTCAAGTAGTCTCATAACGTTTCAGGCGATGATTTCTCAAAAGTTGAAATAGTATATGGAACATATTACAGTCATAATAATCTTGAAGAAAAATTGTACATCGTCACGTGTGAAATAGGTTCACGTGTACACGCGAGTCACTGATTTAGAGCACCCATAAAAAAAGAAACACAAGGACTACCGAAATTATTACTAAAGGAACCTTTTGTAAGTGTGGGACGTGCAAGAAAAATAAATTACAAATCTTAGTTTTGAAATGCGTTCGACACCAATACTGTGAAGAAGCGACACGTAAACGAGCCGCGATGTTAAATAAATCACAAAACGATAATGACGAAATGAAGCTATTATAAAACACTTCGAAAACGTCTATTAAACTATATTTTATACATGAGAGTACTTTTTACTGGGAAAACAAATTATTATACTTGTGAAATACGTTGATACTAACCTGAGGTTATCATTTCCTTGAAACCATCTGAACGACACCAAGTAAACCCGACTGTCGCAAGCTATTGCCTATTTTGTACTTTCAACGTCTTCGCCTGTAAATGAAAAAAAAAATTAATTAAAAAAATATATATATACTTAATAGTATGGTTTAGCATAACAAAGTAAAAAGCAATAACGAAAGAGGTATTCCCCTACTATTTGTATTATTGCTGAATCGTTTGTATCTAAAAAGAAAAAAAACGGGATTTAAACTGAAATGTAACATAAATTGATGCTGATTATGTTTAAGATTTAACGCTAAATTCATCTAGCCTAGCTTATTTTAGTAAACTAAAATATAACCAAGTAATTAGTATAGTGCGTTTAATTACATTAAAAATGTTTATTCAATTTTAAATTGTTTTTACAATCTCAGCAAATTAACTTTATAAAAGAAAAGTTTTTATGCTACAATTTTATTATTACCGATACTAAGATATTAATTTTCAAAAAAAAAAAAAAACCAACTAATTGGTCTTATAACATAATTGTTGTTGATGAATGTTCTCCTCTCTGCGGTATTCAAAATATATAGGACATAGGTACCATACTAGTATGGAGTAAATTTGTTTGTCGAATAAAAATCTGTGAAAAATATCGATGTACGGATGTAACGATATTTTGTTTAGTATGACTATTATTGACAAGTGTCATAGTAATAATATAATGTCGTTGGGATTAGGTTCACTCTGACCTAAATATATAATCTAGACTCTTCCGTTTTCTAGATTTATAGACATGTGGAGTTTCATGAATAAAACAATATTTTTTCACGTATCATCCCAGACGCCGAAGTATTTGATTCTCGTTTTCCCTAGAGTAATTTAGATTCATATATCTTTTCGAGAAGCTGAATATTTTAACAGTGATTTATTTTGCCATAGTCTCATTGCAAATATTTCATTTTAAAACTTAACATTATGCATGTAAAACATATGATTATACATTAACTATTATGAAAATAGCTACTGTTTATTAACTAAATCCCTCAAATGTTTACACACTATGATAAGTTTTCCCAATCATAATAACTATATAAATAACTCAAACAAAATAATTGTAAAAAATGAAACTATATGCGTTGTGCCTGATCAAATTCCAAAGGATAGTGGAACTTTCAAAAACTCAACGTTCCTTTTTAATCATGATTGTATTCTTCTTAAATTGTTTTTTTCACATGTTTTCAAGAGTACAGCCATATAGTATAAATATATACAGATGTCTAAGGATATTGAAATTCAAAAGAACGTAGTTTATTGGGCATACACTCTCTAACATAAATAAATCCTATAATCCTTGAAGTTAGTGAAAGATAAATAGAAGTAGAACAAACAAGAATGTTCATATTTGTAAATTTCTAGGCTGAAAAGAATTTTTGGTAGGTTAGATAGGTTGGAGTTTGGCTATGTTAAATTATAAGAAAGTTAGGGATCGCTCAAATAGTAGAAATAAGAAAAGTTAAAGGCTCATATGGCTTAAGTGTGGCGGAGGATGGAAGAAACAGTAATGAAGAATATTGACCTGATATCAAAGAGCAAAGGAAAATATAAGGCTAGATGCTGGAGTAGAGTGATAGATCATCGGAAAAAACCTAACCTATGTGTATAGTGGAGACAATTAGGGATAGAAAAAATTCAGACTCGCCAAGTTCCCGAAGTTCATCTTCCTTCTGTGTTAAGATAATTAAGAAATCGTCGCTAAAAAAATTTTAGTCGCCCGATAATAAAACTCAATAAGGTACATTGGTGTATAAATATGTACCCTATATTAGCTTCTACGATTCCATCTCTATATTTTAAACGTTTAAGAATACAATTAATATAAATCAAATGTTAAGAAGGATTACAAACAACGAAATTCAATTTAAAGCTAATATAAAAACTGTACAAACCGATACGTACCGTTGTTTGCAACGAATTCGTGTATAAGTTATGGTGACAATTTAATAAAAGGCTTTGTACGCATACGAACACAGGGGAGAAAAGACCACCGACCTTGGGTTTTGTTTTTTCAGTATTACCGCACACCTAAGTCATGCGTGTTTACTTTTCAGCTATTGGACTATAAGGAGCAATGAACGCATCTTGAAAGCTTTTGAAGGTATTAGACTGCGGGCAACTGTTATACCTATTATATGTGCCAACCTTACACAACGACGCGACGGCTTTTGCTTATTGTTCACGGCGGATGGTTGAAATATTAAATTTTAATTATATATTTTCAAAATTTAATAAGAATCGGATTTATTTTTGTATCGAGTTTTCAATTTATATCACAATGAGATTTAGAAATTTCAATCTGCCAAAGTGTGCGTGGAGTTTCTGTATGAAGAATAAAATCGTTTTTCCGAGGATGACTTAAGAAAATTGAACTTTTATCTTCTTGTCCTCCGCTAGGATTAACATCTAATAAAAAAATTTAGTTCTTTTTTTATGTAGAGAGCTATTTCCATTTGCTAATTGAAAGATCGTTGGTAAATTACAATTCCGCTTGACGTTTAAGACAATTTTAACTAATCATTTATAGCGGTATAAGAATTGTTTAATTCATTTTATCAATCTCGTTAGAACAATATTTTCATGTAAAAATAAGAGTAAAATAACGAAGTATTTTATCATTTTTGTAACTATTTAATCGAAAGTCCTCAAAATAATTAAGAAAAATAACCGGTAAAAGAAATTAAGTATTCAGTCATCCAAACAAAAAAATGAATTATTTAATGCCACTTTCATGCTAGAGAACAATGTATTTTTAGTAAGGTAAAGCCGTTAGTGGCTATTTTTAATAAATTTATCAGCTGACATAAGTTCAGATGAGTAGTTAGGCTAAAGTGGCGTTGAAGTAAATTATTGTATACAGTATAATTATAATGAAATTTGTTCAGTTTTTATCAATAGGTTAGGTACTTTTAATACTTTTGTAAACAAAAAAAGGCTTGACTGTATTTTGGTGGAAAATTAAAATGGTGTGAACGAAAGATAGTAAGTAATAATTTATCCAATATTTTCTAAGAGCAAAACGAAAGTAACCTTTTTTTAGATAATTTCATTAGTTTTTTCAATAAACTCCTATTATGCCCAACACGTATGCTAGAAGACTTTTCTGATTATATATCAGAACCAATATTTTTAGTTCTTATATAAATACTATACAATCTCTACATAACACAAGTATTTATACAAATAATAATTACGTCGGATTATTTAATTGTTATATTAATGTTTTACATTATTACTTTTTATAATAATTGTGTTTTTTTTAAATGTAAAATAATTTTTCTTACCTATTTCGTTTCGAGTCGTAGAAGTTATTTTCTAAGCAAATAATAATTGAACTATTTGCTATGGCACCTGACTACCGGCACATCATTATATATTTTGTAAAATTGTTTTCTATAATGTCGATCAAGAAAATTATATATATTGTCCAATGACTTACAACTTTATTAATCGATCATATTTTCCTATTGGAACCATTGTATGTAAATGCCCTAAGATTTTCATTTATATTTTCGTCATTAACACACTCAATTTTTCGAAAACACAACACCTAACGTAGGTAATTACACAGACTGCACATCCAAGGCATATGTTTGTACAACTGATTACAAAATAATATTTTCAGTGAAAAACAACGGAACATAGGTATAGAACGCAATTTACGGCAACATCGTTATTACCATTTGTTGTTTACTATGTGATGGTTTATTGAAACACACAAATAGTTATTAGAGTTAGTTCAAGAGCCGCGAGTAGTTAAATATAATCACTGGAAAACCGTTAATTATGTGGACGTATCGTTTTAATTAGTGTTGGCGTTTGTTGTACTCAAATCAAAATGCGTATAGTCGTTGTCTGTTGTCAAAAAATATCGATTTGAGTACCTAGTTAGTAATTGAACGCGGTTAAGATCCAACACGTCATAACCGTTGATTAATGAGTGAACGTGAGATCTTATATTGTTGTGTACGAAGAAAAAAAAAGAAAGAAAACAAACCTGAGAACGCACATCACGCGTAAGTATATATTTTATTTCATTACTCAAACAGAAGGGGACCAAAACGAGATGATAAAGGAACGGGAGATAGATGGCTGACTAACGAGTAATATGGCTTGTCCTAGTTTTAAGACAAGACTATTTTCCGAATGCCAGCTCTGGCAGTTGAAAAACATCTGTCGGCAACGGATGAGTTTTGGGCAACTGTCGGAGGAAAACTTGAGATGCGATTAAGGTCTTTTCGCACGCCGTGATTTGAACCCTTCGCCCAATGTTTTGTCGCGTTTCCACTCCTAAATCTTAAATAAGCTCATAAATCTGCGGAAAAAATCAACGCAGCGACGTTATACCGCATTGATAATCGCCATTACATTGACTTTCCATAATCACCACCAGAAAGAATAAAATATTTCATCGCAATCTATCATATTGTTGGTTATTTGTTTAAGTCAAATAAATTGAATAATTACCCATGTTAATCAATAAACAAAAAAAACCTACTATATTCCGGGTTGTAATTGGAAAATTGATTTTAAAATCCATGCGGTTAAAACCGTAAATTTATTACAATGAAGCAGATAACGTTCTTGATACATAAGTGTTCATTTTATAGTACAATTTATATTGCTTTATATCAGCGGTATCAAATATATATAATATATCAGTATCAGAAATTTAAATTGAAAATTATGAGATCGACGTCAAATGAAATAAGAAATGAGTATATAATAAGTAGCTTGGCAATTTCACAAACAGCAGGAAAATTAGACAGACGGGATTTGGTATGTTAAGAATGAAATAATTGACTGAAGACTATAAAGGTGCTAAATAGATTCGTAGGCCTATTTATCAACACTTTCAATGGTTTATTATCATATAGAATGAATCTTGCATACAGAAATTCTGATTAAACTAGTATACATATTGTAAGGCGTAGTTTTTTTGCTGTAAATAAATAAATATCTTTTAATTTAATATTTAATTAATTTTTTTTACATTCTGATCAAATGTCTTAATTGTACGTTGTCAGCAACATTTATTTCTATATAACTCTTTATCAATTAACCGTACTGGTTTTATTATATTCACTCCTTTTCTATAAAACATATTCAGTCTTATTTGCAAAAGTATGTAAACGTTTGGCTGGTATCATTTAGGTATATGCCGCTATAACATATGGCCGCGCTGGGCTTCTGAAACGCAGTCACACAAATATTGCAGTGCATTATGTCTATTTGTTTTATGTTGTATAATATAACCCGAGGGTACAACTTTAAACGCAATATAATCATAATGATAAAAATAGATATATTACAATATATCTATAGACACTACTCGAATATTACAACCAACTGAGAAATTTGGGTTATCTTGAATGAAATGCAGTCTACGCTGTTGTGTAGTTAATATATTAAATTGAATACGGTCTTGTTTCGATCGGTTTGATGTATTATTATTATGTGTAAGACATCATGACTCCTAACTCGGGTTTTCTATAGGGAACAGTAGGAGTGGAACTCAATTAATTCTGGGGGACCTCAAAATGTTTCCGTTTCGAGAGAGCCGACGGTGGCGGCAGCAATGGCCGGGGTTCGAGGGTTCGGTCAGCCAGAGGACGGACGACTAATCCGGAACACTCAGCGTGGGTGTATTTTAATAGGACCCAAATGTTGTAATACGTCAGAATTAGCGGCCTTTTTATATGAGTAAAAAAAAAAATTGAAATTCCCCTCTTTGTGTAATCCCCAGGTCACCGCCGCTTTGTTTTATACGGGACTTAACTCTGATTCGAACGGTCACCAACGCATTTTTCACAACTAAACAGCAGAAGCACACCTTGTTCACATTATTTAATTAATGAGAGCCCCTTTCTTTCGGTCGACTAATTTATGTCGTTTTTTCTTGTTTTAAAGCCGGATTTGTACTGTCAAACGCGGACCCGAGGTCAGTTGAGTACTACTTTTGATATATTATGACGCATATACTGAGTAACTATCAGTTTAACTTTGTAATTCATTAGTTGTATTATAGAACTATTTTCTATCAGTACTTGTATAGAAATTACATGGAAGTTCTAAAAGAAAATTACAACCCGCAACACGTAGACATTAAGCATTGGCAATTGATTTTACCAACATTTTCATGACCTCCCCTTCCCCCTCAGAGATAGGAAGCTTTTTATTTTTTAGGCGCATAATTAGGACTTGAGATCTGAAAATTACACTGCAAGTAGGTTTCACATATAGTTTCATATGTTAACAAATTATGTTGTCAAAATAGTTGTTTGTAAAAACCCCGGGAATACTAGTAAAATGTGGGTTTTTAGGGAATTTTATTGTGTAAAAAACCATTTAAAGAAATGTTTTATAAATGTATCGAATTTTAAAAAATGTGGACTGTTTTATTTATTTACACAAAGTGTAAAATGATCGCTTGTTCTTTCACATGAAAAATGTTTTGCAGTATAATGTGTTTACTTTTCCGATAAACTACCAATCTATATGTGGTGTCAAATTTCCAACCAAAGATCACATAGCACTATTCAACCCTATTTTAAATTAATCATTAGATGGGAAAATAAGTTCCTGTGTTTTTTACTTTGAACATCTGTAATCCCCATTTTTGTAATTTTGTCTTATATTTTAATAACAAAAAAAAAAAACAGTTTAACTACCTAAGAAAACTTGGTGTACCTTTAGTTTAAAAACGCATTAAGAAAATTGGGAATAAAATTGCATACTTGTGACGCCGTTTGATGCGGTAAACAACTCACAATGTATATAATATTTTTTTTCTAGACGTTTGCTACGTTAGGTTGTATTATTATTTATTATATAAGGACGTTCGTGGATCTATTATTTATTATACACTATCTGAATATATTTCTAAGGGAAAAAAACATTTTTATGGTAATTTAAAAATAGGAGGACGTCTTAGTGGATTAGCTATATTTTGTATTTTTTTAAATTTAATTATATACACGCCCGCCGTTGGAATGTATAATAAGTGATAACCTTGTAAATTAATATTACTCGTTAATATGATCCCGATTCTCTTAGTATACAATGCACGTGATCAGCGGTTTAACATAAAATTATATTATTTAAATTACACAATTCTAGGATTAGGGAGATTTTTCAAAAATATTTATCGTTATCCGAAACAGCAAACCTGAAAATTAGTATTATGTAAACAGTAGTATACTGTAACGGTAACATTTTACCTGACTCTACAGTGGGTAAGTATATTTTTGGGAAGAAATCCTTGTTACTTTAAATCTTCAATTATATTTAAGCGGATATACTCTTGTACCAACCTATTTGGTCATATATTCCTTAATGGACTTACCTGAAATATTTTATAGGTTTTAGTAAGACTCGAACATAAAGGTGGGTATTTACAATAATCTTATAGTTTACACATGGAATATTTTTTCAAATGTATCGTATAAAGAAACAAACATTTAAACCGAAACTGCAAAACCCCTTGACAGTAATATTATTATTATTTGATTAAAAAAATAACAGGTACCTACCTCCTTTTCTCTTATACTTTATGATATTATATTTTGTTTATCTTAGTTTATAATGGAAATGTACTTATATCGGCTTATACAATTCTTATGTGTTTCGGGAAAAAAAATATTTTTATTAAAGCGGTCGACTTTATGAATGACAAGCTGTTTGCAAACGTATACTTAAGGGCATTGTCGGCGAAAAATATTAACGTTGCGCTTCGCCGTTAGTAAATTTTGTTGAGGGCCAAAAGGAAGTCTGTTATGTTTATAATCCAAGTACGTTGAAACATAATAAATATTACATAGTATTGTGTAGGTCGTTCGCTATGAAATTTAATGCTCATACTCTACACATTGGCAGCAGTACATTTTGTTTAAACACACACGGTTTTATGGTTTATTAATAGTTGGCGAAATGTAGTGCTCGCCGTTCGAACTGCCACGCAAGTTTTAACTCTAGATAACTGTTTGAAAGTCACATGATCATAAAATGTCCGTATAGACCGGTTTGCATGGACTGTATCGTTATTCGTTTGCATCTCGAATGCCGTAATGTTTAAGGATATTAATATACGAGTATTGTATTATAGGTAGAGCTCATCATTGTTGTCGAGGTAATGGATTTTTTCGCATTCGCCGGCTATCACCGCATACGCATTTCCTTGCCACGTGCTTTAACCGAATTCCGGATATCCCGGTCGGCTATGAAAGGCCGTCTGCAAAATGGGGGTTGGCTGTGACTAGTGCGACATTATTGTAGCTGATTTCCTCTGGCACTGGAGCGAGTGTAACACGGGTATAGACGGACGTGAACAGCGGTTTCAATGCGGTAGGGTTTTCATTGTATCACGCACACCGTTGTCTTCGTTTAGTTGAATTCTAAAGATTGTCTATTCAGATTAACCACGATATTCTTGTAGGAAGACACAATTAACCTCACACTGGTACGTTCAAAGTTCAGACTGCGTGCAAAGGGCACATGCTGCCGGTCAGATGGTCGGTGTCAACTGTGTTTAACCCGTTTTTCGGTTCAAGAACATTTCACACGACGACGCATAGCGTGCACGGTCATTGTACGATGCCTCACAGCGTTTGTCTGTCGATAACCGAGCTGGAATCGTTTGACCATAACAATGTTAAGTATACACGCCCATCAGTATCTATCTAGGTAACCCTATACGAGTGCGGTTCGTATGCTATCACGCTCGGGTCTTTCGAAACGGATATATTTATACGTGTCAATGGTATATCGTTTAAAATTCTACCCCAATAACAACCCCTGACTAAAAATAAACACGGTTATTAAACGGGGGGGAACAAGCGAACGAAGACCGTTACTTAAATAATAACTACCGTAGCTGGTTTTACTTGACATTTTTTTAATGTTTTTAAAAGTAATCTAAACTTGTACGTATACTTACATTATTAAAGTTAACATCGAGAAGAAGAACGAAAATAAGCTGTTAATGATGTATTTTGCTTTACACTTTAATGTTTAAAGCTTTATAGCATCTGCAAGCATTTTTATAATGCGTTTTGGTTTTCCTTGCCAATTAAATAGAGATTTTAGCGGCTTTTATTATTATTAACATTGTTAATTTGACGTTCAGTTTATGTTGGCCGTAGAAGTTGGACATCCAAACACAATGAGAAATAAGTTTACCTAATACTTATACGAACTTCTGTAAATAAAACGACCAATAAAACAGAAAATCTCATCTCGTCCACTCATAAACTCGATATGCTGATCACGCAGTAATGTAACATGCTCATCTATCATAGTTAGGTCGGATCTCGTAAAATCAAGTTTTTATTATAATAGCGGTGGAAACCGATAAACCCAGTAATGAAATGAAGCGATCATGTTATTAAAGGCGAATCGAAAGTGTTATACTGGTTTATCACATTTTATATAGCTCGTGTATTAGATTAGAGAAAATCCTATGTCAACCCATTTAATTCATACTCCGAACATGTTTAGTACCTTGCTGCTATTGGTGTGTGCCATAACAGATGGTCTCAAAAAAAAAAAAAGGCACCTGGTTAGTCTTTGTTTATTTATTTATTTATTTATAAGACGTAACAAAAATAAATTAACATTTTCGATGATGAAACATCATACGCCTTGCTTAAAAAGTAAAACGAATTTGGCTATTGTGGATTCAAGTAATACGACCATTGTCATTTGTGATTTAAATGTAATCGAATAATTTAGGCCTTGTTAAAGGCATTGAATACTAATTATTCGTGCCAACGGAATAAAATACGTTTTAAAGACTTTTTTTTTTTTTAATTTTGATTGAATCGGTGTAAACGTCTTTTCGGATGTTTTGACATAAGGTTTTACAACATCATTAATTATTCATCGAAGGCTTGATTACGTTACGAATTTCCAAAAACCAATTTCCATAGTAAATACAACTATAAAAGTATTTTTGACATTTTGATATTTCTACCTCCTTTAACCCCGAAAGAGCTTTGCACTACACTGATAACGTTGATTTTGTTTTAAATGTGTGGAAGACGTTCATGTACGGTAAAAGTGCAAACGGTCGCGCCCTTTAAGACTTTGCCTACGACATGTATCTTTTTCAAAAGTTAAACATTGTTTTTTTGTTTTACAGTCACCATCTAGATATTGTAGTGGACTGCACTATATACTGCAGAAGCTATTACAAAACAAAATATTATGAAAATACCATTTTTCTTAAGGTGGATATTTTAGCTAGATATAAGAGTTAAATGTAACACTTTTCTACATGTTAATTACTTAAATATCGTAAATTAAAATTAACTTTGTTGGTGCGTGTTTTATTAATTTCCACGTTAATTTTTCATAAATTTCAGCTTGCAATTAAAATTCGCAGATAAACACTAATAGTATTGTTTTTTTTTTTAATCTAAATACAAAGTATTACTTATTTATCTACACTTACACTGTGTAGTTTAATAATAAGGTTTTAAAATAAAAATATTTATTTATAATAATGTAACGGTTAGGTAAAACATAATAAAAAATAATCGTATGGCGTATTGACGGGAGTGGCTAAAACATATGATAATTGGAAACTCAGTCAGTACAGAATAGTATTGAAATATATTGTTTACAGTAAGTATTCAAATATACGAGAATAGAGGGCCCTCTTTGGCTAGTTTCATCATACGATTGATGTTTTGTAGATAGTGGTGGACTAACTAGTGGTGGAGAGAGGGATAAGGAATCGAGTTTAGAACCGTGTGCACAGAGAAGGAATTTCAAAGTTAAATAAGAGAAAGAAGAGTCGGAGCGTCAATAGATCCAGGAGTTAAGCTACGAAGAAAGAAAAGGTTATGGGAATGCCGGCAATCAACGAGGAGTGGGAGATTGAGTTTTAGAAGCACAGGGTTAATGTAATTAATTAAATAAGACTATTATTCTATTTTTCTATGTTATATATATATTTAATAATTATATATTTTTTTGCATAAGGCAAAACTGTGTTTAATCATTGTTTCGTTTGCAGGTGGATATCAAATAATGAGTATTAGTTTTCGCGCGTTGAAAATACAATTTTTGTCGTTCGCCATCCGATTCTATCATATCGGTGTGCGTAAATTGCCCTCGGCCCTCACTCTCCTCCCCGAATGGATGATCTCCGTATTTGCGGCAAAATAAAACTAACTTGACACGCATTCTATATCCGGTTGTCCACACACACACACGTTTAAGGGAATGTACGGTGTATGCGTTATGTATCTTACGGGAACGCGAGTGTAACCGTGCATATAAAACGTTTGATGGATTTATGCGATTTACATTCACATCAATGGACAAACACGGGCGGCGTCAGGTACGGTGGTCGGTATACCACCTGTAAGGGATCAAGAAGGATAGGTGTAAACAAAAAGAAATAGAGGAAAAAGCTGACTAAAGGTGGTGTACGCAACGTTTCGGCGATTTTTTTTTTTTTGTATCGTTGTCCCACATTGTTACACATTGCCTAAGCGCAATCCGTTTTGTGCACGCGTTTTGCATTTGAACGCGACCGGAAGATTGATGAGGAGATTTCGGCCGATTGGCGACTGGCAAAACGTGTTTAGAACCGGCTAAACAACATGCAGGTATGTATATGTATATGCAAGCTTGTTGAGAATTTCACAATAATAATAATATGTCTCCTGGCCCCCCCAAAAAAAAAAAACGATTTTCACGACCGCGAGCGGTTTCGTTTTACCTTTACGTCTTTTGCCACCCTCTCCGGGCCGTGGGTTTTTGTGTTCGGTTCTTTTGTAATAACCGCAGGCAAAAAAATAATCTATCGCTTTTTTTTTACGACTCTCGTTAACACCCTTTTTTTGGTAAGTATCTGGAATTCGGTTACAAGAGCTGCCGTTTCACGCTGGCCGTGTAAAACGCCAAACTGCAGACGCAAGCTTATCGATAAAATATACTTTTATCGCGGCTTTACAGCTTGTATACGCGCGCCTAGGGGCGAACGAGGGGGAGGGGGGACGAAGGGGATTGTAAAATTTCACGGCTTGTCTGACTTACATAATTCGCGTTTTTATCAGCGCCGTCAAAATATAGTTTCGGCTTATCTCGGCATAGTATAACGTTATTAAAGTTTATCGTACATAGGTACAGGTATACAATATACCTACTATTTATTATTTTTACAACTGACTTAACACGCGGTGTCCTTAAGTAACAACGAACCGCCATCGTCGCAATGTTGGTGAAATTTGTACTTTTTCAATTTTTATTTAAACAAAAAAAAAATATATAGTTTTAATCATAAAATGTCGGGTCGCCAATGACCCGACGTGTTACGCGAAGCTAAGGTAAACACATTTTACATTGATGTATTTTTTTTTAAATTGTATAATATATCATATCTATGGCCATGTGTCAATAAGTGATAGCTCACCTAGTTTTTAAGTTAGCAATTACCTGTTAGGTATCTGAAAAATATGTTTTAAACATTCTTTATTACGATATTTATTATTGTTAACAGCGGCAACAAATCACTAGAAAAGATCAATTCTAGTCGTGTTTACCCTAATATTAATTTATTTTATGCTGTTAAATAATTTGTTTACGTGTGAGCTATAAATTTCCTACTCTAAATGTTCAATAGATTATTCTCAACTCAAAAAGTTTATAATTTACGTATCGTCACCATCCAGAGTAAAACAAATTCAAATATCTATAGTCATTATATTTCTCGGAGGAAATCCAAAAAAGATTTTAGAACACCAGTATAAACACATTTATTGTCAATATAATAATTTATAGTCAATACTTTTTACCATCTATAGTTTTGCAATGACGCGTTTTTTTTAAAGTGATTTAATAATTTAAGTATATTTCGAAGAACAGTGACCTTTCCGACTTCTATATTATGCTCCATCCGCAGTGTACTGGCTTTAAAATATTCTATAGGAGGTACGTAGATTTAGTTTTTTTATTGTAACAATTTGTAAAAAAATATTCAAATTTGTCTCAAATGTAATGATTAATGTACACTGTTTGCAAGTCTAACACGGTATGTACGAATACAATATATATTAATAATGCGTCCAATGGAAAATCATCCTTTTTCATAAAGGTCAATGTACTGTTGAAAAATCACGCTGTACGTAATATGCGTGGGAGCAGGGAATGTCAAAAACACAATTTCCATTTCACAATTGAAGACCATTCTATGGAATTCAATGAGATAGCATTGATGTAGCAAAATTGCATATACAAGGTGCCGTCTGATTAGTAATTATTATTTAAATAATTTGTTTTTATTTGAAAAATCATTCATTTTATTTTTCAAGTGAAACGTAATTGCTACAAACATTAATTTAAAAATTCATAGTCTTAATAAAAAAAAAAAAAAACTTTAATTTGAAGCCGCTCGTATTTATCGTTCTTCATCAAATACACAGTTCGAAGTATAAAAGAAGATATTAAAGGTTTCTTTCTCAGAAATTCTCTGTAAATAAAACAGAAAAAATAAAAATGTAGACCAATTAAATTCTTATAAACGACATATTACGATTAAAAAACCTCCCCTTCAGGGCAGGCAACGTCGGGCCATAATGACCCATTTAGCTAAAAAAAAAGAGAGTACAATTAAGATAAGGTGAATGGAAGTGTAATATTACATTGTTTTGATAAAATAGCATTGTTGTAGCTCAACTAGGTAACCTTTATTTATGTAGTTTTCTAGTAATAAGACTAGATATAACAGAATAAACAGCATAAATATGCTTACATGTAGCATACTTATGATGCGGTGTTAGATGTACTACTATAATTAATAGCTACAATATACAGAATATTGTACAAGAGTCTATAAAAGAAAAAAAACAAAATTACTGATTTTGTATATCTTAGTTTTGATGCGATAGCGGAAAAGGTATTAGTTTTACAAAGATATTTTTTTTTGTTTGACATCTTGACAGAAAATGGTTTTAATAATTCAATAATTCGTTCTAAAATATTCTTTTCTTAAATTTCAAGTACAGCTGTTTGCCATTAACTTTTCAAACAAAACCTTGGTACCTACTACTAAAATGTTTTGTAAGAATAAATAAAAGTCTGTAATTAAAATTCGAAATGACGTTTCTTAAATTAAAACGGGTTTGGATCTTTTTTAGTTCTATTTACAGGGCTTCTTAATTTCAAGTGTATAAGAATGACACAAAAAATAGATCAGCCATCCATGTTATCTCGTTTAACGTTAACGCTGAAATGATAATTAGGTTTAATTATCATTAATAAATGCATATTAATTAAAACGACAACTATAAAGACTAAATAAGAAGCATAATGAATAAAAGGAACAAATTCGAGGGAGACGGTAAAAGAACACTTTGTGTAAAGACACCTTGTCAGTATTATAATCCCTAGTCTAATGACGGACTAGACATACAAATAGTAATGACTCCGGCCTGTGTAAAAAATAAAGACACCGCTCTAAAGTATTTGAAAATTCTATACCCTTGTAAACAACGAAGAAAATAATACGAGAACAAAGCACAATTATTATTATCGAAATAAGGCAATATTTTGTTTTTGTTACAACATCAACACTATACAAATAACGTATTAATCAATCGATAGGCACAATGTATATATTCCAATCAAACTTGCGAAAACTGTTTGTGTTTTAATCTACCGCAGCGTATACTTTACACTATTATAGTTGTTTGTCATAATTTCAGTTTTTACTGCAGTTAACGCTCGGCTAGTTCATTAGTGAAATGTAGATACCCATCTGCCCCCCGCGGACCGGCCATATAATACAAGGAACGGCCGGAAAAGAGGTGTGTTGGTACACTGCAGCTGAACACTAACAGCTTTGTAGTATGTTCTTTTATCAATTTAACCCTCTCTTTTATCCGTTTATCTGTATTATAAACACCATAATGTTACTTGTATATTATTATGTATAATGTATAGCGGGTTCTTGGTAAAGTTTTGCGCATAAATAAACACAAGAAACGCTCTACTAGTATTATTTGACCTGAAAAGGCGAAAAACACTCCCATTATTTTTGCTCGCTACTGTAGACATACTTAGCACGTGTCTACATTATAACTTATAAGCAATACAGTTGTATAGTAATTATAACCACCCAGTTTATAATTGCAAAATGATATTTTTATGGAAACAAAATTAAACACTATATGTTATTATAAAATGTATCTCTATACACATTTGTATGTGTTGAATTTTTAGAGACCTACTAAAAATATTGAAATAACTATAATGTAATATTATATTATACGGTTATAGTCAAAATTTTATGTTACAACTTACATGTAATGTTTATGATAAAGTATAAAAATTACTTCGGTTATGGATAAAGTTAATCTATATATTAATTATCTCCAACTAGAGGTAAATTTGACAAACAACGCAAAATTTGTTTTTAATTAATTCAGAATTTAAAATTTAAACCCATTAGTCTTAATTATCAATTATGTTGTTTGTCAATGATGGTTAGGATAAGTATTTTAAAAATTACTAGCCAATTACATAATTTGCATAGTATAAAACAAATTAGGTCTTGATTTCCTCTAACTGTAGTATATTTATAATTTTAAGTTATAAACTTAAATTAACTATTTTTGGCATTATTTTGATTTGTCATGCGGAATAGTATAAAATGTATACCGGGTGATTCTTTAAACACTCTACACTAGTTTACTCTACTTAATTAAATATATATGATACCATTAAGTTTCAAAAGTTGATAAAGCTCTAGCAAATAATAAACAAGGTACAAATTTGAGTATTGACTAATATTGTAATATAGCATAAGTTTGAGGCGTGCGCTGTTGGTAGATCACCTCCCGGATTTGAAATTTTTTTTTGCATTTTTATGCCAAATTTCATGATTTTTTACAACAAATAATGTGGTTCTATGGTCAAAATGTTAAATCTCTTCGATAATGCTGCCACTTGAAGTCAAAAGATCAAAACAACAAGTATATTTGGCATTTGGCCAATAGACTAAAAGGTAAAGCGTTAACGAGGGCGGTCGTATAATATAACTGCGCGTAGAGTGCGCTTATATAGGTACACTACAGGTATATTGAGACTTTAAATTTAAATTTGATAATTTAAGAGAAAATTCTACAGATCATAAATTTATTTTCTTAGCAATAAACGAAAAAATTAAAAATATTTTTTTTCACACTACCCTTCCCCTTAAGTGTGGAAAATAATAATAATTTTATATCAAAAGACTATTCATACGGTTTTTTAAAAAATGTTTAAAAACAAAACTTATTTGTTGTTATCATTAATAATAAATTTAATTACATTTAGCTGGTACTCAAAATTTGTTTTATTCATAATGGTATACACAATGTTTCATAATTTAGACCCGTGCATTTTAACATACTACCTAAAGTCATAAGTTTTACAATAATTCTATGCCACGTGAAAATTAAGCGTTAGTCTTAATCTATTTGAATAACGCATGGATGTTCGACCAATAACTTTAGATAAAATATTGTTGGTAAAGTTATTAATCCTACTACGAAGTCGGTAGAAATTAAGTATATGGGATAAATTACATTACTCAAGAATCATTTATATTGTGTTTCATTAAAGTTTTTACTCCTTTGAACTCTAAAGTAACTCTCTCTGCTTTCATTATAACAGTTTAACACTATTAGTGTTATTATGAATAATAAATATAATAATAATAATAATAATATGGTAATGCATTTTTTTAAATTGTCCACTAAACAACTATTCTTCTTTGCCATTTAGGTTATCCCACGCAGTTGGAGGTCAGACTCGGGCAGACCCTAAACAATGGGTATTTAACGAAACTGTTTTTATTTATATGTACCACAAATATTGATACAAAAAATAATGTAATTGTACAAGTTTTGTTTAGATTTGTTTTACATCAACAGCGTTTAAATTAATTTTGAAATAAACAACTTAACAGTTTTTAACTTTAAAAAAAGGTCTGAAAAATTCTATGGCTGTATCCATAATTGTTTGGTTCAAATTATAATTATATTTTCGACACCGTATGCTTTGTTAAATATAAACATTTTTTATAGATTCTATTAGTTTATAAGACTAACACATTTAGTACTGTCGACTATATTTTCCCTAACATGCTTTTTATATTAAATGAACTTAATGAAATCACATAACTTTTTTTCATAAAGTGTAACAAACATATTATATATTAACGATTAAGTAGTATCAGAATCATTCTTCGCGTTATATGATTGAATCCCAACTACAAATATTATTCTTTGAAATATTTAACAACACAATTTATAAAGTTTATTTAACAAAAAATGTTTTTTTTTTAAATAAAGTTAATAATAAAATACATTTCTAGACCTCGTATAGAATACATTGTTTTCGAGCCTTTTTTTCATAAAGCTGTAACTATTGCTTTCTCAATCTCAGTGCGTTCCTTTTAAAAAATAAATTGTAATATAGGTACATAGAGAAGTGATATTATATTATTTTGTTAATGCGTCGTGCTTAGAGAAGGGAAAATAGGCAACTATATAATGAGAGAAAAATGTAATAGAGACAAGTTAAGTGAAAAAAATACAACAACAACAATAACACTGGAGAAAATAATACAACTGGGACTACTGTGTAGAGCAATATTGCGTTATACTTGTGCGTGTGTGTACTTATTATTTCACAGCAAAAAGCAATAATGATAAATTCAAAAGCGAATGAACCACTGTCGTGGAAGGGAATAGGAGACACATATATATATATATATATATATATATATATATATGTATAATATAATATTACGTTTTCCGCTATTCCGTCCGGTTATTTTCTGCTATATATTTTAGCGACGCTGAGAAACCGCTTGGGATGCTGTAGTACATAAGTACGAGATATCGAATAAGCTAATATAAATATATAAAACGGACGTCCATCTGCAAAAATTCATCATGAAAACAAAATTTAATTTTTAATCTCCATTTTAACACAGAAAATGTTAATGTTAATTTTTGTCGTTGTGTGCATAGAAGAAACAAAGTCAACAGAGTTGTAATAATTAAACATTATTCTCAAAGTCAATATTCGTCGGAGTATTTCAAATGGCAGTTGTCTAAAATACATACAACATTGTATTTTACTCCCATGTTTTTATGATAGTATTGGTATTATAGTGATTATAAATATTCATTGCGATTCCAACATGGCGGCAACAGTTATTCGTATCAATTTTAATATGCTCAGCTTAATATTGTCTACAATAATATCAATCTAATATTTTTACGAATTATATTAATCCAACTTCGATATTATATATATATATATTTTTTTTTTTTTTAACAATACACCAGATAATATAGATACTTACGATAATTATTTTTAATTTCATTAATGTATAAATAAGTTCACCTTACCTGTAACAAATAAGATATATATATATATACATACTAGCTTAGCATAGCTTAGTTTTAGTTCTTGTAAAATCATGACGATTAGGACAAATGTTTTAAATTTGATATCATTTGTAATAGCTTATATAATTTATATACTTATATATAAATAATAAATAATACAATACAATATGAAAATATTACAATCAATTGAAATTTAATACATAAAATAGGTAAACATAAAAGAAGCTGCTCACATAGAAATGAAAAAAGCTACTGCGTTGAAATGATAAGTTTCAGGATTAAAATGGCTCGAAAACATGTTTAATTTTAAACACTTAAGTAATTGTACAACATTATAGTGACAGGTATAGAAATTTTAAGTTGGTAAAATATTCATGTCATACAATTATTTTTGGTGTCATATTTTAGAATTGATAATTTTTTATTAAAGCAAGATTATATTTGTTTTCGATACATCAATCCCAGTTACAGGAATTAAAACTCACACGATAAAAGAGTAGTTGAACTTGTTTAAAAATGAAACTTTAAATTAAAAAACTTATAAATTACTATGTTTTTGCGCGATAATAAAACAAAAATGAATATTTTTTTCTGCTATTGTAAATAACAATTATTTGTGTCATATAGTAAATGACCTATGGCAACAATTACGGTTAAGGTCTCGGATGGCGATGAAATAAAAATTACAATAATTGTGTCAACAGCTCACAAGTACATATTTATATTAATTTGGATTACTATATCAATTGTGTAATAATCAAAGGCATTATATTAAGAGAAAAACTGGAGTACTGTAGATTTAGTATTACAACTTTACCTAATGGTTTTTTGTTGAATAGAAGACGGAAACAAGCCTCTTGCAAGTATAATGACTGTAAATTGTAAAATAAACTATGTTTTGTACGATAAACGTACACGTTGATTGAGCAGAACACTTCAATGCAAACATATAATTAAACATTTTTAGAGTTGTAGTTCAAATTCAGAAATTGCTAATTAACTTCGGTCTTGATGGATATATTAATATACTATATCGTTATAGGAACACTTAATTAATGACCAATGGAATGAATTTACTATATAACATCTTCTCAGTTTTCACTGTTGTGTAGAAAAATTACCTTTAATGTTAAGCAAAAAAATAAAAACTATAATATGTCACGCCAGTAGGTCACCGAAGAGTTGTTTAGTTTATCCCACACTATACTTACCCTAATAATTTATACTACAGATATTATGTTGTTATTTACATTATCATTAACATACCCGCACGTAAAATATAGGAAAATATGTAAATTAGTATAATTAAAATTGTATATACTTTTAGTTTTTAATTAATACCATATTTTGTGACATGAATGTATGTTTGCATTAGAAGACAAAGTGCGGAGAGAGCGAGATAATTCTAGTAATGATAATGAAATGCTTGATATCTTTTATCCATGGGCTTAGAGCGAGTCTGCTGTGAATTTTCTATATATTAACGTTCTTAGCATGACATTCGTTTATAATAGATTTTAATCGAACAACATGAAATAATAATATTGGTTGCCGCTGGACGGATACTATTTCCTCTCCCTTTCTTTAAATTCGTCTAGCCTTATTTAATGTAATTATAAACGATGCATTCAGATACTTCCATTATGAAACCTTAAACTTTATTAGTAATCAAATTTGTCGCTGATTATATAGTAACCGTTTTAACAGGCTGTAGTAACACACTGAGCACTTCAATATCGAGCAAATTAATTAAACGCAGATCTAAATTTGGTTTGATTTTTTTTTTTGTGAACTCAAAACGATATGTTGGGTTAATTAAAGGAAAAGTCTTTGCATTTTATATGAGAAATCAAGGACATACAAGTAATGGATAGAGAGCTGGTGATTATGGACGGACAAGGGTGGGTTAAGTGATGTGATGTGAGTTAAATGAGACGACGAAAAAGACCCAGGTACTCGTACCTACGAATTGATTCTTAAACCAATATCGATGTGATGTTACATTGTTAATATATCCCGCGAGAAGGTTATATTGCTGAAATTATTATTTTTGCACGAAACGTGAACGGAAACCCAAACGAGTACGCGCAACAATACTTATTTTTTATAATATTACAGAAGAAAACAAAACAGTGAATTATTTGTGATTTTATTACCCTTCGGCAATTTTTATGGAAGATATAAAAATACATAAAGAATTTCGCACATTCAGGCTTCCCGTTTGCCTTAAGGCCGAGCATTTAACCGAAAACAATTCGATGGTTTTATGTAATTTGCTAAAATTACAACAACACTCGCATAAAACTTTCACAAACTGTTAAACAATTATTCTTGAATCTTATTTACCATCTTAAGTTAAAAAAAAAGCTTAGTTTGCAGCGTTGCAGTAAACCGGATACGATAGGTCGAAAGGAATTTTTGTTTTCCAGTGTAACTCCTACCGTGGAATTTGTCAGACATTTTTACATTGACAACTTCAGAAACATTGTCCGTCTGAATTAGGTCTATTGTGGAATCGGCGAAAAAAGAACTTTTACATTTTATCTAAAGGAACACTACACACGTTTACGCGAAATTCATATTGTAATTAAATGAACTGTACAATATTATTTGTCCGTCTTGGGCCTATTTGTATTACCGAGTTATTGAAATAATAATTGTTGAACATTCGAATCACGTAGCCGTAGTATATGTCGAGGCGGCCCTAATACTAAACCCATCAGCGTAGGAAAAGAAGTATAAACGGTAAAAAAATACCGAAGGTAAGTTTTTTAATATCAAAAACCGTTTTGCGTACACTCCCGTTACATGGTCATGGCGGAAAACTTTGTCGGAGACTTGCGGCCACATTTCACACCAAAACTTTTTAACTTTATAGTTGTATTAGTTGCATGACTTGAAATCGAAAACTCCGGTATTCTCTCGACTTCTCAGCATGTCGTACACTCAAAGTTCTCTGTCTCCAAAACAGTCGAGATTGTCTTGACACTTATAAATTAGTTTTTATTATTTTAAGTATAGCGATTATGATCATGGTGTTCTCGTGATACTGCCTTGTTTTTAAACTGTTTTCCGCTTAAAAAAAAAAAATGTATTTCACGGTACTCGTTTTTCAATTTTCAATTTTAATTATAACATAGAAATAGCCGTTTTTCTTACTTATCCGGCTCATACTACTCACACGGTTTATACCTACTAAGAAAATTAAGTAAATGACATAATCTGTTATTGCTTTGTGAAATGGTCAACGTGCCAAACAGATGCTACTCGCACGTCTAAGTCGCAACAACTACCGTTGCTACGACATCATTTCGAGATAGCATCCACGGAGGAAAAGGTGTTTAATAACGCGGCGAGGTTTTCACATCAGTTTGTTTTTAATTCAGTATTTCAGGGCTCATTAAGCAGAAGGAAATCGTTGAGTTATCAACCGAAACGAAACCACCGAACTGTTATTATTTATATAACAGCACATAGAGTTTAATTAAACTCTGTCAACCGGTATATCCATTCATAATATAATAAATGGCCGTGTTTCTGCATTATTGACGGTGATTTCATTTAGGTGGCGTTGTTGAAAAAGAAACGTACCGGTGATGCGATCCGCCCGTTATGTGTAAATAGTCGGAAATAATTTATTATCCACGTAGGTATGTATATAATGAAGTCTCGGATCCTTTTGTACGGTATCAATTTGAAATTGGCGGTAGTATTATACGTCAGATTTCCTTTGGGAGCGGGCTCAACTAAATCAACGGGAACTTACGGGACATGTAATGTAAAAACAGCCAATCCGGCCTACTCCCTTGGGTTATCAACAGACAAGCCCCATCGACTGATACGGCTATATGGTTTAGGCTTGGCTAACTAGAGGAAAAAAAAACACTGAATATGCTCAGTCCGACAAATGTAATAGTGTAATATGCTTGATACGCATCAGCTGTATTCATAGAATATATACTCAGACATTTGCCTGTTCCTAGAATGGAAGTGTCTTCAATCGGTCACGGTGCACGCACTGTCCTAGAAATAATATTATGAACTTGTTATGAAGGGTCTACATAAAACAAACTTGCGCTTTGAGAATAGTCTTTGCGCTATTGGTAGGGCAAAAGACACTATTTTTGAAAGTAGAAAATAAGAAATTACTTCATCTTCAATGTACAGTATTATCATGTGAAATGTCGATTACTACAAGTTATGATATTAAAAACAAGAATGATGTACATATTTTTCGATAAGAATAAATATTCTGAACAAAACGCATATTTATTTATTTTTAGTTAGGTTGTTGAAGAGAACGAAAATTCAACATTTTCTGATATTTCACAATTTAGAGGGTTCTATGCATAAAAAAATAGCAATTCCATTTCACGAGACCACAACATAGTCCCCAGTTCTAAGAAGAAATTGTTAAATTTGACTTTGATTTGATAACTAGTTATCTGATTATCATAGAAATGTTTTATAGCTGTTTGTACATGACTTTATGTACATTTTTATGGTTAACATGTCATGATTTGATTTTTCTTGATCACGTTTAAGGAACTTTCTTTATTTCGTTTTAAATCATAACGCGGTCAAATTGTAAGTAACAAGTTAACAAGCAAGTTGTTAAAATACATCGTACATGTAATTTTCGCTAATATTACGGTTTTGGTACAATTTCGTTTTTATAGCTTGTTCGCGTATCCTTGAGAATTTCCAGCAAGAACAATTCTAATATAACCGAAATCACTTGATAAACTCATATGATTTGGATGCTGTCAAAACTGAACACTTAAAACAAAATTAGATTTCCATTGTTTCTTATGAATGAATTTGTATTCTCTTTGAGTTTGAATCACCATTCCTTTTAAGTCTAAGCAACCGTACCATTCTTTAGTGACATTTTCTGCCTTTTGTCACCTTTAAAACTCTAACATGTGCCTAAAATTAAATTAACAATGTACCTTTTAGACATTTGATTATGGTACATATTATTATGTAAGATCTTGTGCAAACGTTTTTGACATTACACACATGTATGGTTTAATGTGTTTTAAAGTTTCTTAATTTTGTTATAAAACAGTACATGAAACAGCAGGTGTGATGAAATTATTACATTCTGTTTACCTGTATTAGTTTAAGAACTAAAAGAAAATTATATAATAGCATAGCACACAGGTTTCTAAAATTTGGTCTTTATTGCCCTACACATTTGTATGCAAGTAGGATTAAAAATAAACCCAATATTGCCAATTAGTCCATTTACGCTGTTAGATGTATATTATTAGATTGTGTGTACATTTTTAAAATTTCTGTATTACAAAGATAAATTACATAAAAATACTTTTAATAGAAACAAATAATTATATTTTTCAATTAAATTACATTCAAATATTGGTGGGTATATCGACAGCCTTACTTAGTAGCGCATTAAATATGATTATTTTTTACAATAATTGCTTTTGGTGGCGATTGGAATTTTATTAGGTACATCAAAATATTTTCGAATTACTAAAATATTTGTGCTTTAATGTCGAATATAGCAAGTTTTTAAAAAAAAAAAGAAACATAAATACTTGTGCTGTGCATACTCGTGTCCAATGCATATTCAATTTTTATATTAGATGTTTTTTCTCGAAAAATTATATTACAAATTTTGGAGAGCATACTGGTTTTATTAGTTTTTTCACTAGCAAAATTGAATAAGGAAAAAAAACCACAATACAATTTTTTCCGGTTTATTTCTATAGTGAACAGTATATTTTTGTAAAACCAATATTTACGAATGGATAAGCCATATAAAATTGCGTTTCCTTTCTAAAGAAGCAAAACATAATTGGATATCATTGAATATAATATGTCGAATGCATGCAAAAAGAGAATGCATGTCGCAGAACAATTTTTAGGTTTTATTTAGGATTGAATTAACTAGGAGTCTTTGAGATTTGGAATAAAACAGTTTCTACACAAATGTGACACAGTATTTTCCATGCAATCTCACACACGCATTATGTCTAATAAAATTTAGTTATTTTTGGTTACATTAGAATTACCTATTTAAAATATAAACACAAAAAACTTATACAATTATTACAATACATATTTAAACGGGTCAATTAAAATTTTATGAAATAGCTATTTTAAAATTGTTTTTTAGTCCTAAAACAATTCAAAATCTTGTCCATCTTTGTTCATTTACCCAAAACTGACTGTTATTTAACTAATAAACTTATTTAAAATAGTTGTTTTAGTAGTTTTATTATTTTTAAAACTATTGTTTTAAAACTATATCTCCTTTCTCTTTTTTATCTCCTTCTTGTATAATTTTCATATTCTCAACAAGAATATAAATAGAAATACTCCTCTTTTCGTGTAAATAGTTTTTAATTATTTTCTTGACTTTTACTCAAGTTTTAGTAGGCGTTTCTAAGAAATAAAAAATAATTTGACCGTTATTCACATAAACCGGTCAGAATTGAAACATTTTAATTTAATTGTTTTGGGGAGTTTTCTAGGTAATAAAAAGAAAGCTTTTTTATTCGAAATCTGCCAAAATACAAACTAGATTACATATATATCACACAAAAGTTAAAAAACACATTTCTAACACAAAATTTGTATGAAAGAAGTTAGGCTAATTTATTAATTTCCTACGACAACACAATTTATTGTCTGTTCAGTAGAAACGCTCAATGCATAATATTTTGATTTTAGCACTAGCAGTTTTAAAGTCATAAAAAAATATAGTCCTATCTGTATTTTGTCCGATGCTCCCAACGATATACAGGAAAAACGATGTCGATCTTGGCAATACGCCACAAACCGCAAAATTGTAATATTTATGATCATGTTTTGACACTCTAGGCTTCTTTACAACAACTCTACTTAAAACTATTATATTTTTCATAATAGAATCTTTTATTAACATCACTTCTCAAACAAGCTTATAAATAATAAGTTCATATTAGAAATCAAAATATTATCATAACTGTGTAATGTCAATTAAAAAACTGCGTTGCAAATTAAATACTAGGATACTCACTAATAGAAAATAAATCGTATTCATAGCTTATAACTATTTAAATAGTTATAAATTCTCAGTTAAGTGTGTAAAAACGCGCCTGTATAATAATGGATTATGATATTACTAACTAGATTTTCGCAACAAATAAAAACAAATCGGTGTTGACGTTTATTAGTTATTGCCTATAATAAGTATGACGCAATTCAGTAATCCACCCCTTGCTTATGTAGTGCTTAGCTGGACTACACGAAGGGCACTAATATATACTGAGGGTAAGCCCTGAAAGCTGAGTTTATATTAAAGTTCCTATCGTCTGCGTTTAAACGCCATTTTTCGAACACTAACAAAATTGTTTATTATCATAAAATAACAAAATGTGTAAATTTTAAAAAAAACATAATGAAACACGTGAAAATATTTTTCAATATCAAAAATAATGATTCACAATTTCAACAAAAACAACAACAACACAATTCGACCAATCAAAATGTAAATAATCCGTAATAATTTATAAGAACGGAACATAGATAACAATTTTAAATTATTTGAAAATAGTTCGTGACAAATACAAACGAAAATAATAACAGTATAGGCCACTGAAAAGTAATTATGTAAGTAATAATGGCAGCAGTATCGTTGTTAATACAAATTATGTACCTCAAACCGTTAAGTGTGAAACCTCAATACATTTAATCGAACTCGCGATAAAAACATTACAAACAAGATACAACTTACAGTGTACAAAATTTAATTTTTATGATTATACTAACTCTAGGTGTTTTTCTTATTGAGTCACTAACTATAGTAAATAACATAGCTGTGTGTACATACAAGTATATTTTTACAAAATCCTTCATAACCCTCGTAGAGTGAGCTCCGGTAGTTTTTTTTTTTTTTTGAAGGATCGCCCTTATCGCGTTTCCGTTTGCTTATCTATCGTGAAATCCGCTAATTTCTCTCGTTACGGTTCGGCGGTCTTTGAGTGGAAATGCTTTTCGAGAGGGTTGAACATTGTGCAAAGGCTGAACACGACCTGTGCTCGCATTTGAAAGAAAAGACCAAAGATCTCGGGACTGTAATAATTGGACACGTTTGCTTTCCCGTTCACGCCCTTTGTTCGGCCCGAGGCTCGGCTGAAAAGACGCGGAGGGTCGTCTAAGTAATTGCCAAAGAAAATAATACCTTATCACATAGAGATTCCAGTTACGTCTATGTTGGCTAATCTAGAATTTTTGCTTTATTTTGGCAAGATACAGAAAACCCGCCTAAGTTTTAATCATGGCGGAAGGGGATTCATTATCTAGAACAATCAAATAGCACCTTTAAAAGGGTTGAAATAAATTCAGTTTAGCTCCCAACAAGTTTTTAATTATTTTTTAGAGGGCTTTTTTATATTGTTAAGAGGATTTAAATTCTCTCTTTATTTCTGCCTATGATAAAACGCTGTAGATAATTGTTAATTAATAATGGAAGGCCGTGAAAAAACGAACGTTCAATAAATCATAAAAGTTTATTACTTTTTTTTTTAAAAAAAAAAAGCTTTTAATTTTATCAGTATTTATTACCTGCAAAGTCTATTCATTTGGTACAATGAGTAATTTGTTCCAGCCATGTGATATAGCGACATTATATAAAGGTGTGAGAGGACACTTGTCGGCTTAATAACCTTAAAAACAATAATTGTGTCATTCCGGTTTATAAGTAAAACATTATAAATATTTTATTCTATTATCAAAGATGTTTTAAGCACTTGTTTTACTATTGTTCATAGAAATTATTTTTTTAGTTAGTATTTTTATCGAAGTGGATTTGTTTTGAATGACACGCTGTTTTTTCATTGCAAATTCACATTAAAGTTAACGAGATCCCTATAAACTATTTTCGCAAGCTAATAGGGCGAAAACTAAAGAGTAATAAGGAAATCTTGAATGTTTATGACTGAAGAAATAACAATCACATAAAAAGAACCGTAAAGCTTCTTATTACTATATTTTTTTTCATAAAAAGAAGTAAGTTCTTTGTCGTTAAAGGTTTGGTAAGCCAGTAGTAAAATTTTAGGGTTTTCTTTCCGGCAATTATTATTATTAGGTAGATTATTATTAGATATTTTGGTATACTTTGTCCAAGGTAAAAAAGCGGATTGTACTTAAAACTTTCCAGGTAATTTATATGCTTATACGATTATCAATTTCACGCAACGGTAGTATATTATAAAGGTTTCTTTTTTTGGAAAAAAATGTTCATAACCAAGATGCTTTTCACATTTGCATATTCATGTAGTAAACTTCACTATGAAAGGCTTCTCCGAAAACTATTTCTCGATATTTATGAATACAGAAATTTCATTTCATCAACTTCACCCGCATATATATTACGGTTTTTGAGTAGGACATTTATACATATACACTCATATATTTTTTCCCTTTTTCCCTTAGCAATTCTTTATTCATATAAATGCATTTGACATTTTAAAAATATTCCTTTTCCTGCATACCCGTTCGGGTATATATTTATCATTCACATCAAACACATTATATTCGGTTCGATTGTGTGTGTACACTCAACGATGTCTACTTGTTGTGCGAAACAAACTAATTTTTCGTATCAAGTTTTATTTGTACATTTAACTCCAATTATACTTGCGTAACCCCCATAAAGTTTAATACATTATTGTGCATTAAAAAGACTGATATCAAAATGTGTTAATATGATTGTGTTTCGGCCATTAATAGATATGTTTCGGCCAACTGGTAGAATTGCAGGATACGTTTTTAACTTTTTTTTTAACAAAAAAAAAAAGAACTACTTAGGTTAGAATTATATTGGTTAAATTAGATCTTTCAAAAATATTGATTTTTTTACATGACAATTCACTTTCTTCGTACACCGTCTAAGCCTTAAAATCAACCCAGAACGCCAATTGACATAGTTTTTTTTTTTTTTTGTAATTTGTTCAAACGCATTATTAATTAAAATTGATGTCATAACGTTCTAATGTCAAATGAGGCTTACGATTTTTTTTTTTTTATTAATATAATTGACTGAATTTTTTACTCTAAAAAATGTATTGTGTGTATGAAAGGCCGGCAGGTCTACTTAATGACTACCACATAATAGTATGTACGTCGAAACAGAACAGCTGCGGTTGAAGTGCGGATAAGTAGAAGACTAACCGCACATGCAATGCACGCGCTAATGTATCAAAATTGCCTACACACAACGCCGTCATTAAAACGTTTTAAAATAATGAACTAGCTTCGAGACATCATTTTTAACATTGCATAATAAATATCCTTTGTTTTTACCCCACTCGTTTTTAATAGCTTCAAAAATTGTTTAATATTAGATTTCCTTAGAATTGATTCATGTTCTAAAGTAATTGAAAATATATTATGTTTTAACAGTTCAAATTGTTTGCTCCAACGGAGCGCAACAGACGTTGATCATGTTTTATAGTGGTATTAGGTATTGTTATTATTTTTTTTTTTTTTTTTAGTTTTCATACAGAACTGAAAAGAGTTTTTACAGATTAATATTTTATATATTTTAGGGTGATCATAATTTTACTCGGAAGTAATTTTTCCTTAGAAATAATAATTGTATTACTTAAAATAGTTTTAAAAATAGTATTTATATAATATAAAATTATAAAAAATAGTTTTTTAAAATATTGTAACGTTTAGTTAGCTAATCTAAGTCGACTAAATGTGGCCGTTACAATAAAAAGAAACGATTTAATTAAATGACGACCTCTGTAAATAACAATATTAAATGTGAGGTGGAAAGGGACCTCTAATCGCAAAACCCAAATTTTGAGTTATTGATTATTCTAAATTTTGCGCTAAATTTCGAACATTTTGAGACCAGAATCATTCTACTATATTAAAAATTAGCCGAGTTATATTTGTTTGAATTTTTTTTCGGAAAATACATTTTTTGAGAAAAAACGCTTTCTTCTTCTCGTTTTAAAGTAATTACGTAACTGTATAAACGACATAGCGTTACGTATGCATTGTATGAGCAGCTTAAGTTTCTGACTTCGTACTAAAGTCCATAGGTATAAATGTTATTGTGTGGTAATGTATGTTTAAATGCTGTCCAACTTTACCGAGAATGCGCATGAGGTTGGCCCGATAACACACTCACGGTATTTGAAGGAGTGTGAAGACTTTAAGGTAAAAGATAAACGTTAACGACGTTTTGCATATTATCCGTTCGAAGCTGCAGTCTGTCTAGTGTAGTCAGGTTGATATTTACCAATTTAAAATGTTCTATACTATGAAATCGTTCCAATGTAATACATACAACATAATATGTAGACCGAGTATAACACAGGACACCGCTAAAAACCGCATGGTATGAAATATTACTCTTATTTATTTTATTATCCGCAAAAAGCAAATCGTGTCTGTAATCCGTCAGTTGTACAAGAGCGGGCATTTGTATTTTGAAATGTAATTTATTTATTTAACTTCCGACGGTTTATTCAGATACGTCCTAGTACGTATCCCGTTACTTTTTTTTTTTTTTGATATCCTTTCAGTCGGAGGCCCGGTGGATCTCTATACACGTTGCACAAGATGGATAGGTTATTAATACATTTTTTTTTTTTGTTTACCAACCCAACATCACGACCTTTTTGTGAGCTCTCTTATCGGTGATAATGCCGAACGAACACGATGCAAATGGGTATTGTCAAGAACTAAGTAATTTCCAGCACGCCAAAGTGATAAATCGATGACTTCACATTGGGAGTCGTCGAAATTTGTGGAAGTAATCCATATCCGTTATCGCGGTTATAAATCGTCGACAAGACGACTTAGCGTTGTCGTTGGTTGTTTTTATGAAATTTGTACAATAACATTTTTTTTTTTTTTTTTGTAACATCAGTTTTGGCGTAGCGACACTGCGGATGCAATTACCTAATGTTGTATAATATGTTATAACACGGTCGATGATTAATGTGCATTAAAAAAAAAAAACAAAATTAAGCGAATCACATAAAATAGATTTGTCGTTATAATAATGTTTTATAGTGCTCCTTGTGCTTGGGGAAATCATTGATTTTACAATCACCGTTCTTATTTGTCTGCAAATACTTTCAAGTTTGTGCAATGTTGCCGTGTGCGTTTTTTTATTTTTCGAAGTCGGTGTAATAACCATACCAAAACATGCAGACTCAACCCTGCTGTAAGTCAAGAATAACCAGGTCAAAAGCTGAAAACGATCTATTTTTCAATGCTAAATCTTGAGAAAAATAACTAGTTTATTTTTAATATCGTTCGAATAAGACGGCAAGTTATCAAGTTTTTTGACCGCCTAAACCGAAACGGTTATATTTTTAAACGATTATAATACATATTTGTTTGTATTCGAATAAATACTTGTAACTATTTGTTCAATCTATGCATAAATAATTTTAATAATTATAGTTGTACTCTCATGAAATATAATATTAGTCTTAAAATACGTTTTTCTATATTTTATTTTTTACAATTTCGTTTAACCCTTTCAGCGCCAAGGCACATTACAATGTGCACAACATTTTTTTAACATGGATATGTTATTGGGCTGGGGTCAATCGTAAAATCTTTTTTTTTTTTGATAATACTTACACATGTTATAACGATTTAATCTAATAGAAAATCATGTGTATTATACGTTAAAAATATCAAGGAAATTATAAACGATGAAATAATAACCCAAAAATAATATTAAAAAAAAAGTTGTGCACATTGCAATGTGTCTAAATACTGAATGGTACATATAACGTAATTTTCCTTTTTTGGAATAATAAAAGAAGAGAGCCATAATGTAATATGTATTTATGTTTGTATATTGGATATGACCATTTTCTTTGATCTCGTATATTCCAAAATAAATAAAATCAATTCATTCTAACACATTTTTATAAATTCTTGGCAAACAAAAAAAAATATATATTAATATATAATTATTATATATTAATTATAATTTGATAGGCATATATTACAAAAAACGGGATATCACAAATACTCACAGGTTATCCACAGCTTATAGAGCATTTGAGAAAAACCAAATTTTTTAACTTCTCTCGAGAGTCAAGTTACAATCGCCTGATTATTTAGTCAAGTTACAATACTAATTAACTATATTGAAGTATTTAATAGTAAACATTAAAATGGTCTCGGGTGGAGAGTTGAATGAAAATCTGGAGCAGTTTATATTCTAATAAATTGTACTCAAATTAATACCGTAATAATATTTGCGTGCAAAACTGTTTCCAAAAGCGGAGTGTACTGTGTAATATTAATATATAATATAATATATTACATTTTCGTCCGGTGGCGTCATATTCTATGCATAACTCGACTTTGTTAGCAGGAAGGTGTTTGAACGTTACCAGAATCTTACACAGAAGACAGTATTGCCGTACAGTTACCTACAGTTTAGTCTGCAGGTGAGTAATATGTATTATTATTATTAACAACCACCGGCGTGGCTGAATGCACTGTCACCATATCTAATGCGAAATTTCCGGAACTTCACGTGGTTTCTCTAGAAATCGGTTTTAAGTTGCTATTGTTTGAATACATACAAAATTATCATTGTTATCGAGGACACGTCTCAAAGTTTCCACAAAATAATTTGCGTTGGTATACAAGTAAACGAAGTCTCTGAGTGAACAGTGCCAGTCGACCTGGATAACTCGAGTATTTCGGTAAACTACATTATGACATTGTCGGATAACTTATAACGATAATCAAAATTAATTCTGAGTTTCTGCTGTAGAATTTTTACACTAAACAATTGTTACAACTTATTTCAATAATTCGATTAACAAAACATATATAACCTGTACAATGATTACCGTTTACTCACAAATAGAACACGACGGGAGCTTTGGTTTTGTTTTTTGTCCTGTTTTGGATAACTATATATTTTAGTAACACCATATTTTTATAGTGAAATCCAAACATTTGTGTACAAAAAGTGTAAACAAAAAATGCGTTTTTAGCGATATTATGTTTTTTTTAATAGTTTTACGGCTAATATTATTGACATCTAAGTACATATTTTTTTTTACTATTTTCAAGGGGGTCGACATATAATATCACACCCATGCACTTTCCGGCAGACACCATATTTTGAGTCGGTTCGCTTAAATTGGATCACGTCGTATCGTGCTATAATGCAATATTATTGTTTGTGTAGCGTTTTAGCGCTCCTTTGTCGTTCTGTTGAGGCGAATATAGCGCGTCTTCATATAAAATTTATTGTGTTGTTTTGTTTCTATTATTTTGAATAACTCTACCCCTCGAACGAACGCGATCGCGACCCAAAACCAATTAAGATTCAGGTCTCACACCAGTATTGTCATCGTTAATTTCAACGTTTCGTTGTACGCCCCACAGCCTATTCGTGCACTGAAAGATAGACGGGACTTCAGTTTTCGGTGGTAATTATCATTATTATCATCATTATCGAATTTGCGGATAAAATATTATATCGATTACCACCTACAGTGTGGCTTTTTGCTAATTGAATACAGATAAGCACGCCTACTACCGCCGCCAAGATGATTCAGCAAATCGATCGGTCAAAAAGGATTATAAGCTGTGTTGCTTAATATGGTTAGAAGGCCAATGTGGATTTAATTCGTTAATGCGCAGGCCCGCGTTAAAGGTTTATACGTACATTTTGAAAAATATTAAAACGTTCCTTTTAGCTGGCAACAAGAAAAGAAACCATTGATAATAAAATAATAATTATAATATGGAAATTATAAGCTAACAGCCTAAGGTGCCTTTATAAAACAAAAAAATTAATCACAATAATTATAATATTAGTACCCCGCAATTTTGAGTACATTTTTTTTACATACTTGCCGACGGATAATGCGATATAATAATAAGTGATATTATGTTAATATTAATAAGTAATATCAAAGTAAAATTAATAAAGTAATATTATAGTTGATATTAATATTAACAAGTATAGCAAATCGTTTTATCTTTTTAAGAAAAAATACTTCTTAAAATAATAACCATTTATTACATTTTAATTGCAATAAAATAAATATATAATATAATTTAAAGGAACATTACAATTTTTAAATTTAATTACCAGAAAAAAGTACCTCTACGGAATATTGTATATTGAGTGAAATTAGTGTTTTAAACACAGTTTTAAAAAGAAAAGTTCATTATATTTCAATCAAGATAGTCAAGTTATAAGACGTTGCAATAATATACTTACGTCCACGCGCTACGAAGTTTTTAATAAAAATAAAGATGAAAAAAGTTTGGAAAAATGTTTTTTTATCGTTTCCTTTTTTTGTTGTTGAAATAAAACACTACCTTAGTATTAATTATAAAAAAACAAAATTAAATTTTCAACGTCTAAAATGCGTAGGCGCAACTAGAGCTACATTTTAGGAGGTACTAAAATTATGTATACCTGACTAAATATAATACTTATATTGAAGCCATTAAATATAAAATAACATTTTTGAATTTTTGGGGGTCTGAACTCAAAAAATGAGTGTAAAGTTAAACATAGCTTATAGAAATATTGCATTCACATTTCACTAAACGTACTTTGTAAAATACATTATTTTTCTATTTCAGCTAACGATTAATATAGTGGTCGAAATTTTTAATTTACTCTACTAGACAGCTATAAACTTGTTGAAGTTTTGAGAGTGTTTAAGAGAATTTGTATGTAGAAAATTGTTTTGAAATTGCTCGCTTGAAACGTCCATAAAATATAAATAAAGTATATTTTACATTCGAGGTACTTTCGACTATAATAGT
This sequence comes from Adelges cooleyi, assembly GCF_023614345.1. Taxonomy (NCBI): domain Eukaryota; kingdom Metazoa; phylum Arthropoda; class Insecta; order Hemiptera; family Adelgidae; genus Adelges; species Adelges cooleyi. Next base: position 1,642,205 of record NW_026095761.1, read on the forward strand.
ATATTTACATTTCCGCCTAATTCATTATTATTTTTCTTGTACGGAAAAAAATCAATTAAGTATAAATTCTGTCTGCAGAAAGATGTAATTTGCTTTTGAATTAACCAAAAATTTAATTTTTTTTTTTCGCGCAATCGCAAAAACCAATTTTATCTTTTTGTGTACTGAAGTATTTTAATTACGTTTTGGAATGCGTCTTACCTTCCAGTTAGTCTGACGAAACCCTCGAGGAATATCGATGGACTTTTAATAATAATACAGCGTCAGAAAGTACAACCTCCACTGAAACGCCATAATTTCTAAAATAATATATGATATATAAAGGGAAGTTCTTAAAACTTTCTTAATTATAAGCGCCAAGATAAATTATTTAATTTACGTAAGTTATACGTTTATTATAGTTTTATTCAATATTATGTTACTTTTAAGTTTATTAAAATAAATGTTAAGATCATGTGTACGATGAAACATTTATATCCAGTTAACTGAAAGCTCAAAAAAATAAACTTTTGTGCTTTTAAAATATTTAGGGCGTTTACAGATGTGTATAACTTCGAGAATAGACATATTTTAAATGTTTAGTAGGGCCAATAAGGGTAACTATAATCTATATGCAAATGAAGCAAGTGTGTTTAGATGTTCTATTTAGAAATTAACAAGCAACATTGATTGTTGTTTTTATTTCGTCATAGATGAACGTATATTATGATAAAGTATTTTTAATTGATACTAAAAATTGTTATTAAAAATATTCGTTTTCCTTGTCCCGTTAGCTTACCATTGCGCAATCTGACCTAAAAAAACATATACTACTTAATACACCTAGATGGCTTGCCAATTAGGGTCTTCCGAAAACTTAGCAAATCACAATCCAAGTGTTTATTTATTTTGATTTCGTGACGTTATGTTCCACAAACTCTACGTATTCTTATTGATACAAATTACCCTTTTTGTTTATAAAAGTTAACAAAAGTGTTTCATGTAACTGTATTAATAACCCAAATAGTATGAAATATAATTGCTCGTTTTACTTATATTAGCTTTTTTTCTGTTTTGCATTATTCTGGATATCTCTAATTTCAAAGAACGGCCTCCGTTTCTTAAACACTGTCAAATGTTTAAACATTACAACTTATTACCTTATTAGTTATCCCCGTACAATTTATTGTCAACTATTCAACATGAACTATGTCTTGCTTGTAATTTCTTAATGTTTTTTTTTTAATTGTATCTCATATTTTTTCTTTAATGTAATAATTGAGATCAAATTCACTTATACTTGTTACGTTTACACCAAATATAATTATATAGTTTTTGTTCTTTTTATATTTCTTATGCTATTGGGCAGAGTTCACAAACGGCCAAACGAAGGATCTCATACAATATGATGGTTTTTATTATTTTTTTATTCTTGTATGACTGCTAATTATCAAATGTAGACTCAATATGATGTGTATATATCAATGTATTTATGAACAAAACCATATACTATAGTAATGTAGACGTGATTATGATCAAGTTTTGGGTAAAACAATAAGTAAACGCTTGCATATCAATTAAATATTATATTGTAAGACGTAAGTTGACTTGTAGTTGACTCCATACACTACATTTGATAGGCGGGACATTTGTAAACTAATTGGGTACCTAAATGTAAGTGTAACTTTGTTTATTGTAAATGAAGATATTTTAATTTTAATGGATGTACTAAACATTAGTTGTAACAAGTTATAGAGTAATATAAGAAAAAAAAACATTATTAGTTATTTGTATACAAAATTATTAATTGTATTTTAGCTCCGTATTTGTTTCAACTTAATCTGCAATGTATTATTGGTGGAATTAAAAGTGTGCGTTAAAATTTAATTGGTGTTTCGATTGCCTAGTTAGAACTAGACAATGTTTTTAATTTCATTCGCATCTTAATTGTTATTCTCAATCTTATTGACCGGCTAATAGCTTGGCGTTCGTCGTGTTAAATATAATAATATTATGTCCCATTAGACATTAAAATAATATATATTTTCAGCTAGAAACCCGGTTTTCGGACCAACGCGCCGGAATCGTTGACATACGCGGTAAACACGGAAAACATTTATATATGTTTTTTTCTTCTTCCAAAACGACGCTTTTAGTTTTCTGTCTCGCGATTGATAAATCTATAATATTTGTAAATGTGTTTTTTTTTTGTAATATATCGTTTTGATCTACTCGATCGGCTGTCAGTGTAGTAAAATATAGTGGACTGGCATAGTATTACATTACACACGGGCACACAGAGAGCGGCTATATGAAAATCGCGGCCGGGTCGGCATGTATGCCGGATTATGCTAAAGACGCTCGTGGGACGGACCGAGAAAAGGAGGTCGTGGCAATAAAAACTTATAATATCTGTGTAGCCAAAGGGACGCGAAAACAAAATGTAAGGCATCCAGCGATATTGAGAGGACGTATACGTGCTTCGGAAAACATGTTTACCGACAACACTCTCCGTTTGGGTATTATTTTTTTCGCATATAAACAGCAAGCGTCCTTTTTTTTTATCGACATTCAATTCTCTTCGACCGGATCGCCACTATGTCATGATATTAATAATATGTTAAGAGTACACAAAACACAACAACTCAACTAGTAAAAAATAGTGCAGAAATACGGAGGATTAGCCGGCCAACCCCTTTTGCATGTGGGGTTGGACACTTGAGACATTTACCCAGGCCATTTCTAAGGAGTAAAGTATAGGTAATTTTTCGAAAAATCCTAAATTAGAGTTTGTACTATAATGTAAACTTATTAGTATATTAGTAATGAGGAGACTTTGTTGGTGGCCATTTTTTTTTTTGTCAGACTATCAGACAATTTTCGTCCCATCAAAACTGCTTTGCGCGGGCCAAGTATGTTTCGATATCTATACTTAATATTTGTTCATAAACAAATTAAAAAAGGAAAAAAATAATGAATATATATTTACAAATGAATAATTTTGATTGTGCTTATAAAACAGATCAACAAACTTATTTTTGGTTGTACTGGTAAAATTATAATTAATTATGTTCTACGTATGCAACGTATAAATACGTGACAAATAACCGAATAATAAATGATTCAACAATATATAATTTTTCAAAAGTTGTATAATAAATATTTTATTAGATATAATGTAGCTGTTATAAAACTAGTCACCAAGTTTCATTGCTGAGACAGTGCTGTAAAATTAAGATAACATAGTTTATGTGCATGCTAAAAAAATGTTGACTTGAAAATGATGATATTTTATAATAACTGTCGTATTTATATTTTTAAGTTCCTGTTCGGGTATAATACATCATTCCAATAACCTGGTTTCCTTGCAATATAAACTTTGTAGTGTTTAACAAAATGTATGATCAATTGACTAATGCAGAAATCGAGTTAATCGGTTTTATAGAGGTATCACCTTACAAAGTTTCAGTAAGCTAAACTTTTTAGTCAAATTTAAGTATTAAACTAGCATCCATCAAATATCAGAGAAAAAATACATCGGCCCATATTGAAATGAATAACGCGGCGTTACTCAAAAAACTATTTGAATTTATTTATCATGTATGTGCGTTTCTGACGTTTGTTGGCATTAAAGCAGCTAAAATACCAAAAAACCTACTCGGTATATTATGCAAAAATCGTTATTATACAAAGTAATTAAACGGTGATGTTTTTTCAAAACTCAAAGAAATTCATCAGTTTTAATGTACTTTTAATGGTCTTGGAATCGATTAAGCGACTATGCGTTTTTTCCCATTCAAGAGTTATGAAATATGGTTGGTTTTTTTTCCGTCGTGGTATTTTATTTGTTATGTTTTTATGGTTTCGTACTTTTAAACACATATAGAAACATATTTTATAATAATATGCCTACTGAGATATTTTCCAAATACAACACTCCGTGGAAATATTCTTTGGGGTTCCGATTAGGTTATAAAAAAAAACTTTGACTCTTAAAATTAATGATACTGAACTGGACGAGTTTATGCCTTTGCGCTAATTACTTTTTTCTTTTGAGTCTTCAGAAAAAAACTGCGATAAGCATAGTAATAATAAATTGTTGGTAAAAATTATTCAAAAATGTAATTCTAATTTAATTGCTGACAGTAAACAGGTTCGTGGGCGAATTCAATTTGTATGAATCAAGGGATGTGCATCACAAATGGGGTCAGAATTTTTGAACAAGTTTTTCTTGTGTAACTAACGACTTTGCCGTGATATAATAAATATGCTAAATTCAACGTAACAGTACACTTGTGTTCACTTAAAAATTAAGACTTGTAATTAAATAATTTTATCACTTATCGAATAAAAGAAAACTAATATTTGATTTGCCAAAATTGTATCTACTTACTAATAAGTTCTTGATCAGACAATCTAAAGCGTTAGGCTCAGTGAACTACATACTCACATAGTATACTCAAACTATAAAGTATATAATAAATAATATATTTCATATCGAAATGAAATTATATGCCTAGAAAGTATATTGTATTTTAGCAATGAAATAGGACACTAGAAACAACGTACACGATTTACCGTCCAGTATATATTAAATCCGTAGCTTACCTATTTCGAATTGAATTTAAAAGATAAGAACAATTTATGATACGAGGGAAAAAGGATATGAAATAAGAAGTACCATAACTATCAACGTTATAGTTGGACTAGCAAAACTGTCCCCGGAGAATAAAAAAAAATAAAGTTGTCGCGAGCGAAAGTACCTAAAGACATTTAAGTCAAGATATATTTATTAGATATATTATGTTCTACCTATTCTCTTTAGGTCTTCGAGTAATCTAATACCGTAAGAATGCGCCCACGTTCAGCGTGTGTTCGAATGAAATATAAAACTGTTGCAATAATTTGATTTAAACCACTAAATTATTAATAATGAGTATAGTATATTATCATTGCCTATTGAATATATATCAGCAATTAATAATCCAAAATTATGCTATTCAATTACAACAAAACAAAATAATAATTTATACACAAAAATCAAAATGTATCCGTTCTCTAATTGGCCACTAAATAAACATTTTAATAAAACTTTGTTTAAAAAACAATAATAATTACGCTGAAGATATTATTCAAAATGAGTGTTTGTTGGTATACAAATTAGTATGTGAGTTAAGAACATTTCACGCGAGATTAACGTTTTGTATAAACGTTATTTTATACTTAAAAAAGACTTAAGCTTCTGGCGGAATGCAACGCATGTTGTGGGTTTTTTTTCCATAAGAAACATCACCACGTCGACAATATAACTAATCGCACTTTTAGTCGTTTGCTGTTGAGTTAACAATTAATTCATTTACCCAAGTAAAATGTAAATGCCTTACCGAGGCTAGTGCTGAGACAAAATGAATTATTAATTTCAAAAAATAATAACAACAAAATATTATCATTATTCATATTATATACATATATTTCCGGTTTAGCAATTAAGTCCGTGTAACTGTTATGACCAAAAATGTTGAATGACCATATTATGTTTAATTCAACTGACATAAAATACTACGTACTATTTATCATTCTATATAAAAAAAAAACTGATTATATAATTTCTCGCACTGTCAATGTGTTAATATTAATTGTGAAATGTTTGTAAGAAAACAAAAATTAACAAACAAATAATTCTATATAAACAGAAGGCACTTTATTACCCTCGTATAGTATAATAAGCAAACATGTCCAAGTGTTTTCCAAGGCATTTTGCTATAACCGAACCAAATCGTTGTATTTGAATATTTCTTAATATTTTCGTTACACGTGGAAATGAATACAGCGTGAAATGTTTATAAAAACAAAACGCCGGTAAATGATTAAAAATATTGTATAAAATGTTAAATCTTGTATACGGTTAGTACGGAGGTTATTTCGGATAACAATTCTTTTGTAAAAAAAAAAAATATATATATTACAGTGCATAATATTGAAAGCATTAATTAAGTATTAAATAAACTATACAGCAGATAATTCAATTGGACAACAATGTTTCTGCAGTAAAAAGTATTATTTTATTATTAAAGAAACCACGTTTGGTATTTTTTATAATAAAATCAAATCGTATATCACGTTGTTAAACACTTAAGGCCTTTGAGCTATGGTTTTGTGCTTGTTTTTTTTTTTTGAGCGACGAGACTAAACCGAAAATATATATTAAATATAACAACGTGGTATCATCTTTAAGGATATATTTGAGATGCACCAAAAGTATTTTATGGAACCAAATAGAAAAATACAATTTTAATTAACCGCAAAACGAATACTTTTAATTATTTATCGAAATTATCATGCAATTGATGTAGTTAATTTAAATGATTAGCCGGCGTCGGCTAACTAATAAATGATCATATAATAATGATAGATACTAGTTTATTATAAATGCTAAATTAGTCATTACTCATTAGTAGGTATACTATTAGGTATAACCATTATTATACTTGACAAAACACTTTATTAAAAATAAAGTCTTTCGTGCACTTGCTAAAACTTATATTTTATAATAATTGTCATACTTCTACAACAATAGTATTAAGAAACTTTGTTCACGCTCTAGAAATGAAAAATAAAATCAACTGTATTTTAATAATTTGTCGAAAAGCGTTTACTGAAGTTTGATTAAAGAATATCACAAAAGATATTTAACTTAAATATAGTTATGACTTTCAATTTAGAGTGTAATATATATTACTACTCGCAGTTAACACTTTTTTTTTTGAAAGCGAAACTTTATTATTAGAAAATATTATGAGCAATAATTATTTATGTTTATAATTTTATTAATGTAAAAAGTTGATAAACGTTATTGGAAAACTTAAATTATTTGTTTGTGAATAAAAAAGGGTATTAACGTTTTACAAAAAAGTTGTTCCAAATTAATTGATCATTTGGGTGCAGCTATTTTTAAATGTTTGATAAAAAAGAGAAGTTTCAATATGGAATCAAAATAAATCACAAATGGAACATATGCGACTGAAGGATACACGGTGTTGTGTGAATGTGTGTAATATACATTAAAATATGTTATTATTTATCACTTCCCATACCTTAGTAACGGGAGGTGGTCTTTTGCCACGCAACATGCGTTTTTCGTGCAATTTTTCAGTGTACCGTTTTCATTTTTTTCTACGCACATATCTAATGATGTATTATTAATATTAAAATAATGTTACTGTGCATACATAGCAGCATGATGTATATTTAGGAGATCAATAATCGGTTATTGTAGAAAAAAAAACTTCAATATAATATTATAATATGTATACCTGGTAAATGATTGCGTTTTTCCACGAGGTATTTTCACTGGGTTCAAGATTAAAAATCGTTAAACTTGTAAGCTCACGAGTTGTATTTACTCCGTGTTCTCGAAAAGAAAAAAATGTATGTATTATACTTTTCCATATTAAATGCATTAAACGTTTTTCGTACTAAACAATATCGTGACAATGAATACCTACGGATAGATTGTACTTGCCATGGTCATCAGCCGCTTTATACATATGTTTAATGTTTTCTTAATACTATAATAACGTATGTCTGACACATTAAACTATTTGGTTTACTTTTACTAAAACGACTCTATCGTGATTTTATCTAAAAAATACTTTAACCCATGACAAGTATTATAATAATGTACAATGTTAAAAACATTTAAAAATAATATGCTATCTCTTTTGTCAAGTGACTTCACTTCTCTTTTTTTAGTGTACTTAAACAAATTTGACTAAAATATGTGTATACATTATATATTTTTATTTTTTTTTTATGTTGCAACATAAGTTTTTTTTACTGTATATTTATACTTTTTACAGCATTTGTGTAATTTTACTTACAAGAAAATGGATTTATAAAATCTTCGCATGTTCGCTTATTAGATGTCTGTGAAAATAAAATATTTTAATAAACTAAATAAAATTAGTATTACCATTAGCACACATTTTGTGTTATATTTGATTACATTTTGTAGCCAAAGATCAGTTATGATATTTTATAAAAATTAAAAATATACTGAAAACAATAAAACCTTGTTTTACTTTTCTTCATACATTTAACCGTATAATTATATTATATGTTGGATCTATAATTTACCTTTATTAGATATTACTAATGTTATAAATACAAGCCCTAATTTGTTTTTTTACATTCAAACCGTGTGATTAGGTAAACACTATGGTATTAATTAAATCCATTTACTTTATACTCGAAATGGGTCTGTGATATACTAACAATTAAAATTTTTCGCGGTTTTGTGTTGATTTATTTCAAAGTTCTTGAATTACATGCTGCCACTGTGTAAACAACTGTGTAAAAATTGTATATCGAGTTTCACCATCACACAATATACGCAACTCCATTGACGTTTGACCTAATAAATTCAGGCCATATGTCGATAAAAATTGATGAAAAGTGACTCATCCATAAACCGACTAGACGATATCATATGATTTTATTTTTGAGGTAATCAAATTTAACAGACACCTATGGCTGTGCTATTTCAATAACGTGATTTGCATATACGAAAACGAACAATGTTGATTGATAAAAAAAAAAACACTGCTAACCAATAAGTATCGACAATATCCGTTTATGTATGAGCATATATTTTCAGTAAGGTACAATAAAGCAAAGGTAGTTAAGTCGAAACTCTAGTTATCGATTCAATGTGTAGGCAAAACGCCGTTTACAGTTAAATTTACAATTTTCACGTTTCATCAGTACCGGCTGTGTGCACAATAGTATTATAATATATTTTATACGAGCTCCATTAATGCGCGGTTAGTGGCAAACTGTTGGTCAAAAATATTACACATGTTTTTTTTTTTGCATCAACGTTTTCGGTATAACATCTGTTACTTATTGAATTCGGAAATATCCGCCAAGGTCAAATGTGGGTCAAATTTTTTTGGCGAAGGGGTTGATCGTTTAATTAATAAATATAACGTCGCTAAACCTCTGATGTAGAGAACACGACGGAAACAACAATAGTCACATAATAATAAAAAAAGGCCAGCACAGTGGAGGTAACAGGTCTTAGGGGCTATTAAGGCGGAAAGTGAAGAAATAATTTTCAAATAAACCCTTTGATGCAAAACTACAGATGGAATAAATTAAAATTGAATAAAACAATTTTTTTTAGAAAACCAACACGTTAATAATCGATAATGTTATTTGATGATATTATGAGCTTTTCTAAAACAAAATTTGAGACTACAGATTTTAGATATTTTTTTGGAAAATTGTAACAATGTATACGTGTATACATGTTTAATAAATTAAAATATTGAAAATCAACAAAAACGGCGATTAGTAAACATCATCTAGTAACAATGTATAACTTTATAAGAACAGTTGTACTGAACATATATAAATACGCCGCATTTTTTAAAATGTCAGCCCTCTCCTTCAAAGTTGAGGAAAAACTCAAAAAGCTTTTATAGCTTTTAACTTAACTACGGTCCGCTGGTGCTGTTTAAAAATAGTCGAATTGGTTCAAAATTTGGATGAAATATTCTTCAGAAAAAAAAAATCAAAAATCGTTTCCTTCAGAAGAGTGAAAATTCTTCTTTATTTATCCTTTTCGATTGTGTGAACACCGTCTAAAACCGACATTAGCTTTCATCTTATTTCGAATTTTGTGACTCCCACACGGTTTATACTGTACGCCATTTTTACGGTTTTAATTATATTATATTGGGCGAGGTTTTCGGTATTAGGATAGATTAATATCTTTAACTATTTGATGGAAAAACAGTTTAAATGAGTATATTTAAATTATTCAATAGCCTTTTTGATTGTATGAAAAATTTCTATTTTTTACATTTATAGTGTAAAAATAGTATAAAAAGAACAACAATAGCGTAACCAATTTATAATTCTGATAGCATGTAATACTAATGTACTACACTATCTGTTCACTATAATACGGTATTGGTACATGCATAGCCGCGCAGGTGTGTATGAATGTATGTATAATGTATGTATATATACACAATCGAAACACATAAAAAAGTTAGTGCTTTCGACGAGATGAAATGTGAAACATTGCATTTTTTATGAACACACGTGTTTAAACTGAAATGTTCAGGGACTGGATGGTACGCGTGTCAACAAACGCGTCGTCTCACAAGTTTGTAAATCATTTATCAATCATTCTCGCTGTCGTCGATTGTCAATAAGTTGTCACACGTTTTTAATTTAAAAAAAAAAAAATAGTATTACATGCTCTTGGTCGGAGAGCGCACGGCTGAACAGCGCAGCGGCAGACAAAGAAAAGTGCGACGTCGTAGTTACAAATACTTCACCGCCGACTAAAAGCGTTTAAAGCAATATAACTTGTTTATACCATTTGGACAGTCAGTTAAATAAATGCGATCACGGTTGCTCGTTAAAATGTAAATTTAAGAGTTAATTTTTCAATAAAAGCGTACAAGTCGTGGTGGTGTAGACTCGTAATTGCGTAGACCGACTCGAAAGTGCTTTGGTAGAATAAAAATAAAAATTTACGAATGATAATATTATAAATTATTTATACGTTTTTTTAACATAACTGTCGAGCGGTAAGCGTTACCGCGGTTAGTGTTTAATTTCGTACTCGGCATGCATTAGCATAATATTTATATTATTATGATTAGTATTTGACATAAATCAAAAAAATGGCGGCCCGGTGATAGTTCAACAACAACAAATTATGAGGATGCTTAGCCCGACCATTGCTTTTAAGCCGATGTCAAAAGGCAATAATCTAAGTCGGTCATTCTTTGAGTAGTCGCCGTTCACTGTATTATAGCGATGTCGCTGTGTCATTGATAAAGGCTATAGGCTAAAGGCTAAAGATGGGACGTTAAAAAAGTGGCTAGAACATAGTTTACTACAGTGTTTACACTGTTAAACTATAACCTAACTGCTAACAGAAACTTAATGGACTAACTCGTTAATTTGGAAACACACGATATTTTAACAAAAATTACCGTCATAAAATTTGTCTTTTATTTTAAAATACATATTTTTTCTCTAATAGAAAATTTAATAGAATATTACACACTATAGCAAGTAAATCCAGAAACTAAAGAGCTGAGCTTAACCCGGAATAAATCGAATCAAGTTTAAACTGACTTTAACTGTACTAGCACTGCCTTGTGTATGTTTTCCACTAGTATATCTGATGTGCTGTGGAATATATGACTTTTCCCGTCAGTTAGACAAACAGCGCTGATCCTTTAGTTTAATTAAATCTATTACGATTTATTTTTAATAGATCCTCTCTGCAGACTGAAAAGATTAAAATTACTTTAGCTTATACAACAATCGACCAGCAAACGGATTCAATTTTTCCACGACAATAGCACAGGCCGAACGAGTGGACTAAATGTTTGGCCTCTCTTTCTTTCTTTATATATATATATTATTATTTTTTATAGACTTCTTAAACTAAATCACTTGGTAGAGACTTTAAGCCGGTCCGATCTTGTTTGTACAGACATGCACACAATTTATGTAATCCAGGAGTTTTATACGCCAAACGGGTAAACGAATTAAATGACTCGCCGTGTTTACATTGATTTGGAGAATGATTTGATTTTCGGCAATAAAAACGTTTTGATACTGTGTGATATTAATTAGTATAAAATTCTTGTCGTTGCGTATCATGATCGGCTAAACATCACTTAACATGTCTCGTGTGTAGATTCTCATTCTACGTTTTGATCTCATTCCAAATCGGAATAATAATAATAATGGCCGGTCAAGAAGCAATAATGAGAAGGAGGAGGATAAAATATATATTACACGGACGAACCATTGTCCGTTAAATGCATACACAGTTACGATATTATACCTACCACTTCATATCGAACTGGGTCATCAATTTTGTTTCACAACGCATGGAATTTATGTAATATGTGTACAGTTTATGGAATCAATGCAGTCTAACCCCCTCTTTTTGGATGCCTGCCCGTACCGCTGTAAAAAGAGGAAGCTGGACCGCATACTAACCCCATGCAATTCGAATATCGTGTAATTATTGTTTTGCTATGCAATTGTAGTCCCGACGGGAGTGCACATGTGTATCCAGAAACAACGCATTACGCAACGAGACAAATTAATCTGTAGTTTATTTAAGGTTATGGATTTTTGATGGGTGTTCAGTAGACCGACTTTTCTAAGGGTCTACCAAGTGTATAATAATAATATAGCCGTTTTCCTTTCCAATCGCAACTATCTGTATTAAACTAAAATTTTAATATTGAAACAACCGTGTGGTATTCGGATTATAAAGGTAGTTCGCATTAAGCCCAATGCAAAACAGTATAGAAATGTATCGTAATTCACACACACGCGCGTGTTATGAAAGCCGGCTATTTTCCGCCTTTTAGTAAAAAAATATTTATTTTGAGTTGATACATTTCAATTACGTACAATTTATAAAACATAAATGTAAAATGTAAAATTGTTGTAATAATTTTGTTTTATAATTTATTGTTCATTCTCCAATACAGATTCCATCTGATTAAACAACAATTAAATTAATCGACAATTAAGTATTACTACATAAGCACATCATATTATGCAGTGTGGTCGGCAATTTATGTCTGATAAGACGTTCAATTGCATGAATGAGGAATTTCGGGGTAGAAAATGTTGAGAGAAATGTAGTACTATGTTTTAACTTTTATCTACACACACACACACACACACACGTGTAGCCCAGCTACATTGAACTATACAAATAATTTCCCTTGCAAACAACTTGTTTATTTGTTTTTCTCAAACTTACCAATGTGATTTTCCTTTCTAAAAATGGGGCCAACAACTTTCCAGACTGTGTTTAGGTATTATCAGCGCGACCATGTACCATTTTCCTCACAGAAAAAGTGATTAAACTAGGTTTACGGTGGTCTCAAAAATGTTTGTAAACTGTCAACAGAATTTACCCGCTTACCAGTGTAAATTGTTTTGATTTAATAGAAAACGGTTTGTAATGAGTGAATTAAAGTTTAGACAAAAAATAAGCAAACATTTATTTTTTTTTCAAATTTTACAGAAACAAAATCAAACGGTTGAAATCTTTACAAGACAAGGTATATGTATAGATGCTTAAAAATACAATACGGTATATTAAAGAATATACGGCAAATATACCTATGTCCTTGTAAATTCATATTATTATTGAACATTTTATTTTCTCAATATGAAAATTTTCATAAGACAATTATTAAAACAAAAATTGTAAATTCTATTTCGATAATATTATATTATTATTGACTTCTTTTTGCCGTGTTCTCGATAAAATATTGTTTGTGAAAAAATAAAGAAAACTGCGTCACGCAAAAAACTTAAACGGACAAAGCACATTGTTTATTTTATTCTTTTAAAAAATACTTCTCTGGAAATAAAATATTAAATTGACTTTGTAACTTATTCAATTTGTTGTTGACAATATATAACAATAACTAAATTGTTGGCTACACGTTAAACCTATACACATATTATGTTTGCACGAACGTAATATATTTTTCACAAATAAGCTGGGTAATAACGTTTTATTAGAAATAATGGCGTAGTTTTATAATACATTTTTTTACCGGTAAAATATGTTTTACGTCCCTTTTTAAATATTTATGTTGAAAATAAAACTTAATCGTTGCGTAACGGTAAGTTTTCAATTAGGTATTCAAATTATATGGTATAGATTATCCAGTACCCACACAACAATACATTTAATGGTTTAAACGTATGCCTTACTTTTCTGTCTGTATATTAATTATCATTAATGCCGTTAATTAAATTTTACAACGCTAATAGTGCATACTTATTAATATACGTCCGGTATTATTCTAAGTTTATTATGGTAGCGGTTTATGAACTAAAAAAAAATAAATAAATAACCATTTGCACGACTAAATTATACTCACTGATAGTAGTTGGCTGTATTGTGTTAATTGTTCTAGCACACGCGTTACAAAAACAAAAGCCGCTTCTTGTCGATGGAACTGAAAAAATACAAATTTCATTACATAAAAAATTGTGTTGAAAACGTATAACGTGGTCAAAATTGGTTTTGGCTGTATACGAAAATAGACTACGCGCATCAAAGTCAACACAACTCGGAAAACAAAAACAAAAAGTGCGTAGAGTAATAGCTAGGTGGATAAGTTGAAAGTGTATACCATTGTTTTATTGTTATTTGGCAATATTAAAGAACACTATTGTATGTTTTGTTATTAAAATACATTTTCTCCTAAACAAATTAGAATAATTTCCATTTAATTGCTAAACCGCTGATGATGTATTTTATAAAGCCTATTTGTAATAAGTATAGGAGTTCGACAGAATGATATCCGTAGTACGCAGTACTAGTTGATGGATCTGTTTTGACTTATGATATTTCAGGCAGATCACACAATGGGCTTGTGAGAAAATAGCGTATAATATAATGGACAAAATTAGTTATGTATTTAGTTGATTGTTTTAGTGAGCACTCCAAGTTTAATTAGCCATTTAGACGAATCGAGTCCTGACGCGGCTGCACTTAAATTGTTTTAGTTTAATTTGACGAAACTGAAACAGTAGTTTTTGAAATTGAAAACAAATTGGGTAATTTTTTTACATGCAAATGATTAACAATTTTAAAAATTATTTTGGTGGTTTTTATATCGTGTGATATCATTAATATTTTGTCGAATGAATAAAAAAATATTTTTAAGTTATTTCTGTAAACATTAAATTTAAATTTGTCACGTTTGTTGACAGTCTTAACCAATGTATTGTTAATGTAAATAAAAAATGAGTTTTAGTGTTTTTTTTTAACGGCGCGGTTCACATACAATTATTTATTTTTCATCGTATTTCGATAAAATATACTGGCTGTACAATTATTGAGTACATAATATTATAATTATTTGATTTGCGTTTTAAAACGTAATAATATTAACCATAAAAAAATACTGCTTTGATGATAAAAGGATAATAATTTTTAAAATAATCTCATCGTAAAGTAAAAATAAAACCCGGTGAGTTATTTTTGCGTGTCGTACAATTTTTATGTTTTTTCTCCGTTTGTCCAATCAACATAATACAAAAAAAATAATGGGATTTATGCGTTGTACAATTTTATATATGCAAATTTTACGCTGCAATATTATCTGCGGGTCCGGTCACTATTATATTATTTATGATTGTGTATTCCAATTGCTTTTACATGAGCACAGTAATATATTTTCGAATTCCACCGACGTGACTTTACGAATAAAACTATAACACATTTTTTAAACATCATTATTGTTATTGTTATTATGATTATTATTATTACTATTGTTCGATTCTCTGCGTGTCGTCAACGTGAAATAAAACAAATTCGAGTACGACCTACGGTATAGTCGGTGTGCATGTTTGGGTGTAGGATCAAAAGCCGAATATTTATTTTTTTTTAGTACACGCGGTAGTAGTAAAAAATACCTGTGTAATTTACTTAGTATTTCAATGCTATACGCTATTATTGAATTTCCGTTTTTTACTATTTACAATCAACAACATTAATGACAGGCGAACAATGCAAATATTCAAATAGCCACACAGCATACATAATCATCGTTGTCGGTAGTTAAAGTGCAGATTAAATTTTTGTTATCCATGAACATATGTATTAGTTGTACCAATCATGATAATATGTAGCTCACGTCTAGACGATTATGTGGTACCAATTAAAATAATATAATGATGATTGAAAACCGTTTGAGCTTTGAACAAAAATAGAGCAAAGAACAGGTATTCAACCCATTTGCTCATTACGTTATGATTTTTCCTGTGATAAACGATTTGAAAAAATAATGTACTTAAGTGTACAGCAAGTAGATTCCGCCCTCGTTTTGTAATGAAAAATTAGCAATTTATAATTCTCTGAGTGTGCGAAGTTTGACGTCTTTGGAAACTACCAAACAACTATACCCAATGATTTAAACGTACTATAACTTTCTTAAATCAATCTTCTATATTGGCAATATGAAATATAAAATGGTGTTAGCACATTATGTAAACACCATAAGCAAAGTGATAAATAAAGGCGTACCGTTTCGAAATGTAAGCCCGAAAATACAAATTTAAACGAAATACACTTAAAAACCTTGCCTTTTTTAATTTCATATTTTATGCCAAAATATTTTGAAAAAAAAGTAAAGAAACAGTCAGTTATAGCTATATGTTTCATGAAAAAGTTTATTATTTTTATTTTTATTTTCAAGAAAAATAATTCTGCTTTTATTTACTTTGTTTTATGATCCATATTTTATGGAAAATCCTCAACTAAAAATAAAACAATCTGTCTGAAATACTCAATATAAAATCGTCGACAAAAATTGACGATTTCGGGTGTATTGAAAATGTAACATTTATGATTTATTATATTTATTTATGTATGTATACCGACACGAGGTAGAAAATTCAAAAGAAATAAACGTAAATCGAAAATAGAAAGCAAAATCATAAATAAAGACAATTAGTTCATTACAACAAAATAAGAATCTCAACAATATTTTGGTTTTATTTTACAGTCCAAGGAAAAATTTAAGTCGTTGAAGCTTGTTGAGAATTGTCTTGAAAATGTTATGCAGAACCTTGTGTTTCGGGCTTATCGGATTTATGCAAGAATTCAAATTCCATCTGCACACAGAATTATGGAACAGTGTACGGTTATCAATACGGCTTTTTATAAATTGCAGAATATTAGGCGAAAGCACATTTACAGGAAATGGTACGTTTCGAAGGAATGTGCCGTTTATAATTACAGTCCAGTCTCGGTAATACAAATGTTTTGAAAAATCAAATATTGTTCAGGTTCTTTGAAAATGGCTATAAACTCGACGGAGTTTTAGTTTTTGTAAATAAAAAAAGCAAGTCAACTCAATCTGCGCATTTATTGTGTACACTTTTGTTAGTAACAGTATTCTTAGTAATAGAAAAAACATACAGGAAAAGCTTTTTAAATTTCAAGTTTCAATATTTTTTTCATAAAATACACAGTGCACAAAGTTAACTCATACTTGTTGATATTTATAGAAAATAGATAATGATATTTTTAATTTAAAAAACTCATAAAAAGACTAAGTTGTTTGACCTAAGCCGGTAAAAGATACCAAACGGATCATATTTTCGTTTTTATGATATTCCTTTAAAATATTTAAAAAGTTTTGCCCTTCGTGAGTAAATTTCCATTAAAAGCTATTTGCACACACAATGTGGACTACGTATGCTGCATACAATAGTAGTAAGTAAATTTCTAACCCAGATTTTCTAACAAAAAATAAAATGCATTAGGTGCGAGCGGCCAACGTCTAATGGAATACAGATTGTACTTTTTTTTGCAGTCACAACTTACATATAAACCGTGCAACAGCACAATGGTTTACCGAAAAGAAAAACTTTTTTTTTAAATGTAAATTCGGGTTTACTGTCAAGCGAATTTACAGAATGGCATAATCAAAAAGATTTTTTAAATTTGTTTACTTTTAAACATTTAAAACATCATACTTTTTATGTACATCCCATCGAACTTCAACTATATTGATTAAAAACCACGAGAATTATTTTTTTAAATTAATTTCCCAACCAATATAGATGGCTATAACCAATGGCAATATGTTTCTGTTTAATAATATTATAGGAAAACAACAGAGCCCAAATTTCGCCCCCTCGCCTATTTGATAGCATAGTGTTATGTGCTTTTTGACAGAGCGCTATTATTGCTATTAATACCTATCACAGAAACTTTTAAGTTATTGTTATTGCACTTGGAAACGAACACGCGAAACCCTACTCAAAAACATATAAATACATACATTGTAACTTTTAATAGGGCGGAAGGGGCTAATGTCTTGAATTACACTTGTATTTTTAATTGTACGCCAAACGGACTTCTCAAACCGGAAGAAGAAAAATTATAATAATAATAACAATAAAAAAACACGATTACAATAATAATTTAACACAAGTTAACGGGTTTTTTGTATTAATTCAATAAACCTTAAACCGTGATAATGTTATAAATGTTACGGGTCTGATGGTAAATGCATATTATTAATTACCCATACAAGTCGATAGTGCAGCATTTTCCAGTTAAAATTACCGCATAAAAACTAGACTAATTAATCAAAGTAGTTCTAATGATCGTGTTTGAATTATTATTCAGGAACTCAATTGCCGTTGTCTACGTCAAAAACTCGTTTTTCATTAGGGTGCATATTATTGTTATAGAACGTTTTACTTGTAAACGGTAAAACCGACATAATATTATGCAAAAACGTCAAATAAAATGTAACGAAACATCGGAATTGGCTATAATGAACATTCAAAAACACTTGCTACCGTACCTATGCAATAAATAACCTACGTCGTTTGCATAATACAGCATGGACGTTTACGGTTTAGACCATGTGCTTAAACTGACCCAAAATTATTTCTAGGATAAATTTACTGTAATTTTTCATTAGGAACGCTCCCGTGGCGTTCTACACATTCTAACAAAACTCTTAATAAGTATTAAGAGTTTTGTTATAACTCTTAATACTTCCACAATACTTCAGCAATCAACCTGGGATAGTCTAATGTACTTTTTTTTACCCTAGACTTTTAAGTGTTTGAAGAAGATTTTATGTGCCTAAACTTCTCAAGCCCTTCGTTATATTTTTAGATTACTCTTTTTATTTGCTTATTACATTGATTAGGCGTTTAAGAATATTGTACACACGGATCTATTTAAAATGAACGCTTTACTATTGTTAGTTTTCAATGGGCATGGTAATCATTAGTGGTTTATAAGAATTAAATAAGTTTTTTTATTTTTAATACAATACGACTTAATAAACGAGTAGTTAAAACGGTCGGGTCGAGTGTTGTTTTATACTAACAGAAAATACATTTTACAAGATAAACCAAAAACAGAATACCGCTTTTATGGATATTCAAATGTGTATTATGTCCACGTACTTGTGAACATATTGTCTTTAATTTCAAAGGACCGAACAACACTTTATCACTTTAGGGGATGATTTCATTTCTAAAAGCTGTTCAAAGACGGTGCCGGTGACGTTTGGTTGGCGTCGTTCAGGCGTAACGCCAATGCCAAAAATCATATCTTCGTCGTTTCTGTACACATGTAAATCGGATTTAAAACGGGAGGAGAAAATTTTGAAAAAATAATAACGATAAAAATCGCCGTAATCGCACATTAGCGAAATGGTCGAATTGCAGTAGCAAACGTGATACGTTTGTACATTAACGGCAATAACTAAATTGTACCATATTCTTGCCATCATTCATGATTTTGGAAAGTCGTTAGGTGGAAAGAACGTCTAACTCGTTTTATTGCATTTCGTTAATGTACACGCATTAGTACAGTGGCGAGCAACAACCGGTGAAGAAAAAAAATATACAACAACCACATTCCGTCCAAAGTTAAGACAGTAGGGAGGGCACTTAAGCGTGCGAACCGTATTTATAACCCCCGCAAAACATTCCGGGATAATGTACATAGAAAACCGAATAGCCGTCATCTACCCCCTTTGACCGCTGCTGATAGCCGGCACCGAATGCATACAATTACATATTATCATTTTTTTTTTTTTTTTTTGGTTTTCAACTAATCCGATACGAACATGTTACAAAAACCAAAAAAAAGTTTAGGCGCAATAGTATATATTTTACAAAATAGATCACCGTTTGTATCGATACTCGGATCGTTCCAATTTTTTCACTAATAGTATTTCGGAGAAAAAATGTGTAAAGTGATAAACTAGTGTTCACATAAAACAGTTACACGAAATAAAAGGTTAAGAACAACGAAGAGTCTTTAAAATTAACTTTTGTTTTGTAAATATGAATTTTAATTTATTGAAATACTATTAAATTCGATTCTTAACAACAAAACACTTTTATATTTCCTTATTTTTATTCTACAAGTTTATTACTAATTCTCGTTCTATCCAAGCCATAAAATGTATAAACGAGTAAACAAAATTTTGCCTGTCACAACTAGACAGGCGTAAGTCCAAAAATTAACATTTCCAGGCTATTGTAGAATATGATTTTGCGTTAAGTCTGCTTTTATAATATACTCGGGTGATAAGAGTGTAGTTCTAATCTATGTATGATTCATCATTACTTAAGCCTTTGTGCTCTCTTGAAATATTGGACTAATGTGTCATACGTGTCAAACATTCGTCTGGTTTCAACAATAAGTTACAGAATTAAAATGTAACTAACACAAAAAGAGGTATACATACCGTTTTACTCAATTGTCAATGCTTATATTAATTTGTAGAGGGAAAATGTTTTGCAGTTTATACATTTTTTTTTTTTAAACTTATGATTATTTTATAATACTAGCTTTACGAATTGAGTTTATATTGTGTCTTCTCTTGCTATGTATTGTACATGCGTGTTAATCTAAACAACTATATAGTTTAGCTTACTGAAAAAAAACCTAATACTAAAAAATAATATTGGCATTCGTTTTCTTTTATAGGTTCCAGTAAAATCGATACGCACACAGTTTTAGAGACATGTTGCTTGTTTTAGAACGTCACGTGTTTAAATATCCTGCGTCGACCTCTTCCTCTTTCAGTAAGTAATTATAATATGTACGACCGGTATGCCGCAATCGGTGAAGCAATAAATAAAGTCATAAAAAGCCCCTTAACATAAAAAACACATTTTCATTTAAATATGTATCATATTATGATATATAATATACGAAGCATAATGTATAATAGTGCGTATACTCAAAGTTTAAATCTAAAGTTCTTCATAGTCGTTAGCTGCTGTCCGTCGCCGTTTATGGCGAAATTGTGCTTCTTGAATTTTAATAATAACTATAAATATAGCGATTTAAGTCTGAAATAAAACTAAAACATACCTACACTTAAAATATATAATATAAAAAATATACATATAGCTAGATTGCCCTTGAACGTAAGTAGTATAAAGAATTTGTATGAAACAATTGTACACCAGAGTTAATATAAGTTTTCACACCTATAAAATATATCAAATTCTATATATTTAATATTTTTCGGACTAGATATTATGCAAGATGCATGTGATGCAGGATGTGATGACACATAATAAATAGTAAATGCGCAAATCTTATCATCTATTAAATACATTTTTTTCAATCCTTAGATTAGTTAAATTACTTTGATGGACCTCCACTCGTTCCTATCCATCACGAACATTATTGTACATATGCAATAATAATTTATTATAATTTATAAAATATATACACTAAGCATCAAAAATAAAAATAAACTATATTTTTAATTAAAAAAAAATACTTGCTACAAAGAACACTAAATACTAGTTTTCAGATAAGCGAAAAAATCATATTATTTAGAAGTATTTTCGTTCTACTGTTAAACTTATTTTTGTGATATACAATCAAAGGAATTATTCTGAGAAAATAAAGATCAGCATAATGTGTATAATTACACAAAAACTATTCTTGCTTTACTCTATATTAAACATTTTTTATTTAAAAAAAACGGTTTCTGTCATTTCTCCATAATAATATAGCAAAAGTTAGCTTGTGTATTATTTAAGTAAATAATATTTTCAGAACCTGTAAAATACTCAAAAAAGCAATTCATTAACCCAATTTTTTTTTTTAAACATTCAGCAACTTGACATTTTTTCAAGAAATGATTTGGTTGATTATTAAAGAAATTCCATTACACTTTGTGTAATATTTTATTATATTTTATCATTTATATACACACTTATTATATATGTTTATTCCTTTAATACATATATATGTATATTATATTATACAGGGCTATCCAAATTTAATGGACAAGCAATTTTCTAAGAAACAATTTATTAGGCTAAAAATGTTTTGCATTTTATAGCATAAACAAGTATAATTCGGTATTTTAAATCAAAATAAAAACCAAAAATAATGTCTTCATAATTCTGTGACGAACTTAAAACTCCTTGGGACATTTTGGAAAAAAAAAACATTTTTTTTTTTATATTTAAGTAATATTAATTATTTGGATTCAAAATATCATTAATAATTATTACTTTATTTTTAGAATGAAATTATGCGTTATAATTTTTCGTACAAGACCTCTTCCGAAACGGCTTAATAGTTGCGGTAAGTTTTTGTGTTTGTATAAGACATTGCAAGTGAGAAAAGAAATAAACATTGTGACTTGGAGGCGGCGGGTGTATTTGTATACTTTGTTTTTGGTTTTTATCTAATCAGAATTTGTGATCGGATTAGAAAAAAAAAAAAATGAACACTCGAGGAAATATGAGGGTAACCGTTAAATGGTGGTTTAAACAGTTTCCTTTAACGTTTGACGTGTTTACGACTGGCTTGTCCCGGGGATTTAGAAGCCCAGAATGGTTTCCAAGTAGTTGTGCAGCGGTTGAAGTTCGCCAGTTATCATAAATCTGGACTTAAAAATGTCATACATACATACATACATACGAGAAGTAGTGCTGGCAATCGACCGCAACCCCAACACTGGTATCAGTGACCCCCTCAGATAAGTTTAAGTGCAGGGATTCGAGCTGTTCGTCAAGCAAAACAATTGTGTTTGTCAAGTCAACCTAAATATTTTCGACCATCCGTCCTCCTTGGTTTCCCCCTTCCGGCGAGTGTTCTGTTTCTTTTTTAAAAGTGGTCACTCCTTTCAGGACCCATTATGTCACACAATGAGTCCACGCCACCGAACACTATCATTGTTCGATTGTTTTCGTTTGCAAACGTTTCATCCTACAGTAAACAGAATTTCGATTATTGGTGAAAAGCTGATAAAACAAAAACATGTATTCTGTGCTGTGTCGTTTGTGATGAAAACAAATTCCAAACGAAATTTAATTAAAAATTGTAATATATTTTTGTAACGGAGTAACGACCTGTCCGGGATAAAGATTTTTGGGTTGCTTATACTATTTCCGAATATATTTTCAATTTCTGGGTAAATAAGTTTTGACTAACGATTTACTCACATTGAAATTGTAATTATAATAATTGATAAAATGATACTTGTAATTTGGAACGTTTGAAAATTAGCACATTTAAAACTTAATATTTTATTTCTATTGTCTTTTTTATTAGTAAAAAATACAATGGTTCAACGATTCTATTGATTTCTCTAACGAATCGATCAGTTCTGTAATTCATAACTCATCTAGATTTTCATTTTAAACACTCATACGGGCCATTTATTTTTTTCGACTTTTTTCGAACGGTAAATTTTAAAAAAAAATACACAAAACGTGGTGTAGAAAATATTAAGAACTCAAAGCAGTCACCGGTTACAGGGTTGAACAGAGCGAAAATCATGTCGAATGAAATTGAAGAAATGTCGAGAATTATTAAAGAAAATAACAACGCTTTGGGGAAATCAAAGGAGTCGGTCATACCTGAAGTCGGTATATTGTCTGGCCAGCAGTAATGGATTGACTTCGCCGAATTTCACCGATGGTAAATTAGATTAAGCTGACACGTCGGTCGTCAACGAAACTGTCGTTCGGATGATCTCAACGATAGCAGAGTGATATTAAGGACGCAAAAACAGTCGTGCACGCCTCAGAGGAATCCATAAAGCTCCAACGCTTTCATGTGTATTGCGAACGAATGTTTTTGAAGTAAAAATAAGAGTACGAAAAAAGGCGTCACTTGGACTGTGCTTATACTGAATCGGAAATTGGTGCGATGGATGAAAGCATTAGAAAATGGGACCAGAACATAACTCAGTTATTTGTTGTTGTTTGTTTACTACAGAATAAAACGAGGCGTACTGCGATCAAGTCTAAGTGACTGTAGCGATTGTAGCTTACAAAAAAGTACGAAAACGACTGTACAGCTTTAAAGAAGATCAATAAATCAGTAAAATTCCGAGCATAAAAAAAAAAATGCAAGACACAGACGACTGAAAGCAGAAAGTGGAAGTGACCGTGGAAGCAGGAATAGCGAAAATAATATTCATACAAGTGAAATCAAACCAATAAATTAGCATAGAATACAGAATTGATACTTGCCAATTTAGTCTTGCTAACGATAAACAGTAACAGTACAGACTACAGAGTATACAATAATAGAGTAGGTATTTTAAAATTAACTTTGTGTTTCTTACAGGATGAACATTGTTTTTTTAAAGTTAATTTTGTCCCAGGCAAAAAATGAGTGGATTGAAGTTGTAACTCAAATTAAAACATTCGTTACTTTTAAGTGCCTCGGGGCCTAGTGTCATCAATATTCAACATTTCGCTAACTTTCGACTAATGTTATTACTTTGAACTCCAAAAGTCAAAACCGTTAGGGTATACTATTAAAGTATATATTTATTATGGTTTGACAATTAAGTTAAATATAATGATGTAATTGATATTCGCGTGTTGAATACTTGTTCAGCGTGATATTAACGTTAATAATAATACAAACAAAAGAGGGTTTTAAAATAATAATTTTAATGGAACAATCAACGCTCAAAAATAATGAATGGACAGAGGTAATAACCAACAATGCCAATACCATAGTATTGCCCGTTTAGTACCCATTTAGTGTATTTAGTACCTATTAGTACATTCCTATCGTGTCTAATGGAAAGTAACAAACTTTCCTTTGCGTTCATGTCCAATCATGTAAACTACTAACAAGAACATAATAGTATATTAATTATTAAACATTTTAATAAAATTCGTGGAACATTTTCAAATTATGATATATATCAGACGATCGGCAAAAGGTAAATGAAGGAATTCAACGAATGAAGAATAAGCTAAGCAATTTTTAATTATTTTGTTTGTCCGCCCACTTCGTCGTTTGGTAAAAACCGTGCTCGGCGCTTGTGTAATTTGCGCCCTCATACGATAAATGAAAATCTCTAAAATCGTCATTAATCTAATATGATCGGTAATGGATTGCAAAACGAAATACTAATTATTAATATAAAGCAACAAAGAGAGAGAGAAAACAGCCGTTAGTATTTTACATAGGTACAATACAACAAACAAGTCTGCTGTCCAATAATTGGTATATGTTTAGGGTTATTAATAATAATATTGATAATTATGAATAAAATATAAAGCAGTCTACATTAGTCGTCAAATACACTGAGTAAAATTAGTATGAACATTTTTATTCCATTTGGTCCCTCACTATGCTCGAAATTGTGTGTGCTGACGAAAGTCGTTGATACACCTACAGAGATGATTGGTAAGGGAAAGAAATAAAACAACTTTTAAACATATTATTATTGTAAATAGTAAACGATCTATGTGCCATGGAAAGTCTATTGTTTTGCTTAGGGTGAACTTTGTTTTTGGATATTTTGTTTATTCTACTCGCGCAGAGACTTTGATATCCAATTTATGAACGTTTTATCACGTTTCCGTATAACTATCACGTCCAGATAAGGTAAACACTACCAGTTTCGCGCTATGTGAACATAAATTATATATATATATATATATATATATATACCGTTTGATATTATATTGTATTATATAAACTCAAACCTGTTCGATATCGCCTGTCATCGCAAACTTTCGTATCGGTGGTTTGTTTCCGAAATTCGGTTAGTAATATGATAGTATACTATAGAGATGTGTCAAAAATTGCATATTCAATCTAATTTTTAGTAAAAATAAAAATATATAAACGGTTTTAATGTATGTATAAGAATTAAGTTTACCTAATATTTTGTTTCAGTAGTCTAGTCCATGTCTTTTCGTTAACGGACATTTTCAAACTAAACAATATTAATTGTTTGTTTGTTATAAAAATGACCTGTATTATGAATAAGTAGTATAAAAATAATTTCAAACCGACTATAAAATATAGTTTACCGATAAGTCTTGCAATAAATTGCATAATTTGCACTTTTTATGTATGTATTTTTCTGTACCATAAAAATGATAATACTTTATTATGCGCCAAACGCACTTGATACGTAATCTAATAATATTTAGCTATTGCATTTATGTATTTTGTATGTAAGTATAAAACAAATTTCCTCTCGTTAATATTATATAACAATTATTACCGTTATATCGACATAAATAAATTATGCTTGTATTTACAGCTATACTGTATTTTTGGTCATACATAAATTTATAATATTTTTTTTTTAATAATGAGAAAACAAATTTAAAAAAAATGTTTAGTTTTTGAGTTAACATAGGAAATGCTATCTAAAAAAATCATCGCCAACACTAAACCATGTTTTTTTATAAAATTGTGCTTTGATCCTTGTACGACCATCATCAAGTCATCGGGTACAAACTATTCAAACAATTATTTAATTAAATGTCTATTGAATCTTGCAATATTCCAGCGGTGATCAAATTGTATCGCCTATCTGACTGGTATCTAAAAAAACACTGTGACCACCATCGACGGATAAGCAGTACAGACACGATAGTTAAATCTCCATTTAAGACCTGTAGGCGTATTCTCTAGGTTAAAAAACCATCTATGTTCTCAGTCCCATTCATTCATTCACAAAACCATTTTGTAGTTAGTAGATAGAGTCCACATTATAGTTAAATAGTATATTATATAGTAAAATTGGTTAAAATATATTGCGAGTTTCATACCGTTCTTATTATTTCCCCATTATCGTACTTGAAATTATTTGAAAAACAAGCTCCAGCGAAATTTCATTTAAATCTCCATTTCACCCTATACATATTTTAAGTGTTCAAATGACAATAAATATTATCAGTAATTCTCGGTTGACACGTTTTGTGAATAATAAAATTAATCGCATAATTTCGTACGGTCGAATATGCATAGGTATTAAGTAGTGTATTTTTTAAACTAAACAAATGGTTATTTGCTATCATTTTTTTCGGGATTGCCGGATATCAGGCCCCCACCTTCATATTGTGATACTGAAGACCTTAAAACTTAAAATAAGTGTTATTTTAAATATCTACACTTATTTTTTCGTGAGAGATTTGTTGAAATAAAAATAAATGTAGCACTATAATTTTAAGTTTTAAGGTTTTTAGAATCCCAAGCCCTCTTCCCTGATCTCTGCCGATGGATATCCCGGGGAATAGAAGTAGTCATATTTTAGAATCATTGTACATTTTTGGCCGTTAAATTACACGTGTAGTGTAAAACAAACCCGTAAAGTTTGACATAGTCTGTTTTTCACCACGCAGTCGGTTTGATGCAAGGATAAAAAAAAAAAATTATATTCCTCTAAATCCGAGAAAAAAACCATTGCAGAATGAGCTGAATTGGTTGAAACCACGCGTGTAAACGTGGTAGTTACAAATAGAAGTATTATATGTAAGTTATTGATCGGCGCTAATGAAGAAATCGGCTAGACAAAAAGAAATCGCTGCACAAAAGTCGACGATAAATGCACTTTGCATGCCTATTCTCATTTTTCATTCGTTTCTTCGACTGTGTAGACACAGCAATTTATACATTTAATACATTGATCAATTCCACTGTCGTGTGCCACCATATATTATTATAATTTCTTCCTCTCTTATGTACTATACACAGCGGCAATACTAACATTGTATTTTGTTGAATACTCGAATGACGTTGCAAACGAAAGCTACATATTTTTTATCAACCGCAAAACTAAATCAATAACTTCTCTGCTTTGCGTCGAAGCTAAGACAATCTAATTTGATACCTGTTCATTTTCAAATGTATTAATATAAATTAAAACCCATCATGACAGTTCGTGACTGTGTTCAATAATAATTTGCCCTGATCAAAACATAACGCATACAACTGCATCATATAATAATTCAAATGATTGAACTGTTGAATTTACACTATATTCTATGGGTTATACTTATACATATTATAAAGATAATAATGTCACGCGTATGACAAATAAATATACAACAAAAGTCCGGTGGTTAAGTATTTCTTTTCTTTATATTTTGTTTACCACCGGGACACATGTAATGATAATATAGCGATGGTCTAGACCATAATGTATACACGTGAAATGTGATAGACGATTTAACATTATTAAGTAGATGCATTTCGCATTGGGAATTCTTGTTTCATGCAACCCCAAAATTGAATACATCACGAAGCAAGTATATTATATACATGTGTGTTGTGAATAGCATGTCAGTCACAACTCGGGTGTAATGGGGCGCTATTGTTGATTAAATATATGTATATATATATATATATATGTAAATTAATATGTGTGTGTAGTCTCGTGCTGCTGTTACTGATTAGTGTTTTGTCGAACACTATGTATCCGATTTCAATTGAAACTAAGTATTAACTAAACACAAACAATAATAATTGGGATGATATTATAATCTCGGTTAGGTATTTAAAACGTGAATAAATTATAATTTATAATGACGTTTGTCAGTAGCCACTGCAACATGATAATATATTAAAATAGAATCGCCATTGAGTATATTATTTTAGTCTACTTCCTTTGATATGTTGTAGCAGATTAATAAATCAATTTAATATTTTTTTTTTTCAATTAATAATACATTATATTATAAAATTGTTGGTTTTGTTATGATTTTTGCATAAAAAAAACTATAATCACTGTGTCGGAACAAAAATAAAAATGAATATTTTTTTATAACTTTTGTTGTTGTAAGGTTTTTTAAAAAAAAACGGAACAATTGCAATTATTGATTAAAACAACCTTAAAAGTTTAAACATTCAAATGTAAGCCAATTTTTAAATAAAGTCTAACTTTAGTGTGCTGCAATGGAAATTGTGGGCTTGGAAATTAACAAATCGATATTAAGATTTTACAATAACATTCATGAAATTATTACAAAGTATATTAAACATTATACACGTTTTTATAGAACAGTTCAATCAAAGAAATTTTAAGAATAGTTCAATCTAACTGCTAAGTGCTAACAGTATATCAAAGACCATATAATTGTTTCTTCTAAATGGTCTAAAAATATGTTTTATTAATAGTAGTTATTTGTTTGGCAAAATATAGCTAATATCTAACAAAATAAAATACATAATTACATTGTAGTTTTATTTTTCTTCGATTCTATTAATCGTCTCGTTTTGTCTCAAAATAAACAATTTATGCGCAGATATTCATTGGAAATCATTAAAACTATATAAATAACTAAGCCACCAGTTCTTTTATAATAGGAATCGCATGTGACACCAACTGTACTTGGTTAAAACATATATTTTATATCTTATGTACAGCTGTATATTATAAATCGTGTTCTTATTATATTTTTACTAGTACAGTACTCCAGACTTTTTTTTTTTTTAATTCGAATTTGGCAAGTAGTAGTTAATATAAAGCAAAAAAAAACAAAGATTATTTACAATCTGTACGATAAATAATTATTGACCCGAAACGTTTCTCGTGGCAACAATACAGGTATAATATTTGAAAATATAGCGTGTGGGTGTTATTGTTTTCTGGTATTACATTCGTTTGGTGTGCAACTCCGAGAGTTTTAATAAAGCATTTTCTTCTTTGCGACAACCGAGCATTGCGGCGCAAAACGGTCCATATAGCTTATCTCTGCCGGGGGATTTAACGGTTTTGCTTTATTGACCAAAATAATTGCAAAGGTCTTCTAAGTTGTTTTTGACTTTGCCGTCTGAACGCCCGCGAACCGCCTTTAATTTGTTGTCAAAACGACACGGACCAAAAAAACCGCACCGTCAAATATACCTCCTAATGGTTAATAATAATTAGTAACTGTAATGTATTATTTGTATTGTCATTAACACCAAAGATGGACCGAACACAATGTGTGTGTGTGTGTGTGCTTGCGTGTCAAACAAAACGGGCAGGCCGGCGATAATAGACGGTATACGGTAATGAGCAGAAAAATAGATAACATTTGAAACACAAGCGAAATGACAACACCGAAAAATGGAGTTAAATGTAACGAAAAACTAAAAAAATCATAAAACAATTTTAGTAGTATATTTTTTTTGAGTCGTCGATAATGACATATGAATGCGCTCAGGATTTGTTTGTACATTAACGCTTTGGTGAATTTAAGGTTTTTTTTTTTATAAATATTATGTTAACTTCTTTGGCCTCGATATGATGTGAGTTGATTATTTTTTTAATTTAAATTACGCGATCCTATATGATTGTCTAGATAAATAAAATTAACGAAAATTAGTAGACTTGAGCATTCTCTGAAATTGTTTTCCAATCATAACCGTCTTTAGTGACTATCCTGTCTATCACTTTAGTGGCATATCTAAGTATATATGTATGTAAGTGCTACTAAATTATTTTAACGTGTTCAATTATGAGACGACAGACTTTTTTTACATTAATGTGCATTTTTTTAATGTATACAAAACATGGATCTTTTAATAATAGTTTAATTCCGTGTGAGTTTTGATTAGCTGGGCAAAGTTATTTTTTTTTAAATATTAGAAGTTTATTTATTAAAAAGAAAAAGTAAATTAGTTAGGTTTACATTAAAATTTAACTCTGAAATTTTAAAATTGCCATTTTTAACGTTAAAATTGTTTTATCAAAAATATCATTATATTATATTAGTTTATTTTTCAATTAATAATTCACGAAACAAAATTATTTTACACAACTAAATAATAAAAATGTTTTTTTTCAAAAACCTAAATTTTCAATTTTCAAATGCGAATGATCAAAGAAATGTAAGATATTTTATAATAGTTACACAACGATCTGTGATAAGAATTAGCTTTTGAAAATAACTTTTGTTGTTTTAGAAATAAATCGTTAACTTTTCGATTCGTTTATGATCAGCTTTGGTTGTAGCGCTGATCCCTTGTTTTGAAACACCACTCGATTGTCTACTCATATACATAATAATGTAATATTATCATTTTTTTTTTCTTCTCATTATCCCCTTATAAACAGGGGTTTACGTACTTATGCTTTTCAAAGAAAATAAGCGAAATGATTTGACAATCGGATACGATATAGTCAACTGTCGAATTATTTGTGAATTGAGTGCATTAAAATGTAATATATAATGTAACAATTTACCGGTAAGACGGCGGTCGGCGGCGGGCTTTCCAACCGCGGAAATGGGCAGCCGGCGTGCGAAAACACCTGGTCGTGTGCGCCGGATGTGTAAAGGGTGTACGCTCGTGATTGGACAACGGCGCGAGTCGTGGCACGATCGCGGCGACGGCGTTACTGATACGGACACCGGCGGTACCGGCGGCACGGACAACGGCGAGCCGACCGGAAACTGGATGTGCGGTACGCAAGCGCTCGACGCCGCCGGCGAACACGGAACACCGCGAGCCGACCATGTTCGCCGACTTCGTTCGCGACCACAAAACCGTCGGACACGCGACAATCGACAACAGTATGTTCGTATGACAATATCGTGTAATGGATTGAAAAGTTACAAAAAAAAATATTTATACCTAAAATTGAGTGAGAAAAGCGATTATTTTTTTTTTTTAAATACTATGTCCGTTGCGACGATTTCCCCGGCGAAGGATGGTAAGACGAACTTGTGACCATCGTCGGCCAGCTGAGACATCAATTCCACAACTCCATCTGGACCCACAAGGATCGCAGAACAGACACTTCACATAAAGGCTGAAATTTGAAAACCCTATCAATTTCACAATAGTTTACTGGCCCGGGTGTAACTGAATAACAGTTATCTTTAATCATATCGAAACACCACTCGACGTTGAGTCTAGGTAAAAAAGTCCTGAGAAAATCACGATTAAGTACCAAAATGACCGAGACGTTTTGAAAATTAAAAACAAGTTAAGACATAAATCACACAAGTTAATAAAACAAAAATTAAAAACATTTAAATGACGAAAAATTAAAAAATATATTTTGTATTAAGCCAATACATATAAAACATTAAGCTATCATAAATCATAATGTTAACGACAAAAATGAAATTTTGTATTTCAGTATTCTCAATGTTAGTTTATGGTATAATATTACTCTATGTCAGGTAAAAATAACCAAATGTAAAACTATTATTCCTAATATAATAATATACATATATATGTATATTACAACCAAGACAACTTTTGACTAATCAGGCTAACTCAGGCTATTTACTTAATGCAATACATTTAATTTCAACAATGTATAAAATTACACGAAATTCGATCCTATCTTAAACATCCAATATTAGAGTTATATTGTTGGCTAAAAGTAAACTGTATTTGTTTTCTGGTCTAATAAAAACATTGTTTTAGCGGGGACCACTCAATAGCGCGGGTCCCTATAAGCAGTTGCTTCGATTACATTGCCCTTGCGCCGACCCTGACAAAATTGTAAAACGGTACAAACGTAACAACACTGAATAGCACGGTTATAAAAATATTGTCGACCAATTAAAAACTTCAATGCATACATTAGTAGAATTGCATGCACATTATTAAACTGATGGAGATGCCTTGCAATAATTGTATGTAAATAGGGCAAAAATTAATTTAATACAAAAATAGAATTATATTTATTTTTAGGAAGTACTGTTTTAGATTCGTTAAAATAATTTACTTATTTTCTACTTTTTAGCCACGTTAAATCTTATAACGACACTAGGCATGCACGCAGTTCACATATCAACATGCCACTAAATCGTTAAACGTTCATCTAACATAAGGTACGAATTAGTGTTAATTTGTTTGCTATGCATTAGCAGGATACAGAGTGACGGTAATTTGCGTCACAAAGGTACGAGTAATTTGCACCACCTTTTGGCGGATAAAAAAATGTAAGTAATTTGGCCGAGTTTTTACTTGTTATAATGATAAATGATAGTATGTACCTTATAATAAAACTGCAATTTAAACAATAAAACAAAATATATGTATAAATGAACTACTTATATACAATTAAATGCTATAACAATATATTATTATTTAAACTTAATTTACCATTTGAAATGCCAGTTTAATTTGTTGTATACAAACAATAATAAAAAAATATAACAGAAGTATAATTAATTATAAATATTTGAAATATTGTTAATAAGTTGTTAAAAATCAACAATAACATAAAACGTAATCACTTTGTTTAAGTATAATAATAATATCACCACATCTCACCTATATTTCATTGTAATAACTAATAGGTTTTTATAAATTTAATAATTGTGAATAATGAACTATTATAGATATTACCGTCAAAATTGTATTAGTTACATCACAAACACATTAAGCAACTAAAAGCGTATTTTATGTCAAGTATAAAAGTCGAATACTTACATTATTTAGTAAATTTACATTTTAAAGTTACATTTTTTATTTCGTTAAATATAGTAAAATGCATAATTATTTTTAATTATTATTTTGTTTAAATACTAAATATTTGATAATATAAGAAAGTTATATTAAAAAATCCGTACTTCAATAATAATAAATTATAATCAAGACTGGCTTATTTTTTATCATTCTTT
This sequence comes from Adelges cooleyi, assembly GCF_023614345.1. Taxonomy (NCBI): domain Eukaryota; kingdom Metazoa; phylum Arthropoda; class Insecta; order Hemiptera; family Adelgidae; genus Adelges; species Adelges cooleyi. The sequence goes on from NW_026095761.1 coordinate 1,675,625, forward strand.
TTATTAACGGGTCCCTCCTAACTTTTTATTAAAAGTAGTATTTTTACAAAAGTTTTGAACGTGAATATTCTTTCTCGATTTTCGACGTATTTTTTGAGTTTTGCGTTCATTTAATTACAAGTACAAGTTGAACACAATCCCGGAATCCAGTGCATACGCTAAGCGTTATAGTTTTTACAACTATTGCAGCCACCCCATGCAAGTCTAGTTTAACAATATTTCACTTGAGTTCGACACATTAAGTTCACACGACCATTTTCTTTTGTTGCGCACAGATCGAAATTGTTGTTTATCAAGATTTAGAGGTTTTGCTTATTTTGTTATGCTTGATTTGAGAACATTCCGACTTTCATTGAAAATAAAATTGCAAAACTACATGTGATATATAATAAGCATAGCGGTTCTAAAGATACTTGCAATTTATTCTATTCAACGGCGAAATATAAACAAAAAAACCATAATATATTTCAATCACTGCAACGCATCAAGTGATGGTAAATTAATTCTGCCTAAATGGTCCAGATTATATATATATTTTTTTTTATATTTATAGTTGAATTTTTTAAATCGAGCAACATAACCGAAGCAGTTTTGTATGGACGAAAAAAAAACGAATAAAATTTGATTAAGTATATGGATTCACTTGTACCTAAACAATAATTCAGAATTACAAACAGTTTTTTTTTTCAACGAAAACTCAGATTTTGTAGCCATAATTGTACACCGAAAAAGCAGAATACAATTTACGAAATTAGTTTTATTCTAACGTGCCTGTTAGTCTGAACTGCAAAGGCAGAATTAATTTATTATGTTTTTTTATGCTCAAAAACGGTCGAACGCAAACAATACATTACTTAGGAGCGACTATATCATATTATAATCATTTTGATTAACGTATCAGACCGTAGAATATGGAAAAAAAAAATGTTTTTAGTAACAAAGTATAGCTGTGACGATAAATATAATTTTCAAAAATAACCCGTCGTGCCTTTCTTTATAATAAAAAAGTTTAAAAAAAAATTATTATTTTTTGTTTCTTTCGCATTTATGCAATTATTATATTTGTTTGTCTCATCAAGGTCGAGCCGGTTTGCAAATTGACTTTCGACTTGTATCATCTAACTATCTAAAGTCTAAACGAGGCCGGAAAACAACTATTCAAGTTTAGGCGAAGTTTCGTTCAAAACATGTCTAAATAAAATGTCGTTTGGAAAAGGAATAACAAGTTTCCTGGAGAAAAAAATAATATCATGTTTTTCAACTATCGCCATAACAGAGAGTATAAACTGATTTATAACTTTTTGTCAACAGTACAATATCACTGAAAATAAAAAACCCCTTCATAAAAACGCGGGGAAAAAAATTAAAAGTTCTTCACGCTCGGATGGGAAACCCGGATATACATGTTACGAACGTTGTGTGTGTGTGTATTGGGAATTGTTTTAAACATAGTCCTAAGTATAACTTAGAGTCGCTTGGTACGTTAAATAACGATATACCTGTATTATAATAGTACGGGGTGATCCATTACCGATAAGATACTCATAAACAGCTGTAGTTTTGTAGTTTTTCTTTTTGGGCACACTTTAGTTTATGTTATTTTACGATATTAGACAATATTCAAATCTGTAGTTTTTTTTGTATTTTCCAGATTTCCAACAATGTTTGAAACTTAAATGGAAACGTTTATGTGTTTAGTTAACGTTTAAAATAAAAAATAGTTCACAATTGTTATCCAAAACTGATTTCAAAAGTTTATTGTGCACTGCAAAAATACTAAAAAGGTAAATATTTAGTAATTTTTCAATATTGTACAGTGGTCATTATCAACACTTACAGGTTAGTAAGTCAAAGTCGTCTATTGTTTTTAGCTATTGTTCCACCTTATGACGTTTCGTGGGTCAAATTAGTCAATTGCCTTCAGCCTTAATCACAAGAAATAAATGCTCATTAATTGAAAAACGTAAGTTCATATTTGCGCTTATACGAACAGCAACAGGGCTGTTTCTAATTTGAAATATATCTTATAATAAAAAACAACTTTTGGCACCTGGAAAAGCTGTACTTCACAGGTTAACTTATTCTTTAACTGACTTGATGAAGTTCTATGGTTAAGTTTTAAAAGTTGATATAACCGTGGTGGAAAAAAGGCGAAAATTTGAATATTGTAAAATACCATAAACCGGTGTTTCTGGAAGGAAAAACTATAAAACTACAACTGTTTAACGAGGGTGTGTGTGTGTGTGTGATATCTCTAATGAACTACCCTGTACATAACAACAGTGCTTGTAATCTTCGCGGCAAACGGCTTCTTGTGGTCGTAACGTTTTAAGACTTTGCAGGATATGTCTTGAGAATAGCATGTGCTGCGGCCATCATAAAAAGGTAAATACCCATGGGCAGTATCGAAGAGCGTTGAGAACCGAAATCGCAATTGCAAAACCGATATTATGTTATTTTATCGAAGCTCTTGTTACGCTCACTTAAGTTTTTATTATTTCAGTATTATCAGACGCCGTTGCTAAGGTTTAACGATGTTAATACAATATGTTAAAGGTGACGTTCGCACACATACCTACCACTCGAAAACAGAAAAAAATGTCAGTCGTTAACTGCGGTTGTGTGAGAAATTTCAGTACTTACGTAAAACGACGCTCAAGTTTGTATGTTTATATTATAAATTACCGCGGCTGTGCACAAAATATAGGAAATATATTTACACTATAAGTATTAAAAAAACACATTGTCGAAATTGTATACAGAATATATATATATATAATAAATACTGTTGTTAATGCAAATTCGGACCGATAACCGTTCGCAAACAACAATGCTGTGAGAATTACTGCAATAAAACAAAATGGCGGTTCAAAAGAACAATAAAATGCGCCGGTTGTATGTACATTTTTTTGCAATTACTACGGAACGGCCAAATAAAATAATCGAGTATGGCAAAATGACTATTTTAAAACAACCGAGTAAACATAAAGTTTTATTTATATTTTTTTTCATACTAGATCCAAAAAAAACAATGTAATAATAAATTTGTGCTGCATACAAGAAAATTGTTCGACCACAATTCGTGTGTATGGTGTTTAAAGACAATTTCATCGTTTAAAACCAACGAAATACAGATTTTCTGTTTACAAAAAAACTTTAACGAAAGGAAATTCTACAGAGTACTTTCATCAAAGTAGTAAACATTTGAAATATCCGATACCCATTTATCGATGACAAACCATTATAATATTATGTTCGGAATTTTCGGTGCACGGGTTTGTTGTTTCAGACATTTTGACTGGTTCTCAACACCTTTGTTTTTAACAATGATAATTATTTTTTGTAGCATACAACGTAAAACGATACGAAAGTGATATTTTACCACCGTGTCATATTTATACGTTAATATTATTTTTAATACGTTTTACATAATTTGAGCTTGTGTTTAGAAAATACTTACCATTGCTCTATACATAGAAACCGTAAAACGCTGTGCCAATATAAACACAGAATAAATTATTATGGTCATCATTCATGCAGTATATGCGACATGCGAGACACCTTTAAAAACAACTTTGAACATATGCTAATTCGTATTAATCAAACAGTAATGAGAAAACGCTTAAGTATACAGTTTCGTGTTATTTATACATTTTATTTTATGTTCTCGCAAACCCATAGGCGTTTTTCAACCATTTCATTGAGTGCATAGTGTACTAAAAACGAACAGTAAACCATACACCTCCAACCCTTCAATCCGCACGGTACACATTGAAATGTTAAACCCCTTGTAGGATATAATATGCAATGTACGTCACAACCAGAAATTTTAAATGAACTTGGATTTTGCTATTTATATAGAGCTAAAACGCGGCTTGAAATGTAGACATTTAATGGCACCTACATCAACATATTTTTAAATTGACTTAAAGTTTATGGAAATATTCGTTTAATTACTATTCTAAATTTTAAAAGAAAAAGAATAAAATTTAAATAAAACCGAACGAATTATTTAAACGGTTATTATCAAAAAATTACAAATAATATTATTATTGATTTTTTTTTTTTTTTGTTTTGTTCTGGAGAGGTATCCCGGAATTCCCTCTTGTTTACGCCACATTGCACGAAAATATGTTAACAAACGGGCGAAAAATACTACACTTGTACATTTAGCAGACCGTGAATTTACAAATTTTTTTCGAATGATTTGCAATATAGGCACACCAACGGTGTTACACGAAGAAAAAAATCGTGCATGCATAAACAACACACAATTTTCGCTGGTAACAAAAAACGGTATTACAAATCGGCCGTACATTCATCAGCAATGTGTTGTATGAACGAACGAGCAGAACACATTTCAAGCCTTTATTTTCAAATTTAAACGAAAATTTTCCCCGGCAAAACATTACTGTCGTCGGCCTGAAGAAAAGAGAGAGAGAAATGCGAATGGAACACATTTGCTCGACACTTCCATTCGGAGATATAAAAAATGTATTATTGGATACTCTTTCGCCCCACGACCAAAGCGTCTAACAAAGTTTTAAAACGTGTACTCTTGATGGTGTGCAAGTCGGTGAAATATCACAAAAACCACTGTTTAGGAATAACCGCGAAGAACACAAAAACTGAAAAGCAAAAATACTGACTTTCACCAGTTTACTTCAAGTTACTTAATCAGTTGATTTTCAGTACGGATTTACCGTTTTACGCAATTTATATTAATTACAAACGACCAATGTACGCATAATATAGTAGATTTAATAGAACGGGTTGTTGTGAATTCTGCTGATATTCGCTAAACAAACTCAAAAGTATTTAAAGTTATAAACCTAAGCAAATCTGTTATGGACTCGTTCGGACTGATTGCCCAAAATAATATTTGTTCTTCGATATTAACTGTATTGGATGGTTTTAGCGGTCAACGTTTTAGTAGAGAAATCAAATTAAACGATTTCCAGTTCTGGGCGTTTGGTTTCATTAACGTTTGTAACCGCCAGCATAAATACAGGGTGATTCATTATGGATAAGACACTCATTTCCTTTTAAATTGTTTGTAGATTTTGTAGATTTTCTATTCGGAGATACTTTAGTTTATGTTATTTTACAATACTAGACAATATAGAACCTTATATCTGTACTATTTTCTTTCAGTCCTATATCAAGTTTTAAAATTTTAACAGCGTATATATATATATATATATATATTTAATTAGCTTTTTAAACTGAAAATAATTTGCTGAAAATTTTGAGTGGTAGATAACCAATTTTGGCTAATTACTTTTAAAGTTACTTAAGCTTAACGTGGTTGGACAGTAGGTAGAGTGCGATAGAGTAATGCGCGTGGATAAAAAAATATACTATACTTTTCACTCTTCCTGCCGTCCTAAATTTTAAACTTAAATGATTTTAAAAGTAGGTAATTGTCCAAAATTGGTTATCGGCCAGTCAACATTTTTAGCAAATCTTTCTCAGTTTTAAAAGTCGATTAAATACATACGTTACGGTTTAGGTTTCAAAAGTTGATACAGCTCTGGAAATGAATAAAAAGGCTGTTAATATTTATGAATCTTATACCAGATCTTATCAGATGATTAATAATTATTTGTTTCACAGTCATTCGGCGTTTTATTCTTAACAAATCATCCTGTATTGTTATCGGGTGTACCTGAATCGCGACCGACCACCAATTCAAAATCGGTTTGAACGACTTTGGGGCGAACAAAAGTTGGGTTTCGAATTAACATGCTAATACAGCGCCCGGTGGACGTTGCCTGCCCCCGAGAGAACACCTACAGGAAATACCGTTATTCCGTCCGAGCACATAATATATTACCACAAGTTCTAAGACTAAGTTTCGAGTCGGCCGAACAATTGACGTGACGTTTTTTAAGCACAGCTGCGGTGTGCGTGGACAGAAAAAAAAATGTTTTATTTAAGTGTGCTTTTCGATTCAAAAGCTCAGAGTAACGTTATAGTACGTCGTCGCCATGTCGAGCGGCGGCTGAAGAGCAACGGGAATAATAAAAAACGCGTTCGGGCTACAACATGACCGTACACTACACATCCGCCACATATCGTTTTACCGACTGTAATACTCTTTGGCCCCACAGGTCTGTGCGAAAACGTCGTCGACGGGGTCTAAGAGTCATTGTTCTCCTCTTGTCCGGTCTCGGCGTGCAATTAATCAACCCCGTAGAGCGGGTCTTTCGCCTTATACGCACAGCGGCTTCTCGGTCTGTATACATATATATCTGACAACAATAACGGAAACACTGGGTCCGACCTTGAAAAAAAAGAAAAAAAAACCTAATGTGCTGACTTAAAAAAAAAAAACGTCATCTCATAGGTGACCTTTTTCGAATGTCCCGGCACGGATTACTTTATATTCCCAACAACAATAATATACTATAAAGACAATAATATCACGTGGTAGTTGTATTGTTAGCGTTGGAAGTTATAAAGCGCAGAACTCGAAATGGACAATCAAACAGCGCCAACCTGTTTTAGGCGATTAATCAAATAATAAGCACTGGTATAAGCTTAATGAGTTTTTTCTTCGACCATCGCGAGAAAAAATTAACCCTCCAGCCTTCCTGCCCCCCCTCCCCCTCCACGCAAAAAATAAACCCCCGGGGACGACAAATATTGTTTTTGTATGAAAAAAAAAAACACTTGAATTTTCGCTACACGCTTTTTTCGGGATCGATGAATACATTATGGCAATTAACGATGGAATACGCAATCTGTTTATTATATTAAATACATCAAAAAATATTGATAACAAGTTTTACACGTTTTTGCACTTTCTTAGCAAATAAAACAACGTTAAATTAGATAGTATACGACAATTACTAATATTAACCTAATAGTACCTCTCTCAAAAAAAAAAAACAACAACAACAAATGTGTATTACATAACATGTCAAAAATATCAATATAAAATAATATGTTTAGCTGATAAACACAAATTAAACCGTTATAAAATTGAATTGACCATAATTTCTGAATCAATGTGGCTGTCAAACTAATATATTTTAATTAGCAAATTACTTTCTTAGTGGCCAGTTTACAGTATGTCCTTATCGCGTGTAGTAAATAAAACGGTTTTAGGGGTTTTATTAATTCAACTTACAAATTACAAAGTAATATTTGTTGCAAAACTCTACTAAAACGATAAGTATAATAACAAAAATAAGACATAAGATATTCTAGTTTAAACCTCAACCCTCTACACCATTCCGATTTCTTTTCAACCATTTGTATGGTTCATTTTAACCGCAATAATATAGTCATGACTCATGAGCTAGTTTTAACTCAATGTATTTGTGAAACAACAAATTATTGTCAAAACATTTTCTCTACAAATTCATTAAAAATAAACATGACGTCTTTTGAATACAATCCTGTATTTATAAGTTTTAAATGTAAAAAAAAGTACAAATTGTAAATCCTCCACCGGTTAAATTTGATTGATTAAATAAAGTATTGAAAGGAAATGTATTTAACATATTTTAAGTATTAAGATGTAGTCCGATAAGGGCCGTGAACCATAGTTTCCACGTTTATGTTTGCATTGCAAATGTCCCTTGTGATTTCGTAGGACAACATTTTTTCGTTTGCACTTCTCATTTTCAAGGTTATAATATTAAATCGTTGAAACAATAAAACAAACATTAATCATACATAATATATTGTGCGTACAAATTAATCGGTTTGTAAAAAAATGTCCTAAAAATAGCATTGTTATGTAGGAAAAAAAAACTCACAATTAAATAAATACAACTTTTATATTGTGCACGCGTTTCGCTAAAGTTATTGTAAATACCGATTAAAACGCAATAATTCATTTTCCAATTTACGGCCAATACAGTAATTTTCAACACACACAAATTACAACTGCCACTATTAATTATAACAGCTATTGGTCAGCCGCACACGGCACGAGTTTAAATGAAATTAGGTATATATTGGCGAAAAAGAAAAATAACAAACGATAAATATAGGTCCGTTACAAAAACTGTACACTACAGTAGTCGCATAAACACTATATTATTGACGGTCAACAACTTTATAAAGACTTGAAATGTATGAAATAGGCCCCGTAAAAACGTCACCCTCGTTTCAATATTTGTTGAAAAACAATTTAATACACTTAACAATCTAACGCTCCGATTGGCCAGGGATATTACTTGCCGTTTTCTCGAATTTCGAAAGTCTATGGAACTATTTGCGTGACAAATATACCTTACTCGGGGACAGTGCTTGATTTGTTGCTACCATTTTTTTTTTAAAGCCTGGACAAGTTTAGAAGGATTTAAACTTCCCTGTCCCCTCCCCCTCTAGTTGCGCTGATGGGTGTCCGGTACGATTCATTTAAAAGAAACGAAAACGGTAAAGTCAACGATGCACTATTGAAGTCATAATTTACTTTAAAATCACTGACTTCTTCGGTTGTAATAACTTACGGATTTATATTTCAAGACTTGCCGACAGACTGTTCACTTGGTCGTCTGGTCGTCTCTGGCGAGTCGGTACGCCGTTATCGGCCTAAAAAGCCGAACAGGCGGCTTACTGTAAAATATGTATTCATAGCGGTATCATTTCCAGAATGGTTTTTATATATGGCCCCCAATGGCGTACAACAATGGCGCGGTGTATATGATAATTATATTTTACGAAATATTAACTATTATTGTTTTCTCGTGATAAATGCGGGGGCATTTATCTACCATTACCATCATTTACCTACCAATCGACATGACAACGACAACGACGGGTTGTTTGTATGTTTGTATTCTTCAGCGGTCGTGCCTGATCTTCCGTCTATCAGATATAAATCATGTGTGCGCCGTGAAACCAACGAAATATATAATAATCGCCGGCAACGTTGCCCCCGGTTTCCCTATTTATCCGCGCACCGACGGTAAAAAAGCTTGCCATGTTGGCTACTTAACAAACCGCTTAGCGTATTATGCAAAGTGTGTGTATTTTATCGCCCTGGCTCGTAGCAAACGTTCTTTCGGTGGCGATAATACTGATAATAATATATAATATTTTATGTTACGCGGTTTTCATCGCCGCTTTTTATTATACGGCTATCTCGTGTCTTTGGCCGATATTATAAATCATAAGTGCCGTTCACTCGTGACACCCGACACACATGTTATTATTATCACGATAAAAAACGTATAATGTTAATTCGTGTTGAATTTATGATTACCTTTCCGCCATACCCTCCGGCTTTGTCCCCTCGGGCTTTCGAATAGAAATGAACGACAGATAATATTTGTAATACGGGCGTAATACAGTTTGGGGATATTGTATAAGCGCTTATAACCGGTAGTCTGGCCTTAGGGTGCCGCAGGAAAGAGAAAATGTTTATCTAGTTTTGTTGTTGCCCGCCGCCATAATCAGCTACATCCAATATTAACAAAAAAAAAAAACGTTCGTTAATAAACACACAATATGTATATACGAGAAAAAAAACGTTTCTCTCCTCAATAGTAATTATCGGAACCTAACTTCTTAATTTCCATTGTTGTTATCGTATAAAAAGGCATTTCCATGGCAAAATTTAACTCTTTTATTTAGATAGTCTCATAAAATTTCCGAAGAAAATATATTTACTGGTCTGAAATTCTTAATTCTTTAAATACTTGCTTATCCCATTTTATACGTTTGTTAAGGAACTAATTCTGGAGAAGTAATGAGTTTTAAACTATTGGTATTGTATTGTATACCAAGTTATAATTGTTTAATAAACATCACCACTTATATTTTATAAATACTTTTATGTAAATGTACGTCGGTTACGAATCATATTTGTAAAGTTATAACTTTTATTATATTTTACGTAACAATTATTTTTAAAAAGAAGTATTGGCTAATAAAAAACCTCTTTCTATACTTATGGCACATTATTAGATTCAAATTCTATGTATTGGGTTAAATACTGTTGTTGGAGGAATCAACAACTACAAATGGCTATAGACTTTTTTATGATTAAATACAATGTATAAAAAAATATTAAACAAAATGTCTAGTAAAACCGATAAGTTTGATTTTTTACATAAATATATGTTTTTAGTTTGGTAATCCATGAAATTCGACACAACGCAAAAAATGACACCGTGCTTTGACGTTATCGATTAGCTGTAAGGTCAATTTATGAAGTCAACCTATCATAAGCGTAGAAAGGTGTGGGGGAATGGGATGAGGATGGAACATAGATAGATTGTCATTGTGTAATTGTCGTGAGTACTTCAATTTTTTAGCTAAAGAGCTAAATTTGTATCACACGCCTAATTCAGCCAGTCACACGACCTGTGAAAATATTCGTCATAGTGCAACATTTGTTCGATATCGCATTGGATTTTTAAGTCAAGATTAAATACATGTTTGAACCGATTTCGTTCACTGGAGATCGAAAACTGAAAACCATCGGAGTCGAAAGATATAATTGGCAGATAACAGCGAACAAAACTTTTTTGTTAAATGTTAGCTTATTGCTAATATTATGAACAAAAAAAATTAATTTTTATTGTATACAAATAAATGGGATAACAATATTATATTCGACCGTTTTCAAGTAAATAAAAACGAAACGATTGTGTTATTTAATTAAAATAATACCCTAATTGGAAACCATGTTGACACGACCGCAAAAAAAAGTGCTACACTGTATTATTTTTAATTTGTGTTAATTGGCCAACGAAATTTCCACCGGTCGAGTTATAATAATTTCGTTGCTCTTCGTGCAGCACAAAAAACCGGCAATTTTATATTCAACACGGTAGTACTTTTATTCAGTTAGGTATATTACGTTGAAACTATATTAATTAGATAACTTGTATGTTAATTAAAACAACGGTGGGTTAATGGCGATTTTGACTGGATGGTACCGACAGATAGTGCATGACATACATTCAACTATTCTCATATGCCAGTGTTTATTTTCTATACACAGTTATGTTATCTATCCGGTGTTTTTACAGTACAAGAAAAAAATGCTCTACTAGTATAATTTTAGCATAACAAAATATTAATAATAATAGCTTCAAAGTAGTATACCTACACGTTAGTAACTTTTACAGTTTGTTTAATGCTGAAAAAAAAAAAATACAAAGCATATGAACTAGATACATATTATTTTATTATACATTATATTATTTTAATTAAAAATGTTTTATTTTACCTTGTCGTTCAATGCAATAATTAAATTTCGTCCCTTCTAGATTGAATTTAAGCTAATACCGTATGTGTACTATGTTTTTTTTTTATTAGGTGAAATATTATATTTACAACATTTGAAACGAGTTTTGCTAACGTTGCTTGTATACATTTGTGTCGGTATATTTATTTTCATTTTGTGAAGGCAATTACACCCACGTGAATTATATAATTTATTAGACTTCCTCGGCAGGTGTGCCATGCAGGTTATATTATTTTCAGAAACGCGGACGAAATAGTATTGTTCTTGTGTTGTATTTTAATCATACCTACAGTTTTCGAAATCTTAATGTTTAATTCGACACTTTTTTTTTAAGCATACATTTCGAGTAAATAATTTATTGTCTGTCTATGTACGCAGTATCGCAACCCTATAACGAAATTCTACAGTTGATAAAATATTAAACGGCTTAGCATTGAATCTAAAGGTCTTGAAAATTGATAATTTTATAATCGATAACTATGCTATTCTTACATAATGATTAATCACTTCTCTCTAGAAAAAATACTCTCTTCAATCCTTCATAATAATTATAACCCATTCGATTCGTTGTAACATAATAATACTATGTTTCAAAAGCCGATAGCGATTAATAATATACTTTGGTTTGTGCAAATCAAAATAGTAAATATTAATATCAGCTATATTTACTGCATTGTAAAACGAAGAGAGTAATGAAATATCAAACATTAATCGTTGGCATTTAGATAGTAAGTATTACAAAATTGTGTTTACTACCTACCGATAAAATAGTGTATTTGAGTTTTATTAAACATTTTGTAGATATTGTATTGTTATTATTATTATTCCCAGAAAGGAAACTTTACCTAAGGAAACATTTTCTAAACAGTATATTAAAGCTTTGTATTGCATCGGTTGATTTGTAACAAGAGAAAATATGTTCACGTTGCAAACCAGTAGAATGCTAGACAGGAATAAAAAAAAACTACTTAAATCATATTGCAGAAGTTGACGTAGGCGTGTCAGCATAAAGAAATTATTTTGCAGCTACAAAGGTAAATGAAAAAAAGGGAAACCGAATAACTGAACGACTGTTGAGTGTTGATGGTAAAAACGGTGACAGACAATCAATCACAGAGGAAAACATTTTTGAGAGGAACTAAGAGGGATGCAGCACGTTAGCAGTATGTCAAGCTAACGATATTGAATATCTGACGGATAAGGGTGTGATTTTTTTGAGAAAAAAAGAATACTAACGGAAAAACGCAAATACAGGTATTTTCTGTACCCACGCGGTTTTAGCGACAGGACTCCAACGAGGACCATCTTTCAATAAAAACCTGGCTAAAATAGATAAAAAGATTTTCAAGAAAATGAATCCGAAAATATACAATACCGCTAGGTTGATCGAACAAATCCGACAGAGAAAGTATCATAATAATTCACCAAACAGACCATTAAATTTTATTGAAAATGTATGTATAAGTAATATCAAAATTGTTATTATTAATTATATTATACAAAATTATGCAATTAGTTGGTATATGGTTGGATAGTGTCAGGCGGGACGATTGGACATAAATGTCATTTATTTTGTAGAAATACCTAATAATTTTTACGATGTCTATTTTTTTTCCATAATGCAATAACGACTTAATTTTTAAGTTTCTCAATTAGATTTTAAATGATTTATGATTAATTATGGTTTCATTTTTAAAAATACATTTACATTTTTCTAATTTGTTATTGTAATTTCTCCAAGTGACACCGTTAAAAAATATTTTATACTACAGTAAATCATTTTTAATAAACTCTGGAAATAAATAAAAAAATATACAAATGTGAATAGTGTTTAATATCGTAAAATAATATTAACTAAAGAGTCTCCAAAAAGGAAAACTATGAAGTTGTAATTTTTTTAGGGGGAATGGGTGTCACATCCGTAATGAATCACCGTGTGTATATAATTGTTAATAATAAACTATTTTAAGCGCATCTCTAATGTCGAATAATATTTGTTTTAACTATTTGTAAAAGGCCATATCCAGGAATAATTAAAACTAAATGTCATAATTTAAGTTTACTATTTGCAATTAATTTATTGCACAAACACCATGCAACTTATATACCTAATCGAAAGCAACCAACCCTTCACAGCCGTAAATCCTTGACTGAATTCAAGGCCAATTCTGTATTTGACATCATACATAGTTTGACGTGCAATAATTAATAAGGTGGGTCTACTTAATAATACTGTATTAACGTTTCCCAAATATTTGCTCCAAATTTACTTTCTGCAACAATCTACAAAGTCATTGTTTACGCAAAACTAAATAAGACGCCCAAACCCTGGTCGGGAAAATATAGGGTGTCTACTTTAAAAAGGAATTGATTATTTATGAGTATAAAATTGAACCCGATATTTTTCATTCGTTAAAAATAAATAAAACATTTCCGAAGAAACGTTTATAAAAATAATTATTGTGTGCTTATTTCAAATTTAATTTGCTTTATTAATATTTTAATAACTACGGTTTATATAATGTTCTTATGGCTGTCTAACAACCATACTCCGTATGAGTCTTAATAACAGCAAATTACCAATTACTCAATGGGTATAGACGGGCACTTCATTTTTAAAACGGTGTTAGTTATTTAAGTTAAATATTTTACAGTTAAGTCGTTTTCATACCTGAGAATCGGCTATTAATTTCAATTGTTTTTTATTTTTAATGTTGTTTTTGAACGTTTTCATGGTGAATTATGCAAAAAACAAATTAATGTGTATGGTCATATTGTTTTTTTATGTCATGTCATTTTACTCTAACAGTTGTTTACATATCTTATGATAGCAGCGTTGGGCCTTAAAGGCCCGTTAAGCTTGATGGTGATGAGTTATTTACATGTTTTTGTGTACAATTTTTCATTATTATTTATATTTATTATATGATTTTTAGTAGGACTAATAATATTTTATTTTAGTCAGTATAAAATTATACTATGCATATTATGTTGAAATATAACAATATTAAACAGTGTACTTAAAACTTGATATAACCCTATTATCTCTATTTTAAAGTTCGCATACAGTATTGACAAATAGCTACTGATACAATGTCGGTATTAAAATGTTTGTGAATTCATTTTTAAAAAAAAACATTTCTTTCGTTCGTTCATAAGATTTAAACCTTAGTACAAAACATTTTTTAATAAATTTAAAATTTGCAAATATGTTTGTTTCTTAAATAATCACAATTGTAGAATTTAATAGATGTAATAAAACAGTTTTATTGACATATTATCTAGTCGATCATTTACTTGCGTTTAACAAAATATTTTTAATAAACATTAGTACTCGACTTATATATAATATACGAGTATATATAGTAAACAAATAAGTAATTAATCTATTATTATAAATATTAATCTATATATGGAATGCAAAATTAGTTATGTCGACAACATATTTTTCGTCCTTTATGTTATAATTTGTCATCTATTTGCAACTCGCGTTTTCGATAATCTAGTGTACTAACTATGAGATACAATAGAATGTCAAAAGGTTTCTAGAAAACGCGACATCTTGGACTTGCTTGGCCGTGAAACACTAAAGAGTCTTAACGTTTTGTACGCTTGGGCGGAACCTCCGGCGAAGAGTTACAGGAGGAGGAGGAACACGATAGTAAAATAATTGTAGTATTGGTTTTAATGATAACTGTAATAGTGTAGGGTTCGATGGATTAACGCTAAACTATACAATAAAACGTATGGAATCTATAGGCGTGGTAAAAAATCATTGTTTGCATTTTAACCATAACGAATCAAATCAACTAGCTTTCGCTTAGCATACACACATAAGCAACTGCGTAAACGGGTATTCGCTTTTTTTTACTCTCTCTCTCTCTCTCGTGTCTCCCGGTTCTTGCCCTGCAATCGTCCTGTCCCGAGATATCGAATCTAATACTTCAACATATTTTTTTGGGGGGTTACACAAACGTTATGGGTTCGTCCCGGTCCGAATCCTGGATCAGCGGTTCGTTAACGTCTTCCATGTTGCACATGGATACGGCAGTCATCTCTTCGCAGTCAGCCATCATGGGCGACACAGGAGCAGAGTTCACCCTGGGGAATCCGGGGAGCCTGACCGGAGTCTGAAGGGTGTTAGCCACTGTGGGGGAACGTTTAACTCCTTGAACGCTTTCGGCAGCCCTGGTCCCCGAAATCTGACCCGGCGATACGCCTTGATCGTCGAACTGATCTATGCAAGGACACGATACGCTTAAATGCCGGTCGCAACAGTACTCGTCTTCCTCGGCAACACCGGAAGGCCGTCTCCTGACAGGGGTACCGTCGTCGTGATGCATGGCGAACCTCAACTTCTTGGGCGACTCCAGACTGCAACACCTGCACAAAATACCAAACACCGTGGCCATGATATTATAATAGCCATACGATCGGATAAACATAGACCAGAGACCACAGAGGATCGATAAAGGGGAGTTATATACATAATATAGAATAATTATTATAGACTATATTTAGAGCAAATCTGTAACGTTCCCTAGTAGTAATTTCAAATATATTTCGGGGAAAGGGGCCCATCCCCACTGGTTGCACCGCTGTCTCTAAATCACCAAAATATTACAATACAGACAAATATAATAAACGAATTAGACATGACTATAGTTCAGAGACATTATGGCCAAGGGAGTTAGGGAGATACACTTCCCTGGTCCGCCTGGAAATTGGTTTATCGAGGCCGGTCACTTTTATGCACCTGGTAGGCCAGGATTAGAAATACATTTTATCCGACTCGGCTTGTACGCTGCGAGAGAGAAATAATACTTCTTTCGAGACCACGGTAACTTATATTATACGAGTATAAGGGTGGTCTGTCCATTCTCTATTGTCTATGATTACTTTGTACTCTGAACTAGCTATATAGCCGTTCTCCGTAGTGCGTACTAAATCACTGAATATTGTGTTGGCGAGAGACGCGTTTAACAATGTTTATAGCGCCGCTCGGACAGTCCATAGCGTTATTAAATTATATATGTTATCCGGTAAATTTTGTAGCCATTTGTATTTGAAAAACGTACTGCCAGTGTCGCGATCTCGACAGAAAAAAAAATAACCTTTTTTGTTGACTAGAATTGAAATTGCATTACCGGACTGCGCTATAAAATATTATTAAGAGTCTGCGTAAAACCTACAAAATAATGCACTCGGCGGGTAGTTCAATAATATATCGAATTGCAAACTCTAAGTTAGGTGTAGGTACGGGTAATTGAATTATTATATTCATATTCGAGTGAGTGATTGGCTGATGCGTAAGAAGTCGGAAATATGTAAAAAAAATGATGCCACAGAATTATTTGGCCGGTGGAATTTAAAACGTTAACGCGAGGGTAGCCGTAAAAGCGTAGGCGCCGAGCGAAAAACCGTGTTTTATTCATAAATCCATAATAGATAGGAAAAATAATAAAAACACACAGTCATTGTGCGAAAGCAGGCGTTAAGAATATCTGTACAATAAAAAGGTAGTTAAAAAAACCGACGTCGTCGTCCGGACAAATATTATGTCAGAGCGGTCCATTAGAAGGCCTAGTAAATCAACGTCACAGCCATCCGTAGTCAAACAACAATGGGTAGATATATATATATAGTTCATTGCTCGCACGCAGTTTGCCCGGCAAATTAGCGAAATGTCCCGAACTTTGCTGCGTAGCTGGTAATTACCGTGTAAATATAGTTTAGAGTTTAGTTATAACTTATACTGCTGTGTACACTCTACAATATACCTCGACAACGGGCCGTTCATGGTGCTCTTGGGCACCTTCAACGAGCTCCTCGGACCTCCTTCCTTGATGTTTTTCTGGTGTTTGGACGTCTTGCGGTTTTTGCCGCCCCCGCCGCCGTATTGCTCCTTTCGCCGAGCCCTGTCCTCGTCCCTCTTCAGCCGGTACAGATGATCTTCGCCCACCAGCCAATAGGTCCGCACGTTGCCTTTGCCTTTCATCTCGACCAACCCTCGTTCGTTAGTCTGATAACCGCCGAGTCTCTCCAAGAGCGTTCGACATTCGTTCGAACAGTGGATCTTCAGTGCTAAAAATATATTCGAATAAAACGATTCAACTCGGTTGCACGGATGTTAAAATCATACTCGCTACACATTGTTAACGGACGGTTGTTTAACAAACCTTATTTAAAGACAATACATACAAATAGGCACTTTATATGAAGTGGTGATAATCAAAGTGATAATACGAGTGATTTTCCTTAAAATTGTACAGGTCAGCAAAACAAATACAGTAAATACAGTATCTTCTCGCGGGCAAAGGTCATTCATTTTGTTATTATCTCTTTTAGAAATCGAAGAAAAATGTTTGAAAACGGATTCATTGACAAATTGTATCTGTTTGAGTCTCAATGCGTCCTACTGAGGTCTATTCAATCCATAAACTGCTATTAAAGACCCCCTTTAAAATATGTTAACTTTCTCAAGTAACCATAGAGCTGTTAAGCAAATTTCCTTAGAAAAAATTGTAAAATCCCTACTTATTAAAACCTAATCCAAACCGCAGTTACGCGATATTGAAATCCAAATTTTTGTAACACATATTTCGAAACACGAATTATTTTAAATCATGACAGACTCCGAGTATTTATAGCTTTTAAATCATATAAAATGTAATTAATTATATTTATTTATCTATGGAAACTTAAAGTATGTCTTTCCCCAACGAAAATTCACGTTGAAAGTTGTATTTAATTTTCATTTCACAACTATTAATCCCCGATCTCATAGAAATCAACAAACAAAATCATAATTAAAAAAAAAAACTATTTAATAAAAAAAAATATTAAAGTTGACACACTAACCCGATCCTGTGGATTCCATCCGACTAGCCGTATTCACTGTATCGCCGAATAAACAGTATCTTGGCATTTTTAATCCTACAACTCCAGCACATACAGGCCCTAAAATATAACAAAACAAAATGATATATATATATCTATATAAAAACACGTATAAGTACAAGAATTAACTAGGATAAATAAATATAAATAACGGTTCCAGGCATATACTATAGAGAAAATAATAGCATAATTTTTATGATATTATAAAATGTATTATATATTATTATTAATTATTACATTTCGGTTTTGTTGTATGTGCAAATGATACCGACAAAAGAAATTAATTAAAATATAAAGTAGTTTATGTCCTATGGAAATTTATTAATCTATGTATAAAGTAAAATGATGGTAAATATTATACAATAAAGAACTTAATAGAAATAAGTTTCAGGAAAATTAATTAATTTTGAAAACAATTTTTCTAGTAAACCTATAAATTGGTCTACACTCGAACAGATATTTTTCACGAAACCGTTTTAAGAAAATATATCTTGATAAAAAATTACTCCTCCGGGAAATCATACTCCGACATTATTAATATTCCGTTTAATCACTTTCATAGCGGCGGTTTATGTAAATTTATTATCAGAAATGCGAGTAAATAATTTTATTTAGGAATGACTCTTGCCGCCCTATAAAATACAGTGATCTGTTAATAGTACTCGAACTGGACTAATGAATAAAACGTGAAAATGTATATACACGCGACTTAACGAAGCTTTGGCGCAAACGAAATGCCGTTTTCAAGTAGAAAAATGAATGTAAATATTTTATAACTCTTTAGTTGTGATATTTTGTGCAGTACGTCGAGGCTATTCTTTTTGCGGCGAAGACAGACAGACTATTTTACACACACGTCGGTTTTTTTTCGTAGGTATTATATACTTTATACTAACCAGAGTGTATTCCGATTCTCAGTCTGAGACTGTCGTACGGCCTGTGTCTTATTTGGAATCTCTTGACGGCTTCCAGCAGATGAAGCGACATGGTTGCTATTTCGGCGGCGTGCATGTCGCCGTTCTTAATCGGTAGACCGCTGACCTAAACGAACAGTGGCAAATCCGTTGCCGGACGTCCGTTGTTAGACACGACGGGTAATCAGTATGCGACGCTTTGGGGAGCGTCAACGATGATTTGTCGAAGGAGCGCAAACGACTTACCACCATGTAAGCGTCTCCGATGGTCTCCACCTTGTATACGTCGTAGTTCTCTATTATCGAATCGAAGCACGTGTACAGGTCGTTCAAAAAATCGACAACCTATAAAACAGCGACACCGTCAGGTTAATATTAAGCGCCGTCTGTGTGTTGCCGCGAGGCGGTTGCATACTTGAAAGGGAGTGCTTTCGGCCGACATCGAAGTGAAACCGACAATGTCGCTGAAGTAAATGGTAACGCAGTCGAAATTTTCCGCTTGCACTTTGTGGCCTCTCTTCAACTGTTCGGCCACGTACTTTGGCAACATTTCGTACAGCAGAGCGTCTAGAACGTATCGACCGCGTATATGGTAAGTATACTATATCAATATACTATGTCAATAATAGTAAATCAAATCCGGATCTAGATCTAGAACTCCAGTCTGATTTCCTGACGTTCAATTCGGTAAATCCGAAAACTAGCGAAATATAAAAACAGTTTCCACCCCTTCTACGGGACAAAGGGTTAATGATATTTTTTTGGTTTTTCAACGTTTGTCGATAGTACTCTATACCTTAAGAATATTCCATAAAAATTTGCAACTAACTCAACTATTTAAAAAAAAAAAGGTAATATATAGCGCCATAATTTCTAGTTGAAAACTACTTTACTGCTTTCGGGTACTTTTCTCGATTATAAAATGCAAGGGGTGAACTTTACAAAAAAATGTTCCACAATTATTAAGTATTATTCATGAACGATTTCTGATCCATACAGAGTTGCTACATGAAGAAATCGATTAACCGGTTTAGAAGATATTGTAAAAACATATTGAAAATTAATTAAGTTGTAAGAAGCTAACGATCCGATTAGCGGTCAAAATAATATAATTGTGCAGGGCAACACAACTAAGGAACAAAATAAGGGAAAATTAAGATTTACCAGTTTTCTTTTTTTCTTCTACCAGTTGGTCGGTTCGTTCGTCGACCAGTACCTCCAAATTGTTTGCGTACTTTTCCATCATTGCCATCATGTTGTCGAAAATATTTGGTCTCCTGCAAATTACCACACACGCGCATAAGACATAAGTTGTGCATCAAATATTTGCAGCAACAGTCCAAGGCGACTTCAAGCGATTCAGCTCGAAATCATCTCATAATACTGAACCTGGATAGACGCCCGTCTCTTCCAAGTAATAATTTTCCTTATTTATTCGTACTAGATTTTAGTTATAATTTTATTATAAATAAGTTTAATAAAAAGATGCTCGAGTTATACGCACTGAATTAAATACTTTACACTGTAATAGTTAATTATTTATTTAATTTCGATTATTGTATTTTGTATAAAACTAAACTCATTGGCGTTATTTTTGACAGTGAATTAGGTTTAGAAGGCTATCGAGTATTTCGGTTAGACAAGAATTCCAAAACTTGTTCTTATCGGAGAGGTTGTAGAGTACTTATTGTCGTTATTACATTCAAAATGCTAGTCTTATCAGTGCCCACACATAATATTGAATACGTTTTTGTCGAGTTTAGAGTAGGTAATCAGAAATATATTTTAGGTGGGATTTATATTCCAGTAGCATATAATTATACAATTCTCACTTAAGTTCAGTTACGTACGTCCGTTATAACTATGCAGGACATGGATTTATTATTTCCGGTGATTTTAAACTACCATCAGATCTCTATTAAAACTCATCTTTTGGTTTAATTTTTTCTCACGCGATACCACAATCAGAATCGAATTACTTTGGTTACTATTTTCTTGATTTTCGGCAATGCGCCCGTTCATCTAAATCTCTATAAGATATTTGGGTTTCTCTTCGGTTACCTTATCATATTTAACCCCCCCCCCCCAGGACTCTTATCATCTGTCTATATTAATATTTTTTGGTTAAAAGATAGTTTTTAAATTTTAAGATTGCTAATTTTGCGAATAATTGCTTTTGAATTGAATACAATTAATTATTCTCAACCTATGTAAGTATTGGTATTTTAGTACAATGTATTCCATGCTTTCGGACACTTTTATTTGTAATAAATATTATAATTTTTTTAGCGAAATCAGAGGGGTTCAGCGAAGGGCCAGTCAAACAATAAGGAAAAAGGCAAGACATACGGAATAATTTTAGGTAACTCACATTCCTTTTCGCATTGGTCTGAGTTTCACTCGAATGGCCTTGAAATCTGGACGGTCGTCTGGATTTTCAGCCCAGCAATCCTCCAAACAGTCTCTGACGAAATCGAAGTTGTTTTCAAGCATTTCCAAAGGGGGTCTGAAATAAATTGTGGTTTATCGAACAGTTTTTATGATCACCAAGAGTTTACAACATTACAAACATTTTTAAAACCTAATGTATTCATTCGATGGGAAGCGTCTAAATAATACTGAATTAACGATACACAAGAAATAGCAATTGACGATATTTTTAAATTTATTATGTGTTTTCATCTTGTGTACAAAGGATATTACAATTTAAAAGTAGGTAAAACGGGCAATTGAATGCGATTAACGCACCTAAAAGGTTTCGATCCAGGTTCTTCTTGTTGATAGTAAATAAGTTTCCTCAGAATATCCGACACTCCGAGTCCGTGATTTTCCCCAAACGGACCTTTGCGGCTATGGAGTTCGTATAAGATTATAGAAAACGAATACACGTCTCCTTTTTGTGTGCCGAACGAATTTTGTATTGACGAGTTGTAGCAACGTAAGAGCTCTGGTGCGATGTACAGCAGACCTACGAAGAAGCACAATACACTTTATTATAAACACATTTGATCAATTGGATTTTGCCGTGTTTTCGAATTGCTGCAAACGCTATGGAAATAATGTTGCACCTTCGCACTTGCAGTCGATTTCGTCGTCTTTTTGGAGACGGAAATCGTGTTGAAGGAAATGATGTGGAAAATCTTCAGATTCCTTTTTGAATTCTTGAAGCCCAAAGTCGGTGAGCTTCAGGACCCATCTTGAGTCTACCAAGCAGTTGGACGCCTTCAAGTTGCCGTGGTACCTCAGCGCCGAATCGTGCAAATACAGCATGCCCTGAACAATTATTGTGTGCGTGTAACTTTGGTTCAACTTCGTTGGATCATTATTACATAATTATTGTTATTATTATTGCACATACGCGGATAATGTCGGCGACCAGCGAAGCGATGAACATGTTGTCCAGTTTCACGTCGTCGTTTTCTAAGATATCCTGCAAACCGCGAGTAGTGTGATCATTTATATTATGTACACAGGGTGAAAAATCCTATTACCTTCAAACTACCTCTATTGCAATATTCGGTCACTATGCATATGTTCGGCGGATCTGTACAAGCGCCAATGAATCCGTTCAGGTTATCATGCCTTAAATCACGCATCTGTGAAAATAAGTCGGTTAGAACGTTTTCCATTAAGTTGTGGTCTAAAGCCCATTAATAATAGTTTATTAACCATTTAACAAATGGATTTTGCATACAATTATCGCAAGAATAATAACCAAGATCGATAGAATTAGAAATGAATAGAAGAGATAGTTACAAGAGATGGTTTGGGAGTTGCGTTAATATAACAGGATAAACGAGTCAAAGAAAATTGATTGAATGGTTTAGCCGAGTTGAAAGGACGGAGATAAATAGTGAGGAACATTCGAGTAGAAAGACTTAGAGGTAGACTTATACCACCAAGAAGTAGACGGTTTTCATAATAAAGTCATAGAGGTGCGTATTATTAAATTGAAAAATAGTGACGGCTATAAAAGTGTGATGTGAGAAGATTATAACGGATGACACCGCTTGTATGGGATAAGAAGAACAATTTAAAACAATTTAGAAGAATGAAGTTTTATCAAGCAAATTATTTTAAACTATATTGTTTATTTTTTGTACACCTAATAT
Source organism: Adelges cooleyi (assembly GCF_023614345.1). Taxonomy (NCBI): domain Eukaryota; kingdom Metazoa; phylum Arthropoda; class Insecta; order Hemiptera; family Adelgidae; genus Adelges; species Adelges cooleyi. The sequence goes on from NW_026095761.1 coordinate 1,698,766, forward strand.
AAATACAGGTAAACGAGTACTTTAATATAATGACTTATTTAGCTGTTTACAACGATATCGCGTTTCTTTGGGGTCATCAAGTTTCCAGCATCTCGAGTTGGCAATTAACATCATATTCTACCGAAATTTGTAGTTTCCAATGTTTAATAGTGTTTTGTAGTAGAACATCTACTCGGATTGCGCATTTAAATTTATTATTCCATTACTCCTCCATCCACAGCTATAGGTATTAAAACGTGATTCGCATACTTCAAAGTGTAATAACTTGATAATTTATTTAGCAACAAAGATGTACCAGGTCCCGAATTGTTTAAAAACTAATTAAGATTCAGAAAATGGCGCCGGTTCAATTTTGGAAAATGCCGACGGCGGGTCTCTTTTTGCTTTCGGCGTCAGAAATATTGACAATAGTGTAAAAAAAAAAAAAAAAAATACAATACAATATTATACTCACTACTTTGAGTTCTTTTTTCATAGCCCTTGTAATGTCTATGGACTTCTTTTTAATTTTCTTTATCGCAAACACTCGACCTTTGTAAATACCGACGGTAGTAAATATTGACGAATAACGAAAATCAGCGTCTGGGTTGGAGCTCAAAGACACTTGGCTGGTCCTAATCAGCGGATGTAGAGCCTGAAATAAATACAATTATATTTATAAGCCATCGAGGGTACAAGTTTTAAATTGCGTGCTGCTATCTAACGGCCAAGTTGGCCACGTGGGTTCGCCTAAGTATTTGGCAAACGTTACTTGCCAGATTGCGTACACCGTTCCTTCGACAACAGTCATTGAAAACTTAGTAATACAATATTATACCGTGTAGTGTGATGCAATGATGCATACAAATAAATCCTTCGTACAAACCTACATTTTTAGTTAAAAAGTATAATTTATTCGGAAACCTCTGAGGAGGAGGAGAAAGCGATGGTTTTAAACGGCCTACCAAAGCTGTACGCTATACCAAACACAGCATTAGTCATAAAACTAATACCTTGTCAACTTAACAGTTAACACTGTAGCTAAATAACATATTGTAATGCTAAAAAAATGTGTTCAATGAATAATACGAAAATGTGGATCTATTGGCTAAGATTAGAAGTAGAGAGGTACATGCCTATAATGTATACTTAAATCTTATATTAACATAAACTTTTTTTTTTTAACACAACTCCAACCATTTATTTAATCTTTTTGGCTGTATACAAGTGTCGAATCTAACGCCTTTTGACAAATTATCCACTGCATAATACACGTTTAAATTTTAGTAAAGTTTTTATTTAACATCTACTTAACTTAATAAAGGATGCTGTTTTAACTCGGTAGTATGTGCGTTAATAAATTACCTATTTATGAAAAATATCATATCAAAAATATTATTACAGGCGGAAAATTCATTATGACTCTATTCAAAAGTTGGGCATTTGTATGCTTTAATTTCCAACATATAAGCTGTGTAAACGTATCCATGGCATTAATGCATCGGGAATGTTTAAAAAAAGACAAGTATCATCACATCCTACCTAATTTTCTTGTTGAGATCTCTAAACTGATCAAATGCTTCGTACTTAAAGATCGTGTATTTATTTGTTTGCCTATAATAAATAGAATTTAATTGTTTTATTAGTTGTTTATTAGTAAAATTATGCTAAAGTCACGCTTCATTGTACGATTGTACGTTTTCATTTAAACTCTATGTTACACTTTAAACGTATACCTATCTGTTTAAGGACAAACGTTTGGATACATGTACAAATTGTTATTTATAACGCTACATAATCACTATTCATAAATGAAATAAAAAAAAGTAGTGTACAATAAAAGAACATTATTAGTAAATAAACTGTATAACAAATGCTGAGTGTTCTAATTGTTAAATAGAAAATAAATAAAATTACACAATTAACAAAATTAGTTATTAACTAACTTATAACATTCTTATCTATCGTAAAGGCAAGTCGAAAATCAGAAACAAAAGACCGAAATATGTGGAGTTGGCAAACCGATTTTTTGAAGACATGTTTTTATTTTAATAATTTTGACTTTAACATTATGTAATTTAAGTGCAAATGATGTCCCCATGATCATTTTTATCATACTTTTATTAGACGCACATCAAATTTTAATAATAAGCAGCTTTATGGGTCCAGTGCCCACATAATAAAATCTTGTCGTTAAAATATGTATGAACAAATATAGATTCGTTATCATTAGTTGGTTTTTTTTTTAATATTCGAACAAAAAAAAATAAATAACTTGCGGGATAAGGCAATATAACATCGTTACCATTTTGGTTTTTACGAGGACTTAAAATAATCAAATAATTGAACTTTCATGCATCGGCCGCAGTCGTGCAAAAGTAGAAGACTTTTGACGATTTACCACTGAATCGTAAAGACATATAACTGCCAAAGGGAAATTTCGGCCGGTCCTATAAACTTTATGGATACGGTCGAAAATTCGAATAAGTCACAGGATGCACGAACATAATCAAAACTCGGTCGGTTTATGGTTTATGCTTATTAACGTTTGACGCCGTCAACTTTTACATCGACAAAATATTCTAAAAAAAAAAGTACATTACTAAATAACTAATATTATTTTAATAAATTTCCCACGCGGGTCCATGCTCTCGCGTTTGATTTAATGGCGTTAAATCGCCATACTTGTACTGTCCCGGCGACAAACTTTTGTCAATGATCATCCGGATTTCCTAACCCCGGAAATGCCCGAGTAAGTCAAGCTAAACATTTCGGAAATTCGTGGACTAAAGATAGACGATTATTGTTCACCAGTAGTCTGTAAATTCGCGTTAAACAAATATACTAGATACGATTATAAGACTCCACTAAGAAGCAGATTGTTCTAATTTATTATTTAATAATAAGCAAATCACTCGTTGAAAAATATACAAATCATCATCGAATTATATACAAAATTGTTATTATATTTTTTCTTACTACTTGTAATTTTTCATCGTAATATAATATGAATCATGGATAATGTTCATTTGTCGGGCAGTGACTATTAAGACGTGTCGCACAGTATCCGAGAAGTACAAAATTTGATGTCTGACATCTCTTGAGACGTTCTGTGCGCAGTCCATATACCAACATTGTTGAATTTTTAACTACAAGTTAGTTAAGGTTACTTAACAGAATTCTCATACAACCACAACATTATCTGAGAAGGAGTTATTTTAAGTCACAATACTATTTAAAAAAAAAAAAAAAACCCCAAATGTGCCGCTGACTTATATATTGTATAAAACGTGCATGGGTTTTTTGGCGAAAAAAGGACCTATCGATAAATTTATCAAGAATAACAACGTGATAGGAGCGTTTGTATTATGTAACTACGATCGTTTGACCGTGGCAAAAACCTCTTAAAAAAAAAATAAAGAAATATCCTTCTCAGAGCAGTACGCTATTACAGTAAGACCGGCTTGATCCACAAATGCGCCATTGTATAATATGACACGGGGACGGTGGTGGTTTTGAATGAAATCCGACCGTTTCTTTCGAATAGATCACATCGTTTGCCGCCGTCTCCGGAGGGCAATAATAATCTTTATAAGTGCCGTGAAATGGCCCCGAGGCCGTTATTATAACACTGCGAGTTTCCCGCACACTGAGCATTTGGAATTTTCCAAACGTCCACTCACCCTGGATATCTTCGACGAAGTGTTGCTGTTTTCCGTGTCGTTGATCTCTATGTCTTTGTAGTCGACCTTCCACAGAAGACTGTCCAGCTCCTGTTCGTACTTCCAATTCCTGTAGAAAACCAGCGACACGACGGCCAACACCAACAGCAACGTTCCGGCCACGATCGACAATATCTCTGCCGTGTGTGCTAAAATATAAAAGTAATAAAAGATTAAAAAAAAAAAATAGTAAGTTCACGAGCGAGCGGTCGAAAACTCACATATGCATTTTTCTCCCCGATACCCGCAAACGGGCTCGGCCACCGGCGGTTTGCCGCCAATCCATTCCGTCGGCACGGTCAACCTGAGTTCCTGCGCGGAGCGACACATTAATTTCTGGTTAAACAAAATAAAAACAAAGGTCTTACTGGGATTTTGGTCAGGTTCCGATGTCGGGTAAATGCTCCTGCTGGAAATAGCCCGAACACCCCAGGGGAAACGGGATGCCGTTGCCTGGACAGCAAAGTGTAATTGCCTTCAGCGTCGCCATTCTCGTCCATGTGCACTTCATAACTGAAATATATTGCTTCCTGTTATTATACACGGTCGTAAATCATAGTGCAGGTAAATCACAAATTCCCCATTCCCCGCCGTGTTAGTAAACCGGCGAATGAAACGGTTTTTAAATAGAAATAAAAGGGCTTTATCAAAAGGAGCTCAAATTAAATACAAAGTCCGCGTGGGCGCTGTTGTAACGATAAATCGTCGGTCTAGAATTAGCGCGATGTAATTGTGTACTTTTCAATAAAGAAAAAACGCATTTTTTTTATAAATGAATTTATTGATTGAAAATAATGTGTATTATGCGTGTTGGTTGGACACTTGGTTTCATTGCAACACATTTTGAACGTATAAACAGGTCTAAGAAGAAAACAATACTTTAAGAAAAATTAAATAAAACCTTTGAAACACTAAAATTTTTAAAAGTTAATTTGCATTATTAATTCTCAGCCGACTCGGCAGCTCTTTGCCATGGAAATATAATTAGGTTTCTTACTCACTCATAATATGTTTGTAAAATTGTTTATAATAAATTGCATATCGTATTTTGATTAATACATTATTTGTAAAATATCGTGTCGATATCAAATCCTTTCGATAATGATTAGTTTATATTTGTATTATACTACAGTCAAAATTAATTATACTTGACAAGAAAAAAAAATTGTTTAAATTGGTTATGATAAAAATTAGTGTAAATTGATTAAAAAGCGTATTAAGTCATTTTGAGTTTTACAAATAATTTACCGTTGGTTAAGATTTTAAGTTGATTAATATATTATCACAGTAATAATTATTACATCCTATGTTACTGTCCAATCATTTACATGAAATCTAAAATGTTTAAAATTTAAAATTTACTAAAATATATAAAGTGGGCTCTCGGTAATTTGGTCTATAACATAATCCGGCACGTCCAGTAAACCGAGCCAGTAATTGTATTATACCAAATCTGAGAATAAAAACTTTTTGACTATAAAATAAAAAGATACCCATTTACCTACTTTGTAGGCTTACGGTTTACCTAATTCGTTGTGCTTATATTAGCTTATTAATGTTAGCCGATATAATATCATATAAATTATACTACTTGACAATAACAACTCACACACAATATAGTATTAAGTGTATTGGGCTAGTCCGATTACACCTTAAATTTCCAATTGGTATGCACATGACTTCTTATCATTTCAAACAAAAATCCTAGAGTATTAATTATTGAATGCGATGAATATTGTTTTATTTGTTTGGGCACATATTATAATTTTATAAAAATTTTATTGGTTTTTAGCGTGTCGTTTTACTAAAAGAAACATAACAAAGTTTTATTACTTATGGGTGATAAAAAAAAAAAATCTCAACTTTACATTTCCTTACCTACTTTATTGTTATAGTTTTAGATAGAAGTACACAACGTGAAAGTATTGTTTTTATTTTATCAATATACATCACATTATTTTCAACGTTTTATTATTTTGCAGGCTGTGTATGTTCTCCACTAACACGCGAATCCTCTAGAAAGTTTTAAAGGGCAGTCATCGTATTATTTTTTTTATGATTTTTGAACATGGTAAAAATTAATAAACAACAAACGAGCAAGTAGGCTTGATTTTATTCGAAGAACCTTAAAACACATCTCGAGTAAAACGAATTAAGCAGATTGTTTTAATGTATAAAAAATAGTTGAAAAAAATAAAAAAGCGATAGTTTAAAAAAAACAATTACTCTAAAAAACATTTGATGTTTTTAGTTTTTTGATAACTTAAGCGCAATCAAAAGTATTCATTCGTAAATATTCATTATTTTTCCTTTTTTAATTTGTTTATAAAAAAAAATATTAAGTATAGATATCGAAAAAATTAAAACGCTACCCCGTGGAAAAAGTTTTTCTCTGTACATTGTGAAAATTTGATAAAATTACTGTTAATACTGGCCTCACATACTTGTCCCGCGCAAAGCAGTTTTGATGGGAAAAAAAATTTAATTTATCCTAAGTAATTTAAGCTAGGCAAGGATTAACCGTGTACGGTTTATGCGTAAAATATTTTACAATTTTTCTCATTTAACACAGTTCGGGCACTACTTGGATGAAACTAAATTTGAGTTGGACAAAAGTGCCGCTCACGAGAATATATTTCTGTATAGTATGGTTTGTGTATTATATATATAAGTATCTGCGCGCGACTAATATAATTTTTTTTTTATTTTTTATTATTAATACGTGGGTTGCTTACCCCATTGCGCTTTTGTAATGTGAACCTCTGAATTTTGCCATAATGGCCGTACCGTTTCTGGGATCTTCGTCACCCTCGATTGTCTCCAGCACGCATCTCGCATATAAATGGACAGCGTCGTACAAATATGCGGCTTCGGCGGATATCTGTAGAAACACAACAAACAAAAACAAACATTTATTATTATAGCTATTACAATGCCACGTCTGTAAGGAACAGTGCAAAAATACTAATAAGTCTGAATCAACAAATTATTAAAAAAATTAAATACATTAAATAGAACCGTAGGTGGACATAGTAATGTTTTTCCAAAACCTCACGTTCGATTAAAAACGTTAAATTTACATTGTTTTTCTTTTATCATACATTAAGTATGATCAATTGACCATAAAGCAATATGTTGAAATTTTATTTTACAAATATTTCGATACTAATTTTGAACCAGTATAACCGCTTTGTGATAATAATTTTGTGATAATAGTTTCAACTTGGTCAATTGTAAATAGCGAAAAGTTTTCTTCATATTAGTATGATTCATTTATTATAATATTAATATTTTTTTAAATTAATTATATTAATATAATTTTACGACTAATTTGTATTTTCTGCTCCTGAGATAGTTATTTAAAATTATGTAAACGAATCAGTTACTATCAATATGCCATCCGTTAATGAGGTAGAACAGGTTAAGTAAATTGTAGCCCGTACACAGCATGGAAAACAAATTATTTTTTTGAAATATCACAAGTTCATCTGCACTATTCCAAGTATTATCGGTCACCCAATTTTGGTTTTTTACTTTAGATACTATGGTAAGTTTGGATTTTTCAATTTTCACTAAAAGATTTTTTTTTCTATTTCTTTGAATTTGTATGAGATCTTCTCTGCCTGACATGAATCTTAATATTGGTATTATTTTGTCCATTTCTATAGGTACAATAAATGCAACACGATGCTGTAATGTATCTTTACTGGCATAATATACTTTTATCTATGTGGTCAATTTATTTTACATCGACCGTTTTATAAATCAAGTCTCAAAATTAGCGTTCAACATTAACATAGCCTAACCTACAATGATTTTTCGTTACTGCTATATAATACAATATATTGTTTAATTTATTAATTTTACTAAAAATAAAATATATTTTTTTATATACCAACTACCAATGTAAGCACAATAATAGTTGTATAAAAGTTACTTTAGACCAATTTAATAATACAAGTAAATAAGGGTACAATAAGTATATTGTACAATACATTGTAGGCACCTACCTGTTTAACGCCGCCAAACTGTTGCAATGGATTGGGAAACTGGAACGGCGGTTTTTCCATGTACTCGTTTACTTTAACGGAGAAGTTTTTGAAACCCCTAGGCGGCGTGGGTACGATGCTAAAAAACGACCGGAAGGCTTTTTCAAGAACCGGATCCGGATCTTCTGATAGAATGCCGGTCAAGTATTTTCCCGGGCTGTCCACGTCGTATTGTTCCACGTCAACACCGACCACATAGTATTCACCTGGAAACCCAAAATGTTAATGTTGTTATTATTATAAAACATGTTACACAGAATAAAGTTGCATAATATCCATTTAATGTATATTATACGTCACGTACAGCATGATCATAATGTTGCTGAACGGTAATAATTTTTCCAATGAAAAAATGGTCAAATAAAATGTTAATCATGATGAACGGTCGAGTATAGATTTTAAACGTTTTCAAGTCAAAAACTATAAATGATAACTTGCGGTTAACGATTAATTTACGGAAAAATTGTATTATTAAAAACACGATTTTGATCACCCTGTAGGTTAGGTAACCGGTTATTATAAAACATTTTATAGTAATTCCCCATACTATAGCATATTTCCGGACTTGCCAACCGTTGCGTTGAACAAGCTTGTAAAAAATAATAACAACTTTTTTATTTTACTTTTTTATTATTACTCGCCACGTGATTTCTATAGTATAATATTATGTTTAAAATGTGTGTAGGATATGTATTGATATTGATTTTTACATTTTCAGGGACAATTAAACCGTGACTTATTCTTGCGGTCGGGCTTTGCCGTAGAACTTCTAAAAAGGTATTTAATACTTGCACGTGTAGGTATATCAAGTTACAACTCGGATGAATAATAATTATTACCCAGTTCGCGTGTATTAACCACTCGTTTTCGACGGCGAAACTTACAAGGAACAACAGTTAAAACAAATATAATAATATATCTTCAGTACAATTATAATACTATATAAACCGCTATACAAAACAGCAATACCTAAGCACTTCGAACGGGACAGCTGAAAATGTGCAAAATTCAAACGGTTGCTCACAACAAAAGCACATTAGTCGGTGAAGTTATGCACATTAATCTAAAATCATTATAAGGAAGATATTACTATAATGGAACCCGCGGGGCGTAGATACATAATATGCCGCTCGGGCTGAAAGAAAAATGTAAACCTTATTATATATTATTATTGTCTATTGATCTATTCTTTTTATTGTTTATCGATAAAATAAAAAAAATTCGCGATATTCAAAAACAAATAACAACAATTTCAATTTGAATATTGTTAACATAATTTTTTTTGCAACAACTACAATAATATAATTTTATAGCTATACCATACTAACATAATAACATAACAATGAACGTGATGTATGCAATTTTAGTGTATTGAATTTGAAAGTTTTTTTATTTTTTGATTAGGTACTTTCTAAATTTGCACATACATTATGGGCACACACTACGGTAAAATTGAATTAGTCAAACAAAAAAAAAAAATGTGTAGTTCATTATTTTGCACGGTCCGCGTTATATTTAATAGGGTTTTATTTCTGCAAAACACAAAACTGGCTGCTCGCTAATCGACTCCCGACAAAACTACTGGAGTGTTAACATTTAATTTAGTTTATATCCTATATATTTAGCTATTATAGACGGCCACGTCGTATATAATTTGATTTATTCACCATTGAAAACATTTCGCTTTTTCGGCTTAACCGGATAGCAAATTTCTTTGCGGTTATCCTTTTCTACGCAAAACAGTATAAACATTTTCATAAGTTGTCAAATTACAAACACAATAATACTATCGAAAATTAATATTCCGCTCTAGTCGCGGTCAATGATGTTTAGACAATAAATTATTTGTTTTCTTGGCCGCTCCAATATAGTTGGAAAACTTTCCCGAGTAAGCAGGCAATGGCCTATCATAACTCATTCCGACAGTGCATCCAGCGGCGTGACACATGTGAACTTGAAAATTCATAAACATAAAAACGTCTTAAAACTGAGAAAAATACTTCAACAAGCAATACACAATCTCCGTGGTTGTGTGCAAGTTTTATGTGTCTGAAAACTATTTCTGTGTAAAACGCACAAATATTTATGCTGGCGCAGGACCTTCTCAATGATATCCCATGAATATTATATTAACCTAAGTCGCTTTGATATTATTTCTTTAGTTGGGACGAATTCATACACGCTATTTGGCAACAATTGTTTGGCTCGAATACACTTTTAGTAATGGTGAAATCTAAAAGAGATGAAAGTGACTTTGACAAAACTGCACGGGACATCTATGAATGATAATATAATTTAACTATGATATTCATTGAAATTTTAATTCGTTTTTTTCAAATATAAAAATAAAATAAAAACATTTGGTTTAAATAAAACTACTTTGCCACAATCAAGTTCAACTTCAAAAACTAATTGGTTGAAATAACATTTTGTCATTTTTGAAATTAGTTTTATAATTACAAATCATTTGTAAAGCTATAAAATCTTCTCTCAACTGCGAAAAATCTTTAAAGTACCGTTTTTAGTACTAAACACAATAGTTGAATGATAATCAACATTTTTAAACATTTCTGGAATATTCTTTCTGTATTTATGTAAACGTTATAAATTATAATTGATTTTGAAAGAAGTTTTTAATCCATTAACTTGTAAAATGTGAACATGGAATATTAAAACGATGCTTATGGCTCGAGTTAGGCCCTCATTAATTTTTAAATGTGCAAAGAACTGACTAACGGCGTGCCGAGACAAGTATTGAATTAAAAGTTAACATTTTAATTATTGTTCACCGACCTTATTCGTCAGTTTGAAGAAGACTAAGCGAGCCATCGTTTTCCGTCGACTTCGGTAAGTTAAATTACATATTATTACCAATTAACGTTAAAGATAGTTAAATGTTATTAGTTAAAAACGAAAGAATTCTGAAATAAAATATCTTATGAGGTATACAATTAATAATAGATACACGTCTCGATCTAATCTTTCTTGTACATAATCGTTCAGTAACTACTCGCATCTATCCGATTGCTCTTTACGTGGTCGACACCATGGTACACTTAAATAATATACAATACCCCACTGTATAATATATTACGCTACTACCGAGTGTCTGATTTCGTTCTCCTTTCGAACTGGTCTGGGAAAACTATTAAATATCCCAACAATATTTCATAAAAAACAAAAACTTAAGACAATTTTTTTGTAAACCACCGTCGTCCTGAGACTTGGTTCTTGTTGTTTCTCGTCGATACACTGTAGACAAAACTCTGAGAACATATATTTTAAACTCTGGCTGACAGGGCAGTAGTTTATTAAGACCTACTATGACGCATTTGCACAATATACGTTTTGTGTGTGTGTGTGTGCATTTTTGTCAGGATTTTCCAGGCCAACGGTCGTGCCGCCGGACTTGAGATAAGAGGGAAAAAAAAACAACATGCCGATCCATAACTGTGAGACGAGTGTGCACTGCAGCGTACAGCAAGTATAAATTCCACCGGTCATCCAGTCGGAAAACGGTGACGGCAAAATACATCTCAAAAGCGTCGGGCCAAAGTATGAAAACTAATATGGACGTCTACGGCAAGGCAAGTTTGTTGAACTTTTTCGCGGGATAAAAAAAGTAAAAAAAAACGTGCTCTTACCGTTTTTGAACAGATCCATTTCGTCCATGGCCACTACGAGACCCGTGTGATCGTAGTAGTTGCCCAACACAACGTAAACTGAAACAAACCAAACAAAGATGTTATTATAATTAATTTTCAATTTTTATTTTACCAGAAAGTCGCACCAAAAAAAAAAAAAAAAAAAAATTACCCGAAATACCCCTACAGGATTTCGTTTAGGATCAGACACCAAATATCTCTTAAAATAAAATTGCAATTTTGTAGAGTTTCTTTTTGAAAATATTTAAGTTATTTTACAATATTATAAAACTACTAAATATTTGTCTTTTTTAATTTTTCCAATGTTCTATTGGCTTTTGAAACCTAAATGGTAACGTATGTATTTTTAAATTAAGAATAATTTGCTGAAAATGTTGACTAGTCAAAAACCAGTTTTTAATAATTACTTTTAAAGTCACTAAAGTTTAAAATTTAGGACGAGAGGGAGCATAGTATTATATTTATCTGAACGCATTACTCTACCACACTTTCGGTCTAAAATTTTAAACTTTAATTACTTTAAAAGCAATTATCTAAAACTGGTTGTCGACTAGTCAAAATGTTAAGCAAACTATTATTAATTTAATTAAAAATACACGTTACCGTTTACATTTTAAAAGTTAATCGAACTCTGGAAGAAAATAAAAAAGATGAAACAATTTGAGTATTGTCTACTATTGCAAAATAACATAAACTAAAATGTGTCCAAAAAAAAAAAAACAATCAAGTTACAATTATTTTTAAAGAAAATGAGAGTCTTATCCTCATATTTGTATATATTTTTATGACTAGGATATTAATTTGTACACTAAATTATCATAGACCATATTAATTATAATTTTTTTTCAAATTGACTTTTTTATTAATTTGTCAAAAATATAAGGTAGGCTTTTTAAAAGTTAAAATCCAATGTAAAAAAATATATGTACATATATTATAAATAGGAAGTCGACAAATGTAATACTTGTTTCATATGAAACGTATCAATTAATAATATATCCATACCCGCGGTGTACTAATAATTAATTGCTTGGAAGAATCCGTTTATTTAAATTAAATAAACGATAATTTGAATAAAAATGTGTAATTTTTTAATACCATACCCTCGTCAGGTTGGGTTAAGTCGTATCTCTTTTCTATTTTATATGTCAGTTTTTATTAATATGTTTTTTAATACCATATCCTCGTCAGGTTGGGTTAAGTTGTATCTCTTTTCTATTTTATATGTCAATTTTTATTAATATGTTTTTGCTACATTTCTCAGTAGTAGTTGAACGTTAAAACTTTCCATTCTTTAAACATTGTCAAGTAGGCACTTATTTTACGGGCGACGTCAATCCATCCATCTTCATTTACACCGCTATATCGTCAAGCCTATTTGTTAAGGAGTAAAGTATAGGCAATTTTTTGATAAAACTGGACATAAATCTAAAATATGTATACTCATGTATATTGACAACACAGCAAAAAGGCATCTACGTTGATATTTAATATTTATTTGAATCTTTTAGAACACAGCAAGGCCCTTTTTTGTACCTAAACATAATTCGGTAGATGTATTTTTCAAAACTCGGATGTTTGAAATTATATTTTCTTATGGACAAACTTAATATTAATTATGTTTAAATAGGTTTTTTTGTAACGAAGATATTAAATATTGAAAAATGCGCTTACACGGTTAGGTTTACCCAAGAAGAGTGCATGTTTCAAGACACGATAGACATGCCGAAAAAAGGAGGTCAACGCGAGTAATGTTGACCTCACATTTGGGATTAGCGCTGGCTGTCTCAACTCTCAACTAAATATATGTAATGAATAACAATAAAACAGAGCGCTATATGATGACTAGTATTTGATCAAAAAGTAAACTAATATATTATGTAAAATGTGTAAATTGTCTATTTTCGTTCAAATGAACTACAACTAAATTGCCTGTAATAATTGAATGAAGCGAGAGAAACACTAGTCGCAATGAATAAATTATTTGTTATTGTAAAACGGTCGATATAATAGTCTTTGTTTGAAACGAAACATAATTGTATATTATGTCTCTTTAAATTGTTTTCTATCAGTCTTTTTATATTTATTTTTTAATGGCGCGAAAATAGCGCGTCGAAAACAATTGTACCAGAAAGTTGTTTGTTTAATCGAATTTCAAGCCCGTGTAAATAATACCATGTAGTCGCAATAGTAAAAAAATCATAAATAATATCCGGACAGTGTTATTAACGACATTTGTTTTTAAAGTTTGGACCGTGCGAACTTGCTGTATTATATATATACACATGTGTATGTATATTCAAATATAATATATGTATATTATTAAAAAATTGTTTTAACGTGTACAAATTGTACTGGAAATGATTCCGGTGGAATAATCGCCGGGGAAAATAATAAATTAGATACCCCTGCGCACAATTTCAATTTTCTTTACCGTAAATCACATTTAACGTAGATTCCGCAAAAGTTAAGTTCTTCCTTTTGCGGATCTCTTGGCGTTAAGCTGGGATTGCAGCACAATTTATTAGCTCTTTTCTTACTCGTCTCGCACAACCGTCTTCTGTCAGTTTAGATAAATACAGATTCAAGTTGAACAAATATTATGAATATCATAATATAGCCTATAAAAACGAGTTTACTCGAAATAGTCCAAAGTTAATTTGTTTGAAAAACAATCCGAGTAAAATGTCATTTAAACAAATCTGCTTATCGACTGTGCAACTCTAGCCGACGGTAATCGCCGAATTTTAACGGCCATTTATAACTCATCTGAAAAATTAATGAAAAATTTACAAGCTGCTGTCATTGCTGTTATTAAATTGTTCATTGGTGGTGCAATAATTTCCTATCATCGCAACCAAATCTAATATTTCACTGTGTCTGCCAAAGTTTTCTCTATACAATTTTAGATTTTACTTTAAATTTAAATTAATTAATTTACGTCACAATGTTAAAGACGAAAGAACATACACAAGTGACTTCGTAACTGCAAGGCCTTTTTAAAAAAAAAAAAAAAAAAACAATTTTCGCTTCGATGTGGAGCAGAGATGCTATTTTTCTTTTTAAATAACGCTAAAATTATAGGCACATTACTCTACTTTAAACCAAATTTTATATTTTAATAATATAAATGTTTAGGTAATTTTTTTTTTATAATTTAGAGTTTTAAAAAATTATCCCTACTAATAAAATAATAACAAATATATTTTATTCTATAGGTTATCAAGTACAACTGTAATATTCGAGTGTAAATTATATTTTTAGGTATACGAAATTCCGGATAATATACCACCCCTTTGTCGAGTAGGTATACATAATTTATGAGACTATTTTTCATATTATATTTTTTTAAGCCGTTTATAGTAAAAACAAAAAGTTATACACTCGCTCGCGAATTTATATTAAACCTTTCGAGCGGTTTTGTATAATTTATCATGATATTAAGTTTTCACCGCATTCATTCACGGCAAGTTTATATACCTACGATAGGTACTTAGTCTTAATATGTTATTGAGTACTCGAGATCGGTATTAATCGTCGGTAATAAATCAACTCTTTCGGCTTAAGAATAATATCAATAACGATAGCTCTTAGAAATCGTTCAGTTTGTGGTTACATCAATACTTACAAATATTAAAATATATAGTAAAAATATATAGAAATATGTAGGTACTTAGTAGCATGTAAAACTCATGACAAAACTCTCACACACAACTTAAAGAAAGGAATTACTGTTGTTAATTTTAATGCAGCAGAGTTTCTAGAAGGCAATAATGAGCCGAAAACGAGTTTGAGTTAAGTAAATAAATTAGTTGTTCAAACTGCTTTTCTTTTAATCATTATCACGTTTATTATTATAAACTTCACATATTATTATAAGTTTGCTTCTATTTAAAAATAACCATCAATTAAAATTGTGAATTTATGATAAACGGCGTTAAGTTAATATTGGCTAATGGCTTTTGATTTTTGAAAATTTAGCCATTTTACCTTACCATTTAGTAGCCTTTCAATTTTATTAAAGTAATTTTAAGACTCTAGAGAATTGTTTAACTGACATTGCTTTTAAAAGAGGTGAGTTGCTTGGATGCAAATTAGCTTGTGTCAATCCTATTGCACGTGAAATACGACGAAATAAGAAATAAAAGTTTCCCTCGTGCATTACGATAAAAAACACAATATTAACCTAAACAGTGTTTCAAAAAAAAAAAAAATGTATTGTAGTTTACACTAATCATAGTTGACACGAATTCATTAAACGACACGACGTCGTCGCATTACTGAATTCCAATTAAATTAAATTTCGAAAGTACCAGCAACTTTTTTTTTTTCCACTAAAACTTTACTAATTTAAAGATTTCTTTGCAGTTTTGTTTTTAACAACGTGTTTCTACAGAAAGCACCCTCGTCCTATGCTGATAAAAGGTTGTCGACACGCGAAAAACTGACCGAGTGGACATAAATAAATATATATATATATATAGTACAATAATAACACACTATCGCTGAACGCACTCGGACGCCACACACGAGCCAGCCGATACAAACCCACGCGGTATACCTAAATCAAGGGATGTCATACATTTCACACTTAGTCTCGAGTAAAAGTATTTTTAGGTTAAAAATATTGTAGTTTTTTGTGCTTTCCACTTCAAAGATTACGGATTTTTTTTTAACGCGCGGCCTATAAGCGCTGCAACCATCTTTCGCACTCGAGTTCATGTTCAAAATAAAAATCCTAAACTAATCTATGTTGTTGCAATGTCTCACGCTATGAATTATGTCAATTAGTACTTGGTACTCGAAATTGTGTACAATCTTTAAAAAAAAAAAAATTACATTCTAGATAAATTCAGACTAGCTAATGAAAGATTCGATGGAGAACGTCGCCAAACGGTTAGATTTTTAGTCCATCAAGTCAATGGAGATTTCTCGCATCATTATAAATGTGAAATATATATATATATTTAGACAAAGGCTAATCATATGAACTCTTAGGGCGAGTGGGAGGAAATGTTCCTACTACGTGTACTAAATCTAACCTCTCAATTATTATGATTTGTACTGTTAACCCTTATGGATGTAGATAGACAATGCTAATAAACACATCAAAGACGAGTTTTGTACAACTTATTGGACCGATGCACTGGTCTTTTACGCATTGACTATATCAAAATAAAATGCTATAACAACATACAAGAACTTATAAACACTGTGATCGATTTATCATAACGACTAAGTAAGACGGTGTATGGGGACTGTTTTTTAATATTATGGTTATTTTGATTTTTACTTAGAACGATGTTTATGCATCTTTGAAACTAAATACGACACGTATATATTTTAACAACCGATTTCAAAATTCTATTCAACAGATGTGCCTTTTTCAATTTACTACAGATTGATGAACAATGTTATATTATTATACCCCATCGGTTACGCCGATCAATATTGTTGCGTGGAATATTTTTTCATTTGTATATATATATATATATATAAATATACATATATCCTGGCTACAAAAAAATCACGTTATTATTTTGAATATCGTTACGCTTCACCGACACATCTTCCTCTCTGCGCGTTCCACATGAGCGCGACCCCGAGAAATATCGTTATCCGTCGCGTCGTTATCAATGATGTAACACATGCATGAACACCCTTTTTCCGCGTTGTTTAGACCGTGTTGTATATTTTGTTGCTTCCGGAAAACAGATATGGCGGACATAATACCCGGGGGACCAGCCGAAAAAAGGAGGGCAAAAGACTACTTTGGGCGGACTACTTGGTTGTAACCATGCGGATAAAAGGTCGTCTTACGGAAATTTCGCGGGAAAAAGATATCCGAAAATAACCCCCCCCCCCCCCCGATCCTTGGAATATACCTAATATTAACTCGACTGTGATAAATATTTATAACTGTCTGGATTCAAAAATCGTACATTAATGTCTTTTTGATTGCCACGCGCATGAATACATCAGCTTAATCCCGTACAGGATTTCAAATAGTTCATTTTTGAAAACGTCGTATCCAGCTGTTTACAGTCCTTCAGTTCTTTCAAAACGTATAAATAGATTTTTTGAAAATCTAGCTTCACTATTGCACTACGTCTTACCAAATATTTCATTATCGAGCGCTCGATGAGTTTGTTGTTTAAGTATACGATATTATCATGATATTTGACAGCATAAATAATTCAACAAAACCTGTCTTTAACGCGTTATAACAGCTATCTGCTTAAATCATTTCACTCGCGTACACTTAAAATGGATAATATCTTTAAAACGTTTTTATTTTTTTTATTAATGGTTTATTTTATTATTTTTTTTTTTGATATAAAAAATCAATTTATGGAACAATTTTTGAGAATGACGGTATCGATGGTATATTAGCTCAATGTATTATTGTAAACAGTGCAACATATTGTGCGATATGGACGTTTCCTGTTTAAATATAAATATAAGACAAACAATTGAAAATTCATCAGTTATTATGATGGGCAATGAAAATGCAATAATCAGATATTATAGCCGGATTATAATTTATATATATAAATATTAAATTAAGTATAGAAATGTCCCATGCTCCTATAGAGCAAGGAATATACAAAAAAGTCGTATCAATAGGTATCTTGTGTTTTATATACATTACGTTTTAAAAATTAACTTTAATCTAAAAAAAAAAAAAAAAACAATAAGACAGCACAGAGAGTAGTAGAGTATTTTGATTATAAGAGTATAGATAATAGGGGATAGAGTATACCTCTCTTATAGGGAAAAAGGTGTTTTATATTTTTTTTTGGCTTTGTCAACGTTAGTAAAAAATATTCCATACAAATTTGGAACTATTTTACTATAGCACTTACATCATTATTATCGTTAGGCGTATGTTTTACAAATTATTTTGTTACAACGTTTTTCGTATTGAAAGTCATGAATCTAAAATTAACATCACGGACCACGTTAGGTTAGGTTTTGTTAAAAGATTATATCACAAAAACTCATGAAGGGAAATTTAGGCCACGATTGATAGCACGATATAATTTATTATACAATTTTTGAAAACTTATAAAACATACAAGTTTAACAATCAACAATGTACAAAATAATGGAACAACAACTTTCTATGGTCGAATGATGTCATTGCATACTAAATTTAGTTTTAAGTTCAACTGTCAAGACTGTTTATAATGTTTATTGTTCTACTGCAAACCTATTAAAGTCCTAATAGACATGTATGCTATAATGAATGTCTACTATAGGACAATAATTGCTATAAATGAAGGTTTACTTCTCTACGTCTTGTACACAAGTTAGAGAACCACAACAGTTGGCGAGATTCGGCAAAGCATTAGTTCAAATTTTGGATAACGCTTCTGATAACGTGACTGTAGAGTTTTTGTTTGAATAGCATAATATTTCTAAACAAAATGCTGATATTGTTTAAAGTTAAGCAATTTAGATAGTCTTTTATGTAACCAATTCCATATTACTACAATCAAAAGATCTCTTTTTTTTTTATTCAACTATATTTTTTTATAAAACTATACATATAATATTGTTCTCTTAATAGTTATAAACATCAAACATTAAAATACATCTATAGACCAATAATTATATTGTCCACAAATTAAACTTGTTCATATATTATATTAACCATATCGGAATTTATTTATACTTAAAAATATATTTTTTGAATTTTAATTATATATTGTATTATTTTATTATGCAGAATATTCAACTACTCGATTTAAATTTGTTTCGTTAACAAAAACTAAATATTGTTTATGATTTTCTGATAAATTCATAATTTTTTTTATTAATTATTAAAACTATACTTTATTAAAATGAATTCACATAAAAAACTACTTTAGCCACAAGGTTTGACTCGGGTTTCGGTGAATATGCTGAAAGTGTTAAACTAATTTCATATTAGTTTAATATATTGTATTTGCTTGACATTGATAAATTGTAAAACTGGTATAAACGAATATTTATAGGATATAGTTTCTAAACCATACTTAAATGGTATGTTTTGTGTAACCTAACCTATTGATAAAACTCTGTAAAGAATATTTTGTACGATATTTGTCTCTAGGGACAAATATCATATAAAACATTCTTAGGAAGTTAAGAAAATATGATAATAAAATTGAAAAAACTTCACATGCACGGCAATTTTTTTATGTATATTATAATAATGAAGTGGAAAGTAAATAAATGTAGCGATACTCATAATACATTTTTTTAAATAAATTATTTTTATTTGAATAGTCAGTACGGTAATCTCTTTGGGACTTAGTTTTTGAAAAAGAGCACTTGTTTATTTCTATTAAGTAAACTGCAAATAGTGAGACATATATGTATTTATACGCTCATTAAAAAATAAACTCTTATGATAACAAAATCTAGATACATAAAATATCTTTTCAATGAACTTTTGAATGAGTGTTTATATAATATAAATATGTGTACTTTTTTTTTTGTAATATTATCAATTTAGGTATTTTTAATAAAATCATTCAGCGTTTAATCATAATATGTTTGTTCAATTCTAACATTTAGTACCATTAATAGTATGTACATTTACTTTTTTTGCCTACATTAATTAAAAACAAATTAAACAACTGTTGAACACACTCATGCAAGGTTTCGCCGAATGAACAATTTTGGCGGAAAGAAAAACCACTTTTTTAACTCAATTTCTAGTCTTTTTGGAAAAAAATCAAAGCTATATGAATGTACATGTATAATACACTGGAATTGTTTGGTGTACTAAGAAATTGTACTCGAAACGTCATTTGAAAAAGGACCTTTTAAACGAATAAAATAATATTATAAAAATAAAGGCGGCATTCAACTTTGGGTCATTTTATACTCGTTTTCTCTTTGATTTGATTCCACGCTAAATTTCCTCTGCGCAAAAAATGCCTTTTGAAATGTCAATTACTTGTCCCTTCGGTACTATGAATTTCGTGGGAATTTAATAAACCTTTATTCAAAATATACTCCAGTGCAATCAAATATAACGTACATCACGTGACACATGGGTAGAGGCTGGGTATCATAAAAATCTACCACTCCAGCTGTACTGTACCTATGTATGATTTTACCATTATGGTTTGAAATTGCTACAGACTCACTTCTGGTGTCCATGTAAGTATCTGCGACCATCTTGACAAACGGGTTGGCCGTATAACCGTGTAGGTAATGAGTGTTCCAAGTTTTTTTGGCTGTAATCTGTATGCCGGCTTGGGCAAACACATCGGCGATGGTGGCTGCGATTTTGCCGAAATGTGTGTCTTCGGCGTTTGAGTAAAAAAATGTCACCTGTACAGCAAATGATTATTTACAGAGTATAGCTAAAATATGACATGAATCGTACAAAAAAAAAATTAAAACTATGACTTTTTGAGATAAACCAGCTAAATGTAGTAACATTGTAATGTTGTTTTGGGGACAAATAAAATGATTATACATTAAAGGTATTATAATCACACAAAATATATTTTTCTAATTCGTCATACTTACAGTTCTATTAAGATACATTTTTTATTTTAATTGAACTTGTCCACTAAAAAATCATGTCCCGTCTTAAACGTTGTCTCGAAATAAGAGGATAAATATAAAAAATTTAAGGCACGATAGAATTTTGAGAAAAAGTTATTTTGGTAATTTCTCACAAAATATTTCAAGTCTTAACTTGTAAACAGACGATTTAGTAAAAAGATTTATTTTTTATTTTCAAGCATTTTCGACATTCACATTTCGTATTTTGTACTTAAATACTTGGTCGGTTGTGTATTTTTATAATTTCAAGTAAGATTATTCTAATGTTTTGTATTTAAAATAACAAATGTTTTATGTATATTTGCAATATTTGAATATCATCTCTGTTTGGGGTCTTAACTACGGAAAGTAATATTAACAATTTCAAAAGCTTGCTTAAGATTTTCACCTTTTTCCGTAACACCGATTACCTCAAGTGCGATTTACTCTTTGTCTTTGTCCCGTTGTATTATTATCACATAGCCGTGGGTGTCCAACAGTATTACAAAGAAAAATGTCAGATCCTCTCCTGGTGGTCGTGAAACGCTTAGAGTGAAAAATTTTCTCGGAAATTGTCTGAATTCGCACGACACTCGCATACATCATGTTACAATTTATTGTTCGAAAGAATTGTGTGATATTTATCGCCATACGGCAGCACCGTCGGTCAGAAGTTCCACATTATGTAGAAACAAACTATATCTTCAGCTAGACAAGCTCGAAAGCAATGTAATTGCCGAAGTGGCGTTGTTGTGGTGATGGGCCTTTTTGGCTCCAGATAGATGACACTCAGTGTCTTTGGAGGCGGTTCAACGTGAGCCGGCGACTTTGATTTATGCATGTCTTTACCCACCTGAGTCCAGTTGAACGCCTTGAGTACCGCAGCCACCGATTTCGAAATTTGGTTGTCAGGCGGTCGGGTCCGAGCAAACGTCGGGTACAGGGTCTTGTCCGAAGTGTCCGAGTCCATGCAATACTGGGGAAAAAAATAATATACATATATATTATATATATTTCGAGTACTTAGCGAAAGACCATATTTTATTTTACCGAAACGGCAACCTTGTCCTGTCGTACTTTGCAAGCCTCTAATAGCCGCGGGCAATCAACAATTCATTGCAAAAAAAAATTACTACCAAAATGGTGAACGTATTGTTTACCTAAAGTAATGTTTTCCAAACGCAACACTGGCATAATGAAAAAACATAGTCGTCCAAGTCACGAGTAACTACTAAAAATCGCAGGCCAGAAATTTGGACCATTTACTTGGGATAACAAAATAAAATAAAACCATCGAAACTTAAATTACTTGATTTTATAGTATCTTTTTAGACCTTTAATATTATGATTTCACCATCTACAGATTTGCATCGTAAGTAGTCTATGCGTGTACTTGTTTTTTTTTTCCCGTTTAAATGTTTTTTTTTTTGTATTACTTATCTGAAAGTAAATTTCTGCGAATTTTGGGGTTAAGACTTTAAGATACGCTAGTATGAGTTTTCGGGCTGGGTCTAATTTTGGTTTGAATAATATATCGGGTTAATTTCTGGATGTTGTACCTGTCAGGGTGGGTGGGGTTGTTCTGTTTTTTTTTATGTTGAGCTAGATCGACCCGGGATAAAATAATTTCAGTGGTTCGACCCAATCAGGGCTCTACTAGCCAATCTAATAAAATGGTATATAAATATACATTTATTATATATTAGATTTATTATTTAGTCTTTAGTACATAGGTCCAGTTCAGGGTAACGTTATTTAAATCCTAAAATATATTATACTATTATGTAACGTTATTTGTGTAAGCGTTCAATGGACAAATCATTTTTTACGTTCGGTTCAGAGTGACGTTTTTTACAACGGTAAAATCGGTATAAAATGTTTTGCGTGTTAAACATTCAAAGAACAAATACATTTTTTGAAGTCAAGTTAATAATAAAGGTAATCGGTCGTTAAACGTTAATTCAACAAACTATTGTTTTAGGTTCAGTTCACGGTAAAGTTGTTTGAATGTATAAACATAGTATAACATTCAAATAAACGTAAAATTATTTAAAAAATATTTATATTAGGTTACGTTCAGTTCATTATTCAGTTGGAATACAACTTATGCAGTACCTACATCTTTTTTGATAAGAAAAGCAAATTTATTTTACACCAGAATTTAGCTGGACATTAATTATCCAATCATCTGCGGGTTTACGTCAACAGCAAATTGAAAACAAATTACACGTCAAAAACGGTGGCAAAGTAATAAAAGGTGCCATGTTAGATAATCCGTGACAGTTAATTTTATAATTTAACTAGAATTCAATTGAATTGAATAAATTACCACTACTGTGCTTACCAGTCGTGAGTACATTGGTTGCTGGCTGAAATGTGTGTTACTATGCTGAAACGGCTGCGATAACAACCGTCTCAGACTTCAGTTGTTTTTCAGCTTTTCACGAGCAAACGACATTTTTGTTGGAAATACAGTTTTTGCGTTTCAAGTATTATATCTAATATTCTGAAATATGTGCTCTATGGAGAAGATTTTGTGGGCCGGCGGCGCCGTTCTAACGGTAACTGGCGGCGGTTACCTGCTCTATAAGGTACGCGTATGAACATACATATTGTTTGATGACATGTTCAACGACACACCTTCGACCAGGGCTCGCTGTTTTGTCAGTGTCAGCACAATAGTTATTAGTTTAAATAAAAATTGTTCTCGTGTTCAAGGCCAAAAAGAAATGGTGGGACGCGGCACCGGTAGAACCCGCATCGGTAGAACTTGCACCGGTAGAACTTACACCGGTAGAACTTGCACCGGTTGAACTTGCACCGGCTGAACTTGCACCGGTAGAACTTCCACCGGTAGAACTTCCACCGGCACCGGTAGAACCCGCACCGGTTCAACTTGCACCGGTAGAACTTCCACCGGCTGAACCCACACCGGTAGAACTTGCACCGGTAGAACTTCCACCGGCTGAACCCGCACCGGTAGAACTTCCACCGGCTGAACCCGCACCGTAGAACTTGCACCGGTAGAACTTGAACCTGTAGAACCCGCTCCGGTAGAACTTGCACCGGTAGAACCCGCTCCGGTAGAACTTGCACCGGTAGTACCTGCGTGTTACTACCACGACAGATACGGGTCGGCGGCGCACAGATGTCGTCCTCCGTGCGGCTACAGGCCAACTGAGGCAGGACAGCCGGAGCCACCGTGTGTGTACCACAGGCGACACGGCGCGGATGCAGTAAACTGCATACTGCCGTGTGGATTTGCAGGAGTGCAGGAGTACGGCATAGGGGAGCCCGTACCATACTGCATATACCATCGACGGTTCGGTCCGGAGGCGGTGAACTGCCGAGCCCCGTGTGGCTTTAGGGCCATACACTGAGGTAACACATTCATTAGTTTCCACAAAAAGCAACATACTGCAACGCGTTGATAATATTTCTTTGTCAGTCTCCTTTTTTTTTCTCTCTGTTAATATTGAACCCAGGTATATTTAACTTGTTTGACTCTACTGAACTCATATCTACGGACTTTCAGGTGTGGAAAAACGGCCGTACTATCATGTTGGAGACCACTACAATTATTAGTTGTCTACGGCCGCCGTGTTTGAACCCATCACGTGGTTTTTTCTCTCTATCTATTCAAGCTGTCATCCCTGTGGTCGCATTCATTTTGTTGGCCGCCGTCTCAGCCATCCTCGCCGTGGTTGGCCGTCGACTAAGTTTTGTAAATTATTAGTTATTTAAAATTGTCCTGTTTATTCCCTTTCTCGTGAAAACCTTAGTGATACTAATACACTTAATTAATGATCACCTAATAAATATGTACTGTGTTAATACGGATGTTGTTGTTTAATATGTTAGGGAACTCGGGGCAATTGCCCTGGTGTCGAAACACTTAAGCTAAAATATTATGTACTTACTCGAAATAAGTTTATCGACACAAGGGCTTTAAAAACCAAATCGCTAATTTACTACTTTATCTATTTTACTAGAGCTTCGCTCTAGCTGGGGGCTCCGCCCCCAGGACCCCGAGTCGGGCGGGTAGGTCACAGATTCCTGGTACTGTACCCGGCTACGCCGGGCACGCTCACGTCCCCTCGCTGCAAAGTATTTTCGGGGAGGTCACAGATTCCACGGTATGTGGAAGTCAGTGCACAGCGGTTCCTAGGGGGGTGCCGGCTGCGCCGGCCACGGTGTCAAGCCATCGCAATACGTCTTAAGGAATGACGTTATAATTCATGGTACCTATAGGCTGTATGTAGTCATCAGAATTCATACCTAGTTATGGACAAATATTTGCAAGCTAAGTACTGATTAAGTGTAGAGTAAGTCTAGCTATGTATCTGTAATTTTTTTAAATTTTAAATTGAAAAGAATAGCTAGAAGTTAGACGGTTAATAAATATCAAGTGTCCGGTGTTGCTTACTTGGGTTGCTACCACTTTTACCAATTTTTATGAACTAACAATGTCCAGTTCCTTATCAGCGGGCGGAATTCGTATTGAAAACTGATAAGGACGGCAGGTCTCCGAGTGTTTTGGCATTCACTCGCTCCGCCAACTAAAAATATCCTAGGTTTGTAGGCTACAGTCTATGAGGAGGTAACAGGTTTAAAATTAAGTTTAAATTAAAATTTTAAAAAGTTAAAGAGGCTTGATAAGAAGCTGGCCATTGGGAAAAAGTGTACAATGGAAATTGTCTTTGGTAAAAGTTGTTATATTATAGACCACGTCATCAATATAGGCCGGCGTCATCCCGCTTAATTTTATGAGTTGAAAACAGATAAAAATGTCTAGAGGACAGTCAGCTAAATGTCTGTTAAGATTTACCTTTGTGAAACAAAATTTGTTTAAACGTAGTATGTTATATGTCTGTACACAGCAGTTCCGAGGGGGGTGCCCGGCCACGGCGTCGAGTCAGCTCACTACGTTTTAAAGTATACCGTTATAATTCATCGTACCTTTATCTAGTAATCATAGTTCATACTTAGTTTCGAAAAAGTGTTTTGCAAGCTAAGTACCGGTTAACTGTAGTGCAAGTCTAGCTATCTGTCAGATCAGAAACGTCCTACTACAAAAGCGAGTGTGCTACTTGCTTAAAGGACAATTTTTTTTTTTTTTTTAATTTGAATTGTTTGAGGTGTTGTTTACTTCACGGGCTTGGTAATAGCTATGGTTAAAAATAGAAAGAAATGTTTAGAGGTCAGTCTGTATATGTCTGATATGGTGTTCCTATGTGCAACAAAACTTTTTCAAACGTATACGTTATATGTCTAGATATTGGTTGAATTAAAATTCTTATTTGTTCAGAAATCACCGTCTATGCCATTATTCGGTAATGACGTACTGTACGTTTAGAATGTAACCAACAGCATAATGCATTAAATATGTATATTAAAGGTCTGGTGGTTTAACAGAAGTTCATAAGTGTTTAAGAATTCAAGAGTAAATCACATGAATGAAATGTCTAGAGTTTATATTAAAACTTAAAAGGGAAAGAAGTGAAGAGTGATAAATACATTATTTTGATTTTTGATCGACTATTTGGCAGAGCTTATAAAAATGTCCAAAATGAAATGTCTCAATGCAAATCTTTTAGTTTTTGGATCTGGACCTTTAATGCTAAAGGTACTTTGATACTTAAGGTCTGACGTTTGTTGGTTATTAGAAGTTTAAAAGTGTGGAAGAATGATATGTTTGTGTGACGGTTACTTAGGAACTCAAGAGTAGAAAACATGAATGAAATGTCTGAAATAATTTGTAGCAAATATTTTTGATTATTCGAGTGTCCGGCGGTGATTATAAAAACGGTCAGAGTACAAAATGATAATAATAATAATATTCAGTGCATAAAATACCTAAATTATTTGATACTTATCCAGACATATTTTATACATAATAGATAAATTGATATATACATTAATACTTTTTTAAGTAAACCATGAAAGGTATAAATCCATAAGTTGATATATGTTTAGATGGCTAACCAACAATTCATCCTACTAAATGATAATAATCAAACATTTTAAAATAATTTGAACGAATTTCGTATTTTTGAATTTCCATAGTTTTATTTACTAAAAAACTAACCGTTTTTCCATTTAAAAGGTTCGGAGTAAATCATAAAATCCGAGTTTTCCATCCATTAAGTTGTAATGTTATCCACTGATCTACATACAGAGTTCTCAGCGTAGAAATGCATTATATATTACATTACTACATAATAATATGATATTATTATTATGTACACACTTACTAAAAATATATGTGTAATGGAAATACCACAATTTTATAAATGTACAGTATACAAACCTTTTCGTATTATGCCGTTTTACTAAATATATAATATTCACAAACACACGTATTACCAAAGAAGTATAATTCAATCTGATTTTACTCCATTAACCAATTTCGCTCAGAGCACAGCCATTATATTTACATTTGTATTGTCCAACTGATCGTTATTCATATATTGTATGATTTATCGTTTACAAAAAAATGAAAATGAACATTTTACCAACCATTTAATGACTATAACAACATAATTATTATTAGTCGGAAGTACTTTGAACCGTTAGTATTGTTTTTAGCATTGAACATGCTTTAGTCTTGGTCTACCAGCTCGAAAACGACACAAAATAGCGTCATGAAAGTGGCGCAATCTAACAGTTGCTTTATATATATATATATATATATATATATATATAAGTGTGTAAAATGTCTTGGTGCAACCAAATGGGATGGGTATTTGGTTAACCTAATAAATAAAAATAGTTTCACAACGAGCACAGTTAAATGAATGGTTAAATTTATCCAAAATAACCGACCAGGTGAATGTTGCCAATAAACCGATTAAGGCCAAATATTAAAAAACTACTAAAAACCATTTGGCCAGAACATATAATTGAGACTATGCTATCATCATATATCGCAAGCCGCAAGGAGATTATAGATCGGAAATAATCATTATTCAAGAGCCAGCAGACTGTAGCATGTTCTATGTTCTATAATTTTATCATTTTAGCCGTTAGGCTTGAGTAGACTGTAGCTTTATTTTTTGACAAACCGAAAATAAAATCGATTTTCGTGGATTTTGCCTTTAGACCGAGACGCTTCCAAACTGCTAACTGGTATAAGTAGTATGTGCTCCGACTGTAAAGATCCTCACATTCCACTAATAAATATAAAATAGAATTTTAGGCTTGAGGTTTTCATAAACTGGATTACTATGCTATTGTTGGCATGCGTATTTGTTTCTTGTTTACCGACTTCAAAATAGCGGTCAATCAATTAGTCTTCTGGTCACGACCCGAGACCAGACACTGCGAAGACGCGGTACAGAGAAGAAGTCGGCAAAGAGAAAATCAAAATAACGGCGTTATAAAAAAAAAAAAAAAACTGGAAATTATATTATTGTCAATATTGACAGCGTTATCATGACGGCGCATACGAACAAGCGACAATAAGTGGATTTATAATTTATATACAGTACACATGGTGCATTGTATCACATAGAAATTACACTACAATGTAGATATATACCGATAAAATAATTTAGCGGGAGGCGAGCGACGAAAAATCATAAAGCTACGGCTTTGGTCGGGTTGCTTAAAATTCTATCCGTGTGGCTTTGTACGCGAACGCGTTAGCCGTCTTTAAGTTTCGTGATCGGCTCAACAAATACATGTTACACATACAGGGTACATCTGAAATACATGCCGCCGGTAAATAAGCAACTGTGACTTGTATACTTGCATGTAGAACTGTTAGCCTCCGCCGCTAGGGCCGGTACAGATTTCGGGCAACTTGAAGTATTTTGGACCGGTCGTCTATGAAAAAATGCCACGTTTAAAGTGTTTAAAAAAAAAAAAAAAAATTAATAACCATACTAAACTGTATTATAATTATTTTTTAATATTCCGTTAAATAAAAAGAAATAAGAATAATATAGTATTAATAAAGGGTTTTAAAAAATAATAATAACTACACCAGTTCATTTATAAAAATTGCACGGCGAAAATTACTCTTAGCGTTAGTCGAAAAATTCTAAACTCTTTGGGCCTTTCAATCTTATTTTCTCAAACGTCACTTTTGAGGCCTTTTTAATTTAAAGTCTCCACCTGTGTAGTCTTGACGATTTTTTAAAATTTTTCTTCGATATTTCGAACGATACGAGATTACAATATAATCGAACAGCCTCTTTTTTTAAATACACCCTGTATGTATTGAATGGCGGTACAAGGAAGTAGGAAAAAACTGCCCTATCTACTATTTTGCAATAGGAAACGGACCGAACGGGAGCGTGCACGACAAACACACACACACACAATAGACGATCGCCCATCACAAAAGGGTATCACGTGTCTGCTGCTGTCTGTCGTTTTTTTTATTTTTTTTTAAATAATTTTTACCCTATTTTACAGGTCGGCGACGGATTCTGTTACAAGCTCGTTGAATACTCCTACATTGCTGCTTACACGGGTACCGATTTCTATAACGCGCCGGTCTAATGGTTATTTATTATTAGCTTGGTCGCGTAAACTGATCCCCCGGGGGCCACGGTTAATCATTTTTTTTTTTTTTTTCTGTACCTCGTTAGCCCGTTTAATTCGCCCAACGACAGTTGAATATACATTATGAAAGCCATTTGACTGGCCTCGGTTTCCAATTCGCCGGCCACAACGCGTTATCGGTACCGCAACACCGTGTGTGTACGACACGATGGCCGCCAGGACACCATTAATAAACACACTGCGACACAATCACTGAGCCTTTTATTATGTATCAAATATACATGTGTACACATTTGTAAGTCACCGCCGTTAACACGTTTATTTTAATTTTGGCCATATAAAACAGTCGATAATGTTTTTTTTACGGACGTACCCTCATTGGTTCAATGACGTCGGCGGACAGAGGGCAATGGAAACGGCGTTTCGTTATTCGACATTTTTTCTTTCAACGTTTTCCGGTACATTTAATCCGACCGTCTGGCGCAAAAGCTTTTTTTAAAGGCGACTTTTCCCTTAAACTATTCTACTCCGGCAAAATAACTGTACGCCTAATCACACACAAGCCAGAAATCCAAGGACACTGTTATTATAAATGACACGTCATGTGCACAATCGTGTTTCGTTCAGAATCGAAATAGCAATATCATTATTATTTTTCGGCGTATCATAAACTTTATTTGAACTTAATAGACGTAATTCATTGCATACGAACAAAAGTGAGGTTCAATGAAAAAAAAGTAATTACAACACATTTGATTTTGTATAATATTAAATGTTTAACTCACATGCGCCTAAAACTTTTAGAAAGCAATTGGTTAGCCAATGGCTTATATTAACTTTTTAAGTTAAATTAATTAAAAATACAACCATTAACTTTCATTCCTAACTTAATTTTTAAAAAAAAAACTCATATTTCTTCAGATTTCTCTTTGGGTTTTGTTAAATTATAATTAACACATTTTAATAGAAGTATAATTTGTACATAATAATCACCCCGAGAAGTCCTAAAATCTGAGTTTATCGTCTAATTGATGTTAGTTTTGAATACAATTATAACTTTTTAATCATTGACTTAAAATTAAACATATTAAAGCGTCTAAGTCTTTTAAGAAGTTTTCTAGTAAAATTTCATTTATTTGTCTGTTACGCGTGAGATATATACAAATTTGTTAAGTGAAAAATAAATTATGAAACTTGTTCAAAGTGATAATTTGATCTACAATCCTACAATTTTTAGTTTCTCTTTTTTAAGGTCGAGTTAATTAAATGAAATTGTAGCAATGATTTATTTTACAAGTTTCTAGATTCCTTTAAAAATAAACATAATATTATGTTATTAATTTTTTTTTAACTTCTTCAATTGTATATCAGCAGTAATTGGACTCCGCTTTAAAATAGAAATACAAAGCCAGTCTGTATCATACTGATAATGATGAGCTTCGAATCGCTGCACCGAATTCGTCTAAAATTCCATTCAACGACATAAAAAGTGTTATAGCAATGTAATTCCTATGTAATTCTCATTTAGAACATTTAGTACAGTTAAAATACATTTTAGTACACAATATATATATATATATATATATATTTTTAGGACGTGTTGTTTGGAATAATTTTTGGCCGTGCTACAATTTTTAGAATATCTCTGGGATTACAATATTAAATGGGCACGCAATAATCCTGTTTGCTGACGGTTTCCAATCGATTTGTAAAAAATCGAAACAAAATAATCCGTAATACTATAATGTACAACTATTACCTGTGTATAAGCGGCTTATTGTGTGTGTATACCTAACGGGTGTGATCGCAATAACGTGCCGTCTCTCTCTATGGTATTAAAGTATAGGTAATCATATGGTGGTAATATATAGGTATATGATATCGCGTTTGTCGACCGATTACGATCGCTCTAATTTTGTGTTATTGAATAGTTTACCGTGTAATACAATTTGGAAAATAAAAAAAAAAACAATGGAATTTGCATTTCTATCTCGACCGTCGGTTTTGCGAATCGTGCGACAAACCAGAGACGCTAGATTAACGATGGAGATAACCGTTTGCATGTGTGTTTTTATAATATATTATTATTACCATGTGACATGCATTGAATAAGGTTAGAACTCAGAATTGTAAACACAATATTATCACATTATGTGTATACCTATTTGACGATTCTATGTGCCAAACGGACACTGGCCGATAAAATCAATTTGTGTATCCAAATTTGACAACACCTCAAATTGGACTCATCAATTTTCGGAATCTTTATTGGATTTATATATTTCGGTTGAATCGACGCTAGGGGAGATAGCGAAACGATTTAAAAAGATGCAAGGCAAAATAAATATTCATTAAAAAAAAAAAAGTGATTGAAAATTTTACAAGAAAGTATAAAGAAAATAGTTGCAAGCACATACGGCTAAAATATATTTTGTTCTGCTTCGACTTTTCAGTTGGACAATATTATCAATATTAACTTAATAATAACATGTAAAAGTCACTTTTAACCGTTTGGAAATTTACAAATAAAATGTCATCAACCGGTTACCTACTGTTCAAAAGTTGTCAATCAAAGGTCTTTCTAACCTAACCTAGCCAATCTAACTCAATGTCTGATGTGGACATTTTAAAACGTGATAGAAAATACGGTTCGTCCTCCCTTCTAATTGGACAATCCCACAAATTACGCAAAAAAAAAAAATTACTTATTTTATCTTAATTAACAAAAAACATTAGTAAATATCAATTAGTTAGAAATATACTAACATAGACTGTACATGTTGCGACATGTAAATATTTTATTAATCTACATTTTCTTTAAAAAATGTGAAATCATCTTAACTGTAGACTTTTTAGTGGGACGTTTATAAGTGAAATACAGTAGTTAGGCATTAACGGTACTACCCCGAAACTAATGTACGTTGGTAAGTATTTTAATGATATTTAGTATAATACATGGTTGTAACTTGTATATCATACTAATTGCATACAGGCCTGGACCCAAGAGGCAAGAGACTTTAGCGAGCGACTCCTTAATTTATTTATAATTTGATGTTAAATAATTGTCCCTAATGGTTATCGATTAAAATCAAATTTCGTTATGATTTATTTATTTTTATACTTAACATGTATAACGGTCAAATGAGCAAAACATTGCAGATTTAAAATTATGAAATAAAAATCATAAGCGAGTAAAAAGTGTTATCATTTTACAAAATACATTATAATTGAGATAAATCATGTTATCACCAAAGCTGCAACATGGTCAATGATGGGCAGAAAGTTGTTTTTATGACTTAATAGCTACACGCTGTTTACCAGCGAGTAATAACTGTAATTTTGGTGTTACGCAGTGATTTAAAACAGAGCTGAGCTAAGTTGCCAATTAGGATGATGGTATTTTAAAGGAATCTATTTGAACAGCTCAAGACAAATCATTTTTTTATTATTTAATAAATATAAAATACAAAATACTACACTATTACACATTATCTAGAGTATAAGACGTATTTAGAGGTTTGTATTGTCAACATTTACCATACTTACTAACTATGGTGCTATACGTTAGCAATAAGCTTTTATATGACATCAGCCGTTAACATGTTTAAAATATATTCAAAGCATATGCAGTTTTAGCACCGAGTAGATAAGTTTATATCAAAAAGATTATGGCAAAAAAAAAAAAAATTGGTCACGAGGTGTAGTTCTAAGTTAGCATTTTACTATGATTTATGTCTTCCATAACCTAATATTATGTATTAGGTACTTATACTATGTTAATTTGTCAATAAAAGTTTAAAAACTATTTTTCCGCTAACAATTTATTTTTAACATTAGTGGGATATTTTCATTATATAATTTTATTATACAGTATATTTGTGTAGTGTGTACTCAAATGAGAAAAATAAAAAATAAACTGACACAGAACTATAATTATTTTACCTTTTCATAACTGATTTCACAAATGAAAAAAAAACTTATTATATTAGCCACTTTTTTTTATTCTTCGGTTGACTTTGAGAAATACATTAATTAAAAGAATTCTTTTATGGATGCGTGAAATTGTGACATTTTTTCTGTTTTAATTAACTTATTCGTAAAATTTAAATATTTTATTAATAGTAATTAAAAAAAGATATTATTCATAATAATTACGTTGGGGCGTTAATTATATTTTCGATCCGATATTTGAGAGGGGAGATATACACTCTGGTTTTTACAATTATATACCTGTTTTTAGTACCTATCCATCAGGTTACATTTATTTACAACACAGCCAATAAAATTTATTTTAACGATTTTATACCTTGGTGAATTTGTAAAGTATAGTTGGCGTTTTTTTTTTTTTTTTCGGAGGGGGTTAAATATTGTATTAATGATGGCCAAAACGTACTTGACTGGTATAAGATCAAATTTCATTGTTCGATATAGGTCACAAAACGTTTGATCAACCCAAATTCGTCGAGTAAATGGGAAATATAATATGTTTAAGAACGCTCAAGCACATGATATTTCTAGATAAAAACAAGGTACTCAATACAGTATCGCCTACATTTGTTTATTATATTATAATAACGCAATAATATGATTAGTGCTGTTTTCGCCCACATGCGTAAAACACAATCCAACGTGGTATTTTTTTTTATATAATTACGTTATGGTTTTAGCCATTGGACCGTCATAAGTGCCAAAAAACTACTCGAGATCATAATATAACAATATTATCACCGCATCAAACGGAGGACCACGCCATAGTACATTTTATCTTGGTGTTTGCTGTTCCTGTTACAATGTCTTATGTCTTTCTTATATATATATATATATATATATGAATATCATTTTTTCAAAGCGGACATTGGTGCCGTACAACACGGACGGATGTCGGATGCCAAACACGGTGGAGTTGGACGTGGCGAATGGTGACGGGGGAACAACAACTATACATGTGCACGGAATCTGGTCGTTTTGCCAAAAACACGGTTGATATAATATTATATAGAGTGTAAGTATGGCAAAATATTAGTATTATTATTACTGAGCGAAAATCATTGACCCAGAACATAAATCGCCGCCCAACTAGGTTAATATATTGGCTAATGTTCTATGATATCATATTAATATCGTACCGGTCTGTTTGTCATACTATTAAACCATGTAAACCACGTGAACAATATAGGGTTGCTGTACAGGGTGATTCATTATGGATAAAGACACTCATTTTTTAAAAAAAATTATTGCAACTCTTAAGTTTTTCTTTTTAGACACACTAGACTATACAATAATATTCAAAATGTTATCAATTATCATTTCTTCTTAATGGTAATGCATGTACATATTTAATTAGCTATTTAAATTAAGAATATTGTGCAGATAATGTTGGCTGATCCATAATTAGTTTTGGATTATTGCTTTTAACATTGATAATGTTTAAAATTTAGGACCGAAGCGTGATGGAATGTAAAGTAATGCGCGCGGTTAAAATGAATGCTATACCCTTCATACCGTCCTAAACTTTAAACTTTTAAATAACACTAAAAATAATTGTGCAAACCTCAAATCAAAGATGTATCGTTCGGGCCAGCGGTGTGTTTGTTTGGCGTTAAAAATATATTATACCATATAGTGGTGTATGTTATAACGTATTTGCACATAATATAACTAGTAACTACGGTACTCTGCGGCGCAAAAGACCGTGCTGTGTACAATAGTCCAATTTTTGTGGTGTTGTATTAATTATTTTCCTCGGCTGAGTGTTAATGCCCTTTTCAGATGCGTCATTACTTCTGACAGGCGTACGACCCGTCTGTTCTGACGAGATAGTGCCAAAATGATTACGCCTATATTATCTACCATTCGCGGTCGGTCGAGGCAGACATCCCACAAAGGTCGTAAATCACAACGATTTTTGCAAATTACAATAATTATAATTACCATCGCGACGTCGTTGGTGTAACTGTGTGTCGTATAAAAAGTGAAAACCCGATTAAAAAGTAAATAATGACCTCAATAAAAACGTTAAGACGAATAACATTACCGAATACACTTCGCATAAACGGCCCGCGCTGTAGGAATTAAATCTAATTAAATTAAATTCAATTAATTATTAAAATCCGGAATCGAGTAGAGCAGTTGACATTTATTTGTTAACGTTTATTCGTTTTAAATGGGGGAAAAGATATCAATGCATTTACAGGGTGATACATCTGATATAAGATTCTTCTCCATCCCCCTTTGTACGTAAAAGAAGTATGAACATCATTTTTTTTCAAATGCGGGCTTGTTTTTAATTCCATAAATGTGTAGACAAAAAATGTTAGCGTTTGCATTTTTAATTTTCATCAATCTGTTCGTTTGCTATGACTTAGTAAAGATTTTCATTTTTCTCCAAACTGTTGTTAATTTTCTTTCGTTATTACTAAGACTAGCAGCCGTCACTGTGTTTTAATAGGTAGATAAGAGCCGCTCATCTATCATTATCACAAAGCAGGCAGATAAAGAATCACTTATTTATATATTAATATTTTTTAAAAATGTGTAACGGTGGTCAATATTATTATTTAAAGGTAACTCGCTGAGTTTTCGGTCTTTAAAAACTGAACAAAAAGTGATCTTAAATTCAAAGAAATTTACATCAAAGTCATAAGTAATAAACCAATTATTAAAAAATTAAAAATACAAACGACAATTTCAAAATTTAATAATTTACTACCCAGTTATCAACATAAAAATATGGTTTGCATTTGAAAAAACAAAATGTATAGTCTTATTATGTATGAAGGAAGATGTTAAACATTTTCAAAATACATATGTACACGTATAGGATAAAAATAACTTAAAAAATATTCATATTTTCCGAGGAAATGAGTGTCTCACATCAGATCACCCTGTATATTGTTGTACTTTATTTCTATAGTTTCTACAAGAGCTTTTTTCAATCTCTTTTAAATGAACTCTTAAACAAATTCAATTAATGTTTTAACTTTTTATACAAAACCAAACAAATAATTCTTAATTATCTTTTTTACTCGAAAACAGAGCTAATAATATCATTTCAGTTGCTAAAAATAAGCGATTTAGGAAAATTTTAAAAATCTGCACAAAATGCAGATGTTGTAATAAATACTCAGATATGTTACAATACCTACCTATGTTTATGTAAAAAAAATTCTATTAAACCGGTGACAAGAAATGTTTAAAGAGTTATAACCTTAAGTAATAAAAACGAATCATAAAAATCTATAGGTATGAAATTCGTGCCTCGAGCTACAGTACTTTGAACAAAAACCTCTTGAGATTTTTTTTTTTAACTCAGAAAATTACCTTTTGGGTAGAAAACTAAAATAGCAATACAGAAAACAACTGATTCACATGGCATCTAGGGAAATGCCATGGTTAGAAGCAGTAAAACAACAATAATTGCAGGAAATCAAAGTTTTAAGGGCTTAATATAACACAAGGTTAACGTACAACAAAACCGAAGGTTGTGCAAGGATGTATAATTTGGAAAGTCGTAAAAGCGTGGGTTGACATTAAACGTTGGTCAACCCGGACCATTTTGCCTCGAAGAAAGCACATTTAAAGCTATCAAAAGTGACAAGCGAATATAATCAAACCAGACATAGTAAAAAAAAAATGATTGTGTGTATAAAATGATAAATGTAAAAGACAAAATAAAATAGACTTTGAACATGTGTATCGCATTGTATGGCTTGGCTCCAGCGTCGCTTTACAGATAATAATTACCGTAGAAAATGTGGGAAATAAAATAATGTTATTTTTACTAATA
Organism: Adelges cooleyi; assembly: GCF_023614345.1. NCBI lineage: Eukaryota > Metazoa > Arthropoda > Insecta > Hemiptera > Adelgidae > Adelges > Adelges cooleyi. The sequence goes on from NW_026095761.1 coordinate 1,736,027, forward strand.
GAGTTCACCTATCCTATGAAGTCCGCATTAAAACTTTTCGAATTTTAAGCAAAACCCTAAAATCTATCACGATTATTCTTTGAGGGAGGCCGAAATGTGTCAGGTTATACAGTTAAAAACAATAAATAAGTACATTGGTTTCAATAGTTGAAGTACCAAAAGTCTTAACTAATATTTTACTCGTATTAGAACATACTATTTTACTACTGAATGTAAAAAAAAAGTTGCGACAAAAAGCACCGTTGATAGATTTTCTTTCAAACGTACACGTATTGCCAAATAATAGCAAGTCTATGACATTCTGCAGAATTTCGAGTTTACTCAAATGTATTTTTAAATAAAATAGTTCTGCACATGTATTTTTAAACTGGTACTTGTATGAACAAATATAAACAAAATGATGGCATAATATACTGGATAATGCTCTAGAGAGAACTCCAAACAGGAGCCTTTATATTATAATAATACATGTACCTACGGTGTCTATTTTAGTTTACAAAATGCGCGAGAAGAAATACATAAAACTAAAATCGGCAGTGGTTGTAAAAAAAGTAAAAGTTTTCACCGAAAAAAATACTAAGAGTTTTTCACAAAAGTTGTTATTAAAAAAGTAAAAACTTTTATAGCGTTTAGGTGATTTTTTCGATAACTGCCGGTTCCGCACGTCACAAGCCGGCTATTATTAGACTCATAGATGTATAGGTATTATAACCGTGTCAACTCCGGCCGTAAGATTTTTATCGAACGATTTCAAACCGCTTCCGGATTATAAGCCACGCACATTGGATGTTAAAAAATGAAAGAATAAATAGCCGTTCGCTTTTCGAGTCTACATTAGCACCTCACTGTTGACGTCAAGGGCTAACGGGCCAGCGGCCAAGGGCTGAGGCCAAAGACATCATCAATAATTATTGTTATTACAACGATACCATCGACACGCACAGTCCGGTCGTCGGCAATAATGAAATGTTCAAAACCGCTATTTACCTTAGGGTTCGAGTTCAAAAAAAACTGCATGATAAAATTTCAGTATTCTTTTCTGGTCCCGTACAAGTTAAATTAAACTATTCCGCTTTGCCGGCACGTCTCGTACGTATACAATGTGTATAAAGCGTAACCGTTAACCGCAAATAGATATAAGACCAAGTCGCGCGGAAACACTTAATCTACATAGTTCATCACTGACACAACACGATCGATCACCGAGGGACATATTTGGTTTGACCCTACTCAACGTGAAAGATAGAACGCAGGTCGCGGGTAAGTAATCCCACCAAATCTATAACATATTTGGAATTCGAGAGAGCTTTTGATCGATTTCCGTCCGACCGACGACACACTTGGAAAAGTTAGTTTTTTCAATAATTTCGTAAGATTTCCTTAAGAGTCTCTAGCTATGAGAAATAATATTGATGACAAAAATTTGTTTTTCTCTTAAAGGAATAACATTGGACCATGAGTGTATGTCTTATGGTACCTATATAATAAGAAAAGTTTAATATAACACATTAACCACGCTCTATAATTTCAAATATGTGTATGAATACATATTTGAATATGTTCAATTGCCGTCCCCTCCCTCTATCTACAATATCATACCTTCCCCTCCCTTTGTTACAGATCGCTTAACATCTTTCTCTTATCAGGAGCCATTATATCAACTGTCTCTTTACATTATTCTCATAATATCACTAACGCCTTATCAGCATCCGTAATCAGCTGTTTCTTTTCACTATCGGGAAGTTTAGGTTAGGCTACCCATAATAGTCATATTCATGTCAACATATTTAAATGTATATTTTTCCATAAAAAAATATATCCGCTAATGACTATGCTCCACTGCTAATAAACGGTAATGAAAACTAATCATAAAATTCAAAATACATAAGACGCCATTCGATAAAATTTAATAATAGTACCTTAGAATATTAAAAATTTAACCGAAATCATTAACTCTATTAGCTGAGAGAGCGGTTAGCATGTTAAACTATATGGAAACTACATGCCAACCTCAAGTTAGAATACTTAATAATTATTACTTCATCCGCATCAAAATACTTATTAATATTATACTGACTTACATAGGAAATCATAGGTAAATTGAAAGCAGCCGCCATTCTTGCTTCATGTGTGCACGTTTCCTGAGGTCCAATAAAAGCTGATATGTTTTTCTTCCACAATTCCGCAGTTTCGAAAATGCTAGTTGTTTCTTCACCATAAGTTTCGGACACTAGAAATCGTAAAGAATGACCTGAAAAAAAAAAAAACATTAAAAAAATGTATTTATAAATAATAATAATAGTGCCGATTTCTTAATCTCGGATCGTTGGCTATTTATCAAAAAAGAAACTTTCTACCTAGGTACTCGAAGTAGATGAAATCATTACCAAATGTTTTTTAAAAACTCCCATAAATTGTTATACTCTTTCCTTTTCAAAAAAACACTAATGCTTTGAACATCAATTATATACTATAGATAGTACAACGTACTCCAGTACTATAACACTACACATCGTTTATAACACCTTAGGTATTGAATTATAATACAGGTAGTATAAATAATATAGGTATACATTATACTATATGGCTTAAACGTGTAAATGAGCTAACGTGAGTTCCAATTAAATTTATCCTTTATTGATTTAAGGGTCTCATATTATATTTAACGGAAAACCAATAATTTAACATAAAAGGCCGACTACGACAAATACACTACTGTGTAAAAGTTTATTCGTTTTGCGAATTTCTATATTGTAAGAAACCCCTATTATGCTTATTAATTGTAATTAAATACTTTATTAATTAAACCATCTACTATAACCATTAGGTTTAAATTTATCCAGCAACTATGGCGATATGAAATTCTTCATGTGCAGTATCTCTGGAATGAAGTGTATTCGAAAAACCAAAACACTATTGTACGTCTATACAGTGACTGCGAATTGAAAGTTGAAGGTTAATTTAAAGTTGCTACTATAAATTATACGGGGCCTTCCAAGTTAGACAAAGTTTATTCGTCTGTATATAGAAGAATAGTTTAAAACAAGTCCTCGGACCTTAAATGGATATTACGAGGAAAGAATAAAAAGTGTTTGATATTAATTTCTTAAGCAATTCAACCTAGCCGAGAAGAACGTTCCCATGTACACCCGTTAAGAAGAGCTATTTTGGAAAAAAATTAATGGCTCTTTGAAAATAAAAATTAAACTGCTAAACCAGTTAGAAGACATTTTTTTGGTTTATAACTCGTATAGTTGGTTTGAACATGCGACGACAATGAGTAACTTACACTGGCTTTATTTTGTTATACTTCAGTTTTTGCGTTTAAAATACTTCCTATGCCTACTGTAGTGTAATACTTCCTTTAATGTATAATTGATTTTAAAAAACAAACTAAAAACTACTTAATAATATTACCACTTGTTTTATAGTAACTTAAATTAAAAATAAGTCTATACATTATGCGCTTGTATAAACTTTGAAATTAACTTTATGAATAGGGTTAACTGAACGGTCAAGCTGTGAGTATTTATGTAAGATTAATTTGTCTCACAGTCTCGTTTTTTATTGTGGCTGTTTGTTAATGGTGTTTTACATCATAAAAAATGATATTGTTTCGCGGATAACAAGAAGTGTTTGATGAGAATCGAATGCTATGAAGCTGTAAAATGGATGGGCTACATAGGTCTGACACTAAATATTGATAAATGAAAGACCATGACGTTTCCCAGTAAATGATTTTCTAATGGGTTCAAATATCTCAACACATGTTGACGGTTGTGTCATTGATCTTGGCTTTAAACCAATTAAGGTTATTTTGATTCTGCGTGTTCCATATTGAGATTAGCTAATAGTTTAAACTGTCAATATGAAATCACTCTACTGTAGTCTGGTTCGTCGAATATAGGAATGTGGTGAAATTAAATAAAGCTTTCGTTTACTAATTATTCTTGCCAAATCTTAAGGCTAAGAGCCAGTTTTCAAAGTTTTCTGGGTTTTATGACATTTCACATCTACCACTAAAATATGCTCCACTTGCCATTTTATCGGCCAGTTAGAAAAGTCTGACAAAAGTCATAAGCTAAACGCAGTCATTTTTTAAATTCTAATAGGAAAAAGATAAATAAGAAGAGTGTACATGTAAATGTTGTATATTGATCAGCATTTATGTATTATAAGTGTGACAAAGCAATTTATACATTACCTTTATCTTTAAATATGCCTGCGTTTATCTCTTCTGTTGCTAACGATATCGCTCCACTTATCATGCGACCAGGCTTCGAGTACGTGATGTCACCCGGACGTCTTCTGGAGCCAGTCAAATAACCAAGAACAAATTCATCTGTCCGTCCATCCGTGGCCAACTGCAAGCACACCAATACGACCAGCCAAAACATGACCCGTTGACGAGTTCAGCCACCAACAAATCTGTTGATTTAAAAAATATATATAATATAAAAAAGTCAAAACTACATTGAAACAAAAATTTTAAAAAATATTAATTCCCCATTTAATTGTTTTGTGTTTCAGTCACTTTCATTAAAATAAACAATCATGTTCGTCGCGAGAGAGCAAGAATCGTTTAAGCATAAAACATCAGAATTAGGTATGCAAGTTATCATTTTTATAAAATAATATTACGTTATAACACTTAGTTAGAACTTTAAATTGTCTGAAGAGTTTTTGTGGAAACATTGCGGAAATTAATATTTTCAACAAATACAATATGCTATGTTAGCATATGTTAAAAATCGACAAATTATTAAAATAAAATAAAATGTAAGGAGTTCATAGTATATTTTATGTATTATTTTCGATATTATATGTATACATTTATATTACCGGTGACTAATAACCTTACTGTATATGCTCGGCATAAATGTTAGTAGCTTATCATTATAGTATATTAAAAGACAAAACTTGAGAAACTAAATATCTCTGCACCTACTACGCGACTTAAAAATAAACCTCGTGATGTCGTACGCAAATTATTTTTATAATACATTCATGGCTGGAATAAATTTGACTTAGTCATACATTTAAACTGTTAAATTCTTCAAAATCACCGTAATCGAATGACTACAAAACTTTTATAAATTTAAAAATAGACATTAAGGACATGATACTGTTTTTGTAATTCATGAAAATTAAACAAATCAAATTATGTTTTACAAGAATATATAAGAGCTGAAAAAAACTAAATTATTTGTATTTAGTACTGGCCCCAATGATAATCTATTTTTTTTTTACTACTTAGAAAAATAGTATACGTATATCACTACTCTAGTCAACTGCTGAACTATAATAATTGTAGCTTTACTTGTTTACTTGGCATGCATTTTATGTATTTACAGAGTTTTTTTTGTAACACGAATGCACGTTAAAAATTTCGTGTTTTGTCGACATGTTATTAGGTAAGCGTGCACAATATGATAAACATTATTATCTGTTCATAATATATTATATGCATAATACATAATTTGTTAAATAATTATAATGACAAAACGTGAATTAACTCAACGATGACGGATGATTTATTAAAAACATAAATAAATAAACATTTAAAACGAAAGTTTAGCAATTTTGGTAGACATATAATACAATTTTGTGAGCTTGACATGTTTTATTACATTGTAACCTAAGTTAAGTAACGCGATAATAATTTGATGGCGTTTTGTTCGGATACAAAACAATATTATGCTGTATCGTGTTTCTCTTTAAACCACCGTAGCAAACAAGAAGCATCCTCGAAGGAAAACAAACACAATTCACAGTTTGTTGACTGAAATCGAATTTCGCGTTGATTAACTCCAATTGAAATTCCGTTCTTTATCCCTTCGGCGTAACGTCGTAACAATAAAGTATAAGTATAAGTATATTGATCATACAAATATAAAACAATATAAGTTAAGCAGAAAAATTTGTATGTAGCCTGTAGCTGGTTATACCTACTGTGCACAGGAAAATTTGGTTTAAACTCTCTAAACAAACACAAAGAGACCCCCAAGAAAAATAAAACAATTCAATTGCATAAACTATAAAGGCTAGAAATTGTTTTGTTTGTGCAGCCCTAGTGTCAAAGATAAATATAGTATTGTATTTAGCTTAAACGTCTATGAACTCCCAATAACGGAATTAAGTACACATTTTTTGTGATCACTGATATGCTTTGAATCAATACATTTTTTTACTGAATTATTAAAATGTATTATTTAATAGACTAATCACAAATCACTATTTAATGCTTAAGAGGCTATTTTTTTTTAAACGCTTATGAATTAGTTTGCGCATCGCTCCATTATACACGTTACTTGCTTATACATAATTGTAATTTATTGTAAACATTTCAGGTCGTGTACTTTTACATGACATAATATCACTGTTGTTCCCCGTTAAAAAAAATGTGTATAGAAAATCATGTGAGTCTATTGAACAAATATCGTGATATATAATAGATCATATTATTATTGACCACTAGCCGATAGTGCACAATCCGATTCTGAATCAGAGATTTAATTAGAAAAAAATATCGGGAATCAGGTTTTTTCGGCAGATATGCTTAAGTTTATGATTAGTTCAACTAATATAAAATATTGATAAAAAAAAATAATAAAAAAACATAATATAACATTAAATTTTATTATAATTGACCAAAAAAAGTATTTTATATTATCGTCTGCCTCTAATCCTACGCAAGCCTTTCATTAGTTGAGTACTCTGGTCTCTGTATTTTAATGGCTTAGTGTCTCAACAATGTAGGTGCACAATCTGTTTCCAGATAGTCTTGAAAATAATAAAATCGTACTTAATTACTTACTGTGTTTAACTGTCTAGCGTTTTATAACTTTAGGGCCTAAAATCGTATAGCTCAAGTTTAAACCATTATAGGATCCACAGTATTAATCATAGGTCTACGGGTTTTGAGTAGTTGTACAACGCAATCATTTCTAGACTCTTATCGCCTCGGGACGATTAGAAGACTTATTTTGTTTGGTAAAATGATAAATGTCGTTTAAACACAAGACAGTTTTGAATCTTTCACGTTGCTATTAATACCGCAGCCACGTTGATCTTCTCATTTTTGGCATTTAATTATTATACTTACAACAATGTACTTCTCGTTTTTCTTTTACGGGACTTAATTTGTTGTTCCACTTTTATATAATACAAATATAGTATAATATACAAGGTAAAAATAATATCCGGCGAGTGTCACCTCGTTTATCAGTCAGTAGTTTCGGCGCCGTGATTTAATTCCGCCAATGACAGTGTTCTAGTCAGAATATAAACATTTATTATGTATTTAACAAGTATATAGTGTAGACGATGCGACGCCACCCTTATAGTAGAAACCGTACACGTCTTTAGGTGTACGGATTAGGACACCACCAGACATGCATATAGCGATTGAAAAAGATTTGCACAAGACTTAGGGTGAACTTCACCAATAGGCTGCACACAAGTAATACGTACAATAGGGACCGATAGAATTTAATATCAATCCGCACGCTTACCTTAATTTATTGTCTGAACTAACACAACAAATAGTATGGCCCTCGCATGTCAAATCACTAATAATAAAAGTACATAAATAAAGTTGTAGCTAAATCCATATAGTGCAATCACTATATGGATTTAACTACCGTTGCAATTAATAAAGTTTTGACGAATGATTTTATAAGGGGTAAAACATTTTGAAATGATGGCGACCGCTCATCCGTAGTGTTCTAGTTGCAGTGTTAATTTAATTGCATTTATTGTTAGTTAAAAATATTATACATTTAGAGTCCTTCTTCTTTTTTATCCTTATCCTATACAAATGGAGTCTCAAATCCCCCCAACTCCACAAAATATATCGCTTAATTCGTATTCATTCTGCACATCTCATTTATGTCTTTGTTTGTACTTTATAACTTCCAGCCACTATTTTATAGGCCTACCATTTCCACTAAAATTCTCTACACTAATCTCTATTACCCACATTACTCATTTCCTTCCCTTCTTCCGTGATACACAAATCACCTCAATTATTCTCTTTATTTAATTTTCCTATTTTGTTGGTTGGCATGTTTCAAACATTTTGATTTTATTAGACATATTGAAAAGTTTTTTGTTAAAAAAAAAAAATTGTATTATCTATTTTTCTTTCTTGTTTAAATTACAAACTTATAAACTCTAATATCATGATCTATTCCCCTATTGGCTTCGTGCTATTAGTTTTTTTTTTTACATAACTCAGTGTAAAATTAATTTAAAAAAATTAACCTAAGAAGAATTATACATTTTCAGATAAATATAATATAAGTTGTTCGAAACCGACTTTATGTATTCATAATTTGTTTTAAATATTAGCATAAGATTTGCATAATGATACTTTAGCTACAATGCCAAGTTGCAAATATATTGGTTTTGAAATGATAAATGTTTTATTTCAACTGTGTCACAATCGTTTGAATACCATTTCAAAGTTAAATTTATTCTACTGTTCTACTATCTTATTCAACGCAACATAAATAAATAAATATATACCTATACATATATTATCTAGACAAAAGCTTACGAATAAAAAAGGAATTTCTTGATCTAAATCTCTAATACGGAAGCCAATTAAAACGATAATAGCAATTACTTAGTACGAAACTGCAATAGCCATCGAGTGGACCGGAAATGAAATAAAATCATACTACATAAATAACATTGGATTTTTAAAAGATATTAACCGTCGATGATGATATATAAATAGCGTGGGCAGTGGATCTGTCATACAATTATGTACATATCATTTTATAATTCATCTACTATAGTTAAGTAACGATCAATGAAAACGACACTAAAACGTCTAACGCAATATGTTTTAATGGTTAGGTATATTTGGGTTTAAGTACACTACAAGTTGAAGTGAATTAAATATATTCTGTATATCTACAATTGGAGTGGCGAGAACAAAAAGGACACAAGTGACAATTACCTACCTAAAAAATGTTTTTGGAGATAACTGCACTGAAGGAAGCGCAAACTAAATAGATGCACGGTGTGTTTTACATGAGCTTTCCATGACAGTGTTCCGGTGACTAACTAACCGCCGCGACGTGATATTATTTTATTTTTATGGAGTTCACATTGGTCGGCAGGATAGAATATCGATTGGGCTCTGTTCTACGTCCCTCGGGGCGATCAAATGTCCGAAATTCGCTTTTACCCAAGCCCGAGTGCGAGTGCGACTTTCGGCTTCCAGAGACAAATGGATAGACATAACGATAATTACCATTATTATAATTCCGTTTCGAAAACAAACCGGCATTCGCACGCACATTGTGAACGCGATAACATACATAATATATTTATACACATATATATATTATGTATTAATGGGTAATGTATACAGATATAATAATATAATAATTGTTATGTATAAACGGTGCGCGCCGGTGTCCTTATCGTGTCCGGTATTTGCGCGAGTGACCTAAAAAAAAAACCGACATAACACACACACACACATACGACGAAACCCGTATTAAAAAAGAAATGACGTATAGTTGCGGGCAAAAAAAAAAAAACACAGCCTATCGATACGTTATAATATTATAGTGACCTGAAAAAAAAAAAAAGGGAAACCCATAGTCGTAGGTACAACTTCTGGAGGGCACCCGCATTAGATAAAAAAAAGAAGAGAATTCCAAACAATCTATTCAAATGTGGGCGAGAAGAGAGAGAGAGATGCCCGCTACTCATACAAAAAGTGTTACAATAGTCCTATTGAGAAGGTACACACACACTGTAATATATTGTCCGTACATTAATGTTGTCATTATTATTATTAGCCGTTATAATATTATGTGCCGTTTATTGTGTTAGGCAAACGATGACGCCGTACGTGCGACAAATCACCTGCACGGCTGGAAATTAAAAAAAAAAAAAAGAACATTAACGCTTAAGCGTGTTTGTGAGGAATCGTCCCACGCATCTTTAACGTTTTCTAGCACGTGCAAAAAAAAAAAAATCTCACCTGATAAACCACTCGCTAGTTGAACTTTCACGTCGGCCGATGATTGTGCCTGCACCGCACGTTATAACGTAACAATTGCGCAAAATAAATAAGTGTACGGAGACTTGTTCTTTGATTTTGCACCTCTTAAAATACATTAATTGCAATAATACAATAGTCCGAATGCCAATTAAAAGGCCCGGCGATTATACAGGCCCGAACGACACTTATCCAACGATAAAGATGCACATTAATAACGTATGATCATTGTACAGCTGTTGCTAATTCGCACCCACATGATTTTTCTACTGTACATAATACTATTATCGCGTTATGCCGTAATAATATGTTTTTATACTGTTCGAGGCTTGGTCATCAACAAGAGTGGAAAAACAAAAATCGGTAAACACATTTAAATATGGTCATGTACGAAAATGTTGACCTCCACGGGTACAGCTATACTCAACAAAATCTGCAACACTCCTCGATCATCCTGGTAGCATTTGTTAGGGATGAATGGTGACACGCTACAAAATGATATCATGTTACAATTACATTATCTTTGAAATTTACAAAGTTAACGTTATAATAATTTATCAACACTTAAATAATCGTAACTCGAGTATTAAAATTTCATTTGACTAAAGTTATAGCGTAAACCATTAACTTGTCCGATCTTAATAGTGTTACAGTATAACATGTAGATGTTACAGCGGTTACAACCAATTAATTCCATTAGGTTGCAAATTGTGTTTATTTCAAAGCGTAAAAAGTTATTTTTACACGACATTCACGGCGGCAGTTAAAAAAAAAAAATCACTTAAATATGATTTATTGTCCGAGTTTTTGTTTTCGTTAGAGTAATTAAAAACTAAGCGAGATGAAAAAAAACTGTAATTTGTAAATTAGTTTATATATATATTTTATATTTTTTTATATGTGTGTATTAAACTGTGTAGTAAAAGACATGTTCGTTAGTTGATAATGATGGTTTTAAACACTTTCGACCGCATTATGTTATGCCAAAAACAATTCCATAAAAAATATTCTTTTTTTAATTTATTTATTTTTTCAAACAAAGATATTTTCGGTGATTTGCGGTTTATAAATAAACTGTAATAACGTATAGGATATCGTATAAAAGTACTGAGTTCATTTCAAAAAGGTCATATTTAATTATCAAATGTTGAAACGATAAATTTATCATTTTCATCAATAATAGGTACAGTGAAAATATTTTGTAGTTAATACCTACTAAGGTTATTACGGATCTAATTTTATACAGTGAAATTCAGTTTATTTCCAAAATTAATTTTAGATAATATGTGATTATCCTTAATCATTAATCTTTTAATATGTGTTGTCCTTTAATCGGTATTAGAGATCACGTACTATTTCGGAGTGCAACCATAATCAAATTGACCATAATGCTTTTCGTTCGTGTCCCAGTTTGGAAAACTTTTTAGTTTAGAAATGATTGGCAAAGTGGATTTTTCGCGACAAGCAAGAAACAAACCATAAGAATCACCATAACCATTGGTTGTAAGGGGCGAAGTATATAAAAAGAACATACAGATACAGCCATGCTAACAGAACGTTGTGGAACAACAGCTAGTTTTTTTTATCACTCATAGAGCTCTTTTCAAACCCTACAAACAGAAAGGAAGGAAATGTGTTTCTAAACAACTGACCTAAAACTGTTTGTAAAATGACTTATACAAGATCATCCAACCTCAATAGAATTATAGTATGTATCATGGAATACGTTAAATCGGACTTCTAAAAGCAAAGCACATATTTATTTTCATATATATCTTTAAGAAGATAATGGACTCCACTGAACAAGTTTGTGAAGTGGGGGCATAATATTATCTCTTGCAATTTAGAAAACAATTCTTAAGAAGTAGGAATAACCGAAGTCATATTCGTGCCTTGAAGGGGAAAATGTTTAAATCCACCTATGACAAGTCACGTGTAAGTATTTCCATTTATTTAATTATCATTCTTAATGGTCGAGGTACAATGCGTTATGACTTATATGTCATGCATATAAAAATTAGAATGATAACTACATAAGAAAACAGATATTCATTTAAAAAAAAAATTGATATTAAGTATACTACAATATAGGATTGAGCAGGGTAATAGTAATTATACAATTTTTATACAAATAAACACATGCAATTTAAATTTGTATTTGACCTCCCAAGTAAAACATTACATGGTTACATCATTGTAAAGTATTTCTATACAAAGAATGTATTTACAATAACCCCACATGAACCTATTTTTTACTTTGCAAACAATAATACTTAAAAGGAACCCAGTATTTTCATTTAAAACATTTTTATTTCTTGTTTGTATTACTGTTAAGTGTTTATTTTAAAACGTTTTTAAGTTGAGCTAATTCTTGGAATGTTTCTTACATATTATTTCTTTGGCCAAGTAAATAGTATAACAAAATATAGTGTAAATCTTAATTTTCGTATAAACTAAAAATACTCAATTGGTATACACTAAACAAAATGTATAACCACAATAACCATTTATGTACATAAACTTAACAAAATACATTTATATTTAACAAATACGCAGAATCACTGAAGCTACATTTTTTTTTTAATTTTAGAAAGTCGAAAAATATATTAGCTGGTCAAATAATCGATACACCAAAACGTTTAGCTAAAACTCTAACATACATACTTTACATTTCGATGGTAAATAATAAGTGTTACCAACTTGTCATTAACTTGTCATAATGTAAACTTATTATTATTATTATACCTACTTATTAAGTATTGTTTATTTCTATGGGATAGCCGGTATGATATCATAGATCCTAACCTAACCTTTGAAAACATTTAATGTTAAAATAGTCATTACTGAAACAGATACTTGCTTTATACGTTTTTGCTTAATTTGCAATACTTGGCAAAAAAAACTGAAAGTAAATTAACTGACTAAAAAAAAATAAAATCATCAGACGTTCGCGTCACATTATTTAGTGTTGTTATTCGAATACAAATAAAACGATTAAAATGCAAAAGACAGTTCAATACACATGTAATAAAATTGAGGATATCAAAGGTGCAACAATGCACCTAATGCAATAATGCATTCGTTTATTGTGCATTAAATGTGAAACGGGTCACACTCGAATGACGTGCACGCCAACGGTTTGTTTGTTTCATCATATTTAGACAAGAGCTGATGATTCCAAAATAGTTTTCAATATATCAATCGATCTACTTGAACTGCTTAAAATATATCAGAAGTAATTTGGGCAGTTGTGAAAGTACAAAGTCGATTTCATTAGATTGTACAAATATTGTCTTCCGCTGTCGGTCAAAGTTTTTCTAAAATGTGTTTTAAAAGTTTTGGCAGAGACTATATTATTATTATTATGCTGTTACCACTGGACCAAGGCTCAGACGTATCTAGTGTTAGAGTCTAACGCAGCAATTAATAATAATTATTCACAAATACTTGTATTATAAATCACCGAACAGAGTCGTTATAAATAAACAAAACAATCCGTCTACAAACAGAAAAAATATATATTATTATTAAACGATAGCTAAAAAATTAGCGTGTAGCACGATTAACACGCGTTGTTTATTATTAACATTTACTATTATTAAACAATAGCAACTCATATCTGTATAATAACAAAATAACTGATCAGACGCTAGACAAGGTTACTGCCTGACCAATCCCCTTTTAGCATGAGATTTGGCAGTAAAAAATTAAAAATAGTAGACAATTATTTACTAAACTGCGACATCAAAAATTGGTTCAACCCCTTTGTCCCTTAAAAAATTTTAATTTCCCATGTTACCTAATGAAAAAAAATGATGAGGAATTAATTAAAGTCGAGCTAGAGTTCTGAAATGTTGGGCAATTTTTTTTTTAATAGGCTACTATTGATTAAAACAAGAAAGCTGTTGGAAAAAAAATAAAATGATAAAAAACCGTTTATTATTTACAATACAAAAACACCAAGACAAGATAATAATATTAATAATAATTTAAAAAGATATTGAAGATATGTTTCGTTGTCAAAAAACGCATTATTATTCAATAGCATTATAATTTAACGTGTCTGTTCATTATCCTAGTAAGTTGATAATAAAGAATTGGGTAATATTTATTTAATGTAAACGCGATATTTCAATATTTGAAAAGGTATATTGTTATTCTGTTAGCATAATCATTTACTAATCGCTCGTTTCGCTTTCATAATAAAACATAATAATACTCGACAGCCAAATTTAAGCGGGCGGCGCTAGAAGCGGTTTGTTATATAATTTATAAAAAAAATATCTAAAATATTCAAAACCGTGGAGATTATGAAAAAAAACCTTTTAGGTGGACTCAAAAAAAAAAAAAGTTGTATATATCTACACAAAATGATCTTGTCTAAATGTATTAAATAGAAGGAAAATGCAATTTTTATATAAATTAGATAATCTTCATTACTTAATGAAAAATTCAAATATTTTATCCCTTAAAAGTATTTTATGAAATCACGGTCGAATATTCGAAAGCTTACACACCCCTAACGGCTAATAAATATAATATACTATCAAACAGTTTCAAGCTGTAAATTATAAATGTGAATTTATTATATACGAATTAAAAGTTTCACACATTATGTACGAGTTCGTTTAGACACAAAAGCATTGTACGTATTTACATCCCAACCCAAAAACATATTACTAAACTATAGTTCGGTTCGGTTGGTCCTCTTCAAAAGAAAGCTTGTGTTACAAACTTATAACACCCAAAAACCTATCCATTTTCCGAATAAATGTGCCAAACTCAAAATAAAAATATTATTTTCAGATTTACTCATTTGTTCGGAAATTTACCTACTTAATACAAAGCACGTGTAGTTCACAAATGCGACACCGAGTATTTTAATTAGGATAAAGCTTCACCCTCACATCTCCGTTTATATGTACAACTATTGATATAAATCTAGCAAATAAGTAGAACTCACTTTAAAATGCTTATAACGTATGAAATACTTATTTAAAATCGGTTATGAGCAAGTAAACATTTTTGGTATTTTATTTATGCGTATTAGGTTGTTCTTAGAAAACCAAAAGTTGATATCCTTCTAACAAAATACGTTCAATATTCAAAATGAGTATACAATGACCTTTTTTGCTAAGTTTTTTTACCCAGATCACAGCTAAAGTATATTTTTTTATAATGATGATTGTAGATTGACAATTTATTTTATTATAGAAATATAATTAGGTATTAATGCTTTTAATAGTTTTAACATGAATTTGTTTCATAGCTAGGGGTCAGTTCAAAATGTTGGTAACACTTTTGAGTTAAATCAAAATCTGCCCTACTTAAACATTGTTTACTATTTTTTTTTTTATGGGATTTATTTACTCGATTTGTTGTTAACACAAATTATTTACTGGATTTGTTTACTCGTTTATTTAATTTATTTTCTCGTTCCTCCACAGCTAATTAAGCGAAAAATTTATAGTCGAAATTGTTAGGGTAAACTAAAAATGTTAATTGATAACTAACTTTAAAAAAAATGTCTTATTTTCTGTCTGCATAATTTAAAAAATATATTTCATAGGACGTGAAATCGGAACCCGTTAACACACACTGTTGTCGGTAAATTTACAATAATACTATCATATTAAAAAAAAACATTAATCATTTAACATTTGGCCTAAGGAAAAATATGTCTTTTCTCTATAATTTAAATTGCATCAAATAATGTTGCAAATATTAATACAATATCGTATACGATTCGTCTTACGTCTAGTTTTTAATAACATGTAAATCAATTATATGACGAAAACTAAAAAGGTATAAATAATTTTTATAAAATCTTACGGGAAAGCAAAATGAAATTTATTTCGAATCTTGTTTTTGAAAACAAAAACTTTACTTGTATCTTTTGGTTCTTATCACTTCAAAACAATGTAATAATCAAAGATGAAATCTCATTAAAAAAAAAAAAAAATAGTTCCACCTTTGTTAACCTAACCGCATTTATAAGTTTTTGAAAATGTTTCCTATCCCTAAATTAGGAATATCTTATTAAATGAGTTATAAAATACAATATATTGTTATATTTGACGTATTGTTGATATATTCAAAGGATTATAACTCTTTTTTTTTTTTATACTATTGAACATTTGGGTTTGGGTAATTTGTACAATACCGTTTTTTTTTTTGTGATTTTTTTCAATTAGTATCTACTAATTGAATCAAAAAACGACCATAGAAACTTGTTTTAATTGAATTTTTTATCGGTTTAAAATTAATTTCCAAACCCTAATTTTCGGTAATTATACGTGCTGAAAATAAAAATAAAACCGTGCACGGGTTTGTTTTTTATTACCTACCTGGTGCGGACCAACGTAGACCTTTGCCGGTAGTAACTGCAGCAGCCGCCGGTTGTTGTCGCTGCACCGTCGATGACCGCGGCGGCGGCTACCACCGTCATTTCGGACCGCACATTCGACCGGTCTACAGCAGCTGTAGTCTTATCGCTATTGTTATTATTACTACGATAACAATGTTAATTATCACAAAACAGCAATAGCTGTTGTATAATACAAATGTACGCGCGCAACGTAAGTACGATTATCGGATTGACCAAATTTTTTTTTTTTTTTGTCACCGAAAAAAAAACGCGCGCCGAAATCACAAAAAAAAAAAGAAGTCGCTCTGAAACGGTGTCCGCGCGAAACGCGTTCGGACGACGGCGGACAGTGGCGAACGTCTGCCGGCCGCGAATGACAGACGCCAACAACACGTTAAACCGATACGGCGGCCAACACGCGGCCGTGGTGTCTACGGCGGCGGCGGCGGCGGCTGCTGCGGCGTGTTGCCGGCGGTCGCGCCAATGCGAATCGCGGTGAAAGTATATTATGAGTAAAAAAAAAAATATATATATATATAAATATGTTAAAAAAATAAAATAAAAAATCGCCCGCAACGACTTCTTGGCATGGAGATGACGAGGATTATTTAATAATAATAATAAATGTACAACATAATATCGCGGACGGTCCGGGCCCCCTATGTATGATAACGCAGCCTATTTATATTACGTGTTCGGTACGATATGATATTAGTTTTTCATATATATATTATATTTTAGTTTTTCGTTTAATTTTTTTTTTAATTATTATTATTTTATTTTTTTATACCATTTTGATAACGACTAAACAACGTTTAATTGACCGTCAAAGTGTTTACACGGGCGAGACTCCAATGCGTGTTGTGTTGTTAATTAGACGTTTGCCGACACGTTTAGTGGAATCGCGTGAAAAAACAAAGGTCAATACACGCGATCGCGGAGGTCACATGTTCATTGAAAATGTGTGTTTAGGTGGTCGCTGCCCACTCATTTATTGAGCAGTGTTGTATTGACAATTTTTCACAAAATCTCAACTAGAGCGTGTATTACCATTAATGACACTAATAGAAATTATGTTTTGGCTGTTGGAAAATTACCATTTTTTTCCATCAAAATAGTTTTCCGCCAATCCAAACCAGTGTTTTTTTTTTTTTAACTGACTAATTTTTTTTCCGAATTGTTATAAAATCACTAAATATTCGCAGTATATACCTAGTAGGGAATTTTATCTGTGCGTTTTTAAATTTTCGATAACTCAGTCCACCAATTTTTAAAAATAAAATACTCCTAAAAAAGAAAATAAACAATTTTACATCATGTAGTTCATAGTTAGAGAGTAAGTAATATTTTGTACAAGTTTTTCTAAGTTTCTTAAGCAAGAAAACTTTTGAAAATATACAAAAAAAAAAATGTGTTATTATATTAGTTTGCACTTTGCGAAAACCACAGGGGTATAAACAATAATACCATTCTTTTATATATTTTCTTTTTGTACGTTTTTTGTTGTTTTAAAAAATCTAGTCTCAATGACTAATACCCTTTTCAAGTGAACACTCGACCACGAATTCCCAGCAGGACCCGTCCGGTGCCGTAACCAGGATTTGTATAACGAATGGAGAAGAGGATACTAGGTCAGTGAACAATATCCTTTAAATTACTTGTTTTTTGCGGATTTAGAAAACAAATAGATTTTTTTTTACATGATGTCACTTTAGCATTACATTGTTACGGTGGTTTAAACAATTGCAGTTTATTATTATTCGACGGGATTGGTAGTTAAAATACATTCACGGTGGTTGGAAGAAGTTAAGCTCTACACAAACCCTCTCGTTGTTGAGTTTTATCATTTTTACGAACATAGTGAATGACGAATGGAAAACAATAGGCTACTGATTTATTTTTCTGTTATAAAATAGCTCGGCCCTACAAGTAAATAAACTCAAATTGTCCCGAAATAATCAATTGCAAGCTTATTATACAATATAATACATTGGAAAAAATTATCATCGTATTATGGATTTATTATAGATTTAAAAGTATTTAATTAAATTAGAAAATTATGAGATTTAGTTTAAGGTAAAACTTGATTACTTCAGTACGGGTTTTTTACAAGTCGTACAATATTTGAGACATGTATTTGACTAATTTAAAAGAAATTTTTTGAATTATTCAACTATCGACTAGATGAACACAGCCCCCCCCCCCCCGCTTATAATTTTAAAAGGAAAAAACTGAAAAATTATAAATTATTTACATCTAGTTTTAACATTTTAAACATAAATAATAAAAAGTTAATTAAATAATTTACTTATTAACTAATGATTAATTTGTCAAATGAAAACTCAACCAACTGTTAATTATTGTGGTAATTTTAATAAACTGATATGTATTGGGATTTCAGGCACGGCATCATCAGATAGGTAACACATTTGTGCGAATACAATTTTGGATACTTATCTTTCACAGATTGGTTTTTTCGTTTTGAGATTTTTTCATCTATTTATTATCGCCTTTGGGATAAACTTGTGATTAATTACGGCGTTGTCCTATAACATTAGCATTAGCATTCTACCGGTCGGACGCTATAAGTTGTTCCGCCGCCAATAACAGCGGGACTCTTGCATTATGAGGGGAGGTACTTTTTTTCAAAACCCACCCGGCGGCCGCCGGGGTTAGAGCCCCCCCCCCTGTGAATTTTTCCGTAACGCAACTACCGGCCAAAAATGGCCCCGCGCGGAATGGGGTCTCTTTTATTCGTGTGCTAAAAACATTATCGCAGTGCTTTTACAGTATTGGCGTGTCCGCGATACCGGACATTGCACTTATAGCGGCTTTTAAAAGCGAGTCGCCACACGAGTCCCTACTTAATACGGCCGGCCTGGTTAGGTTTTTTTTTTTGGAAAATCCCACGATTTAATCCGCGGTTGACGTTTCTCCGTCTGGAAAAATTGAACAATTACAGCATCGCCGGTCCGGAAAGAATTTTCTATTATTTGTTATATTGCGTTTTCACTGTTTGGGCACTTAGAGCTTATTAAATTTTTCGTCCGGCGATTTCATATTGTTCTTACGTCGTCCGACAAAATAATACACAAACCATTTTCTCCTTTCCTCCCCCCCCCCCATCTATCCATTTTTTTTTTTGTAAAACCGTTTTGACAGTATATCGTGTATTCGGATAAACAAAACTTATTAAACGAGTACACCGAAATATTCTACGTTGGTATGGAATGAGTTAGTTCAACGTAAAACAATCCTGCTCCATCAGCCTCAATAATACATAATAACCAACTACCTAAGTTTAATAGTTTAAATATAAACTCGCTGTAAAGTTGGAATTCTGATGTACTGCACACTGTTTCCTACTGAAAACTATTATAATGTATCATCGTTTGTAGTAACGACCCGGTTAAAAAAAACACGGCATTAAAAAACTTAATGGTGTGTGGTTCTAACTTTAATAGTCATCATCATCACCTCTACATAATATTGACGCATCAATAAGCTTATCGTAAAATTGCTTTAAAATTGTTTGTTTATTGGTTTTTAAAAATTATGATTTTATCGTGCTATTATAAATATATATAATATATTGAATTTACATACTTTTTTTATTTAACATTTCGGTACACATTCAAGCTATTTTTTGTTACTTTAATTTGTTAAGTAGTATTCAGAGCATGACGAGATAATTTTCTTGGAAATCTGTTAATTTTAAAGCGATTCACTCTCAATTCTAAAAAAAAGGAAGAGGGTACTTAGTTAACTTTTGGCCTGCTAAATTATTGACTAAAAACCATTTTTGTTCAATAAACCGTATAAACAAATTATTCGGTCCAGTGGTTTCTGTACGTGTATAAAACCAATACCTTTTCATAGTTTCGTTTCGAAACAAACAATAATGTACAAGCATATTGTTATTGTAAGTTATTGTTAAGTACTTAAGATAAACAGGGATTTAGTATTTTGTTATTGTGTTTTGTGTGTGCATTGCTTGAGATGTGTGTTAATTGCTATTGGCAGTGTTATAAAGTTAAACAATTTGAAATAATAGAAGGCCACCAAGTGACCACAAAGGTAAAGTGTATTTTAACCGTACAGATTTCAAAATAAAATTATTAGTAAAAACTGGAACAAAAAAAAACAAATAAACATTAAAAAATATATTATATTTCGTTAAAAAAATGAAAATTGTGTTTAAAAACACACTATTATTAAATAATTTTTGATTGATCACTTTATACAATTTAACTGATGTTTCAACATTATTAAAATTCAAAATATGATTTTAGTAACACTTAACGTATGTATAGTGTATATTTTTTTAACGACAGTAAAATCCGAATGAATATTAAAAAATTATACTATTGTTACAGGTAGGCTCGTTACACTATCGACTATAGATTATATAAACCCTACTAAACTATAGCAACTACTGAACTATAGCAAAATTATATTATTTTGCGGCTTAAAGCTTTTTATAAAATAAACATGACTTGTCCCATTTGAAATCGAAGAATCTAGATAAATAGTATACATACACAAACACAGACTATGGTTATTAACACAGTTATATAATTTATATCTTATAAATTGCTCATTAAAAGTAATACTGACCTTTGATAGCTATTAGCATGCATACACTATCAGTTTCATTCATTTAACCATAAACACATATACCTGATATATTTCGATACAATTGATTTATAGAAATTGTATACTATTTTATTTTATTTTTCATACCTGGAAATGTTATTAGGTATACAAATATTATTAATTTAATTATCTAACAATTCTATTTTATCTTGTACCTAAAACAATACATACATTTTAAAAATATAATATACAGGCCCTCTTGTGTTCGATACATTAACATCAAATAAATTCTATTAGGGAATCAATTAACGTTTTATTTTAATATACATCAAATAAAAAACACTATAATTAAAAAACTGTTAAAGCTTGCCCAAACATAAAAAATATGTACTTTTAACTGCCAATATCACTTTTTGTTGGTTTAGTTCAGTTGACACTTTAAATTTGAATCACTATGTAAAGTCATCAGCACGTCACGACGCAGTATCGTTTTGAAGTAGGTGTTTCAGTAAATTGTCTATATTACCTTGTACTTACATTTTACCTTTGATAACCGGTTTTATACCTGTTAAAATACTATAAAATATGAAAATTCTTGTAAGCTTCAATACATTCAAACAGTGCTTGATGTCACACATGTACATTTCAAAAGTTCAAAACTATATTTTTAAATGGAATTTACTGAACAGTTTATAATTATTAATAAAACAGGTTAGGTTTTTGTCATTTTTTGGATTTTTTTGCGGAGTATCGACTTTTTAGTTCAAAGGAAAACGTTTTACTCATTTATTATTATTGATAAGTGAATTATTTAATGGATGAATAGCGATCTTAAGGATTTGAACTTTTCGAGTTGGGGGGAAATTTTAAAGTTTAAAACGGTGCAAAGCGAAGGGAAAATAAATCTTGTTTTTTATTTGCCCACGCACACTACCATTGTTTCCAAGTTGAAACTTGAAAACGCTTATAATTATTTAGCCTTTAGAATTGTTTCTACAAAACTTTAAAGGGCTGTACAGACCATTTATTTTTCTCGGTAAATTATGTTGGTTATAATAAGCAAATAAACACTTAGTGAAATATTTAGCGGCAGAGCGAAAATAAAGGAAGTGACATTTAAGGACGTCTTGACTACATATTTCAATAGTCCAGTGTTTGACTAGGAAATTAAATCATACAATTGATATTTCAGTACTTTTTAAGGAAAATGGTCGGTATATTTGCACTCGTTAAAGGTTTTAATAGAATTATCGTTAAATTTGTAATCTATATTTTTGTTTTTTTAAATTGAGTACAAAATTAAGTATACAATTGTTTCCAGCCAGGCAATAATGTATATTTTAATTTTTGTACGTGTCACGTGAACGGTTACTGGAACAACGAGGAAGACAGTTGTAGAACAATTTTAAAACAAAAGAGAAAAAAGAGAGAGAGAGCCTACAACTGTAAAGTGTAAGTTACACTTAATTTGACGGCAAATTTATTTTGTTCGCGAGACTTTTCATTTTGGATTCGTGTAAACTTACTTAAGGATGTCAAATGGGCTCCAAACGAGCTGTCGCCAATAGCATTTATTACCCGGAGTATATTTATGTGTACATATATAGGTGCACGCTCGCAAAACATCGGGTCTGTTAATCTTGTTCAAACAAAAGCAATAATAAACTCGTTTTCGGTTGATACATATTATAGTAAAGGGTTGTTGCAAATAAAGTAACTATATTGTCGATAAAAACAAAAATCCGGATTAATCAAATCCAACACACGTGGGGGTATTGCTATTTTTTACTTATTATTATAATATTGTAAATTCACGTGTACACCAAATGTAAATTATTTTATATGCATTATATACTTACCGCAGCATTAGTACACTATCCATTTGTTGATTTGGATTTTCCAATCGCATAATATTCGTCATCTAGATAATGTGTTAGCATTTAGCTTCGATGTTTCTAGCTGTTTTTTTTACTTTCACATGAATACTACCAAACAAGGGCACATGCTAACGATCAACACTATTATGCGAATTGTACTACTATTGTTGCAATTTTAATGTTACTACGAATCATGTAACAAAATTAGAATAATTACATGAAACATCATATAGACCATATTCGATTTTTACTGTAAAATTAAGTATACGTTTACCACCTAATGAATTATCTAAATATACCTAAGCTTTTTAATGTAATGGATTTAATCTATTTACCCTTTAATCTCGTTATACATATTTTGTTAATGTCGATTTAACAATTTGGAAACCATAAATTTAGTCAATGTTGTTTAGTTGTAATTTATTTAAAAGCTTGTAACGTTGTGATTATTTGTATAATAAGAAGGCGCAGTTAAGCGACAGAATGTGAGCTAAATACTCTGTAGAGAAGGTTGTGTGTGTAAAGTTTAGAACAAAAAAAATGTGTACAACATCATAAATCAATCTTAGGTTAATGCGAGATGTCCTCAGATAAATTTCCTGACGCCCATTATAGTGCCAACATTTAAAATATATATATATGACTTAAAAGTTGCTTTGGAGCTGTAACATATTTTCGTTTTTAAACGAATACGTGACAGAACTTTCTTAATGTCTTTCCTAGAGAGTTTTTATACGCTTTTAGTTTTTTGTTTTTAACTGATCAATTTCCGGTAACAAAATTAAAAAAAAACCAGCAGTCTAACCCAATATAGTTTAAACCAAGCCAAGTCTAAACCAGGAGGACTAGTACTCGTATAGAGCTTTCCAACAGTTTTGTAAATTGTATGTAATATAAGATACTATAAAACTAAAAGGCGGTATTATACTATTTAATAATGTTAATTTGATCATTATTAAAAGATACTTGACTAGTGACTACCTATCTATTTTTCGATTCACAAATGCCGGTAACTGGCGACCGGAGCGTCTGAATAAAATTCTGATAACATCTTTAATTTAGTTTTGCTTATTCTCAGGTTTTTTTTTTTGAGGGGAGGGGAATTTTATTATATAGTATTGTAATATAGAGCGTCATTATACTCGTTTCCAAACCACCCACGAGGTAGAGTATTTGGCTCGTTTTTTTAACGTGGTATCTCCATCTACGATGATGTTTCAAATCGTATTTACTGTAAACTGAGGGTAATTCAGATAATGACAATGAGGGTATCAAGGAGGTTACTCTGCAGGATCACCGGAGTGATTAAATCCGTTTTGAGGGCTTGGCCGGCCACGTAAGTCTATAGTGGACTTATGTTTCGAAATGAAAAGGTTAAATTTACTCAAAAAAATAAATGATAGTTTTGCGGTCGTCCACAATAGTTTATAAGGAGAGAACTGAGAACGAAATGGCATCATCGTAGATAGACCTAGTCCACGCAGTACTTGACTTGGTGAAGAGATAACTCGGAACCCTGAGTATTTGTTCAGATATTTTAGCGTAGATACCTTTGTTTTTCATTCCAAATAAAACCAGAGAATATTACTTAGAAATGTATCAATTGACTAGTTAAAAAAAATATTCCCAATAATAACACTCCCTTTTTATAAATGGGTTTGAGGAATACATTATACCAAATCAAGCACTATAAAGAGTTTAAAGTTAACAATACAGTCAAATAAAAAAATATTTTTCAATTTTATGTTGTATCCAATTTTTGAGAAGGATATTTTACCGAATAAAGAAACGTAAGTATAATTATTTCGACTGTATAGTTTATTCCGAACCTTTATAACTGTACAAAATTAAATTATTGCTGTTAATGTATTGCTTACCGGTTACTATGTATTATTTATACTTATTTGGAAATTCACGATCTTCGTTTGTGTAAATAAAAAAAAAGTTGATAACATAACCACTTTAAACTTATGGTACACTACGGCAGTAATGTTTAAGTCATTCAAAATAGTAATTGTTTTAACATAAAATATAACTGTAGACCGCTTCAATAAACTGCATTTTGTTTACTGAAAATGTTATAATATAGGTAATGACTTTTAATATACTATAAATGTACATTTGTCACTCACTGCTTGATATTAAACAAATAACATAGAAACGGGTTGATTTCAGTCATTAAAAACGCACATTGAATATTGGCCAGCAAAAGTTTACTAATTTTGTGTCTAGAGATCCTATATTGTACATTTAGCATAGAGTGAATACAACTCAAATGTTGTGTTCAATGAGATCCTATATTATGTATTTAACCTAGAGTGCATTAATCTAACTAATTTGACAGAGTAATTGTAATTAATAAAGGGATGTAGTAAGTTAATCGCCCAGTGTACACATAGTTATTGTTGTAGAGAGAGAGACAGAGAGAGAAATATCTCTTTTGCCCCGTTGCCAAAAAAAACTAACAATTTCATACGTCTAATCGTCGGCTCATTGAGCAAAAATATTCAAAATCTTATTAAAAAAAATTAATAACGTATATATATATATATTTCTAAATGTCGTATAAAAAATATCCTTTTTAAATTAGAGTATTTCCTTTGGTACGATTGTTGAAAAAAGCAGTAACCTAAAATTAAAGAAAACTTTATTTCAAGACCAATAGAGTGACCCTTATTTCATTAACTCCCGTTTTTTATTTTATTTTAAAAATCCCTCTCTCAAATGTTGTATAACTTTAAAAAAAATTAAGTATCTTTAATTCCCGTTAATAATGAAAAAAACATGATTTCAATCGATATATGATTAGGATCTATTGATGAGACCATAATAAAATACCTAATATTATATTAGAAAACATATTAGTGTGTAAAAAACTTTTCAATACAACTATAGTATTTTATTGCAAGGTTAAGATTAGTACTTCTGATAAATAATTGTTAATTAGTGCAAAATACTCACAATATCCGTATTGTATTAAATTGCAACCACTATTTGCCTGCTCTCGTTCAACATTTTTAAAAGTTATTGTGCATAGTTTTAAACAAATAAATAATAATACAAATTGGCTATAGATATAATGAAAAAGAATAGAACACACAAATTCACAAATCAATTTAACATTTAACAAACTATAAAGGAGGAAAATTATTTTAGTAATAACAAAACTGTTATAATACTAATATTTTACTTGTTTCTTTAGAAATACCTATTTGTATACATGTTTATAGTTGTAAATAGTTGAATAGCCGGTAACAAACATTGCATTTTAGCCAATTTTTTACTGTGCAGGTTAGGTACTGAGCTATATAAAATTTTAGGCGAGCAAACAATTCTTGTAGTTATTTTAAAATTGAATTATTGTTTTTTATTATTTATAATTTGTTTATTTTAACTATTATTTCTATTTTTATTTAAGTAGAGAATTGTTAAAACTGAAACCTTATATAAATAATTTTATCTAATTTTGTTATTTAAATTCGTTCACATATATTTGGTTATTTTTGTTTAAATTAAAACGCAAGCATGGTGTAAAGGCCCTACAGCTGTCACGCGGCACCTGAGGTTAAGCCGTGTCCATTGCGGCTTGATCCCGGATGGATGACCACATGTCATGTCCCCACCGCACGTGTTCCACACCTACACAAACCCAAAAACTAACTAAGAAATGAACCGCAACAGCTAATGGCCAAAGTTTCCGAATGGTAAATAAGTTGCTCAAGTTTTTTCGAAAATTTCCGAAGGTTAAAAAAAAAATATTGTAAGAACAATACCTTCTCACCTAGGCGAAACAAAAAAGAAGATTGTTTTCGTTTAAAAGCTATGTATATCGCGATTAATACCATTAAACTAATATAATATTATAATACAGAATATCAAATTTCGGTTAATAAACCCCGCGACGATTTTGCTGCAGTTTCATTTTATGACACTGTTATATCATAATTATATTAGTTCTTGGAATATTTTTGTTGTTTTGTCTTCTCATTTATTTCGTTTCTCGGCTTCTCCTTACGTCCTTATAAGATTACCTTTAATATAATACCTGTCTTTAGTTAACTTCCATGACGAAATATTATACCATGTTCTATCGTGTTACATACTATATCCGTTTTGATAATTTGCCAAAATTACAATTTCCCATTTCATACCCGCTCGAACCATAAAATCAAAAGCACCAGAAAGGTCCTCGTTGTTCCATCA
This sequence comes from Adelges cooleyi, assembly GCF_023614345.1. Classification (NCBI taxonomy): domain Eukaryota; kingdom Metazoa; phylum Arthropoda; class Insecta; order Hemiptera; family Adelgidae; genus Adelges; species Adelges cooleyi. The sequence goes on from NW_026095761.1 coordinate 1,763,094, forward strand.
TATTTTTCCTCACTTTCTAAGTATAACTGCAGTTCGCTTATACTACAATATTACATAGATAAAAACGCATTATAATTCTTCGATTACTAAATTAATACGAACAAAGGCCGATATTTTTTTGTGAAAGAGAACTTGTATGTATTTTACAAAATTGTTCAAATAAATTTTAAAAAAACGTTGTCAAAAACGATTTAATAGTTGTATTATTATTATAAACCAAAACCCTTTGTTGGGCTTGAGTGAAAATGTCTGGTTAAAAAAAATGTGCAAAATGTCATGTTTAGACCTGAGGAGCGGCAATGAGGTTCATGCGTAGCCTGTATTTTTATTTCAGTAACTCTATACGGTTCTTAAGGAGCTTCGAATAGTGAAGTCAATGTACTATGTCTGTTAGTGCTTAGTCGGGATGTCATTTTATAGACGACAAACCCCAATAATAATTCGATATGTCACGCACAGTGTACACACACACACATTGGGAAGAGATGAAAACCAAAGAAAAGAGAGACACGAAGCTCGGCTATACAGAGTGATTCATTAAGGATAAGGTACTCATTTTTTTCTTAAAATAATCGTCACTTTATAGTTTTTTTTATTGAAAATATTATTGTGTATCTTTTTTTACAATACTTTAAAAATACTAAATATTTACCTATTTTTAGTGTTTTCACAGCTCTATCAACTTTTGAAACTTAAACGGTAACTTATATATTTATTTAATTATTTAAATTAAGAATAATTTACTAAAAAATGTTGATAACCATTTTCGATAACCAATTTAGGATATCTAATAACTTTTGAGTCATAAAAGTTTAAAATTTAGAGCGAAAGGAAAGGCCAAGTGTTTATATAATATAATATATAGTATTATTTTTATCTGCCTGCATTACTCTACCACATTACCCGTCTTTAAATTTTAAACAAAAAAATTATCCAAATCTCAAATCTTATCGACCATTCAAAATTGTCAGCAAATTATTCTTAATTTAAAAAGCTAATTTTTTAAAGTTGATAAAGCTCTGGAAAAATAATTTTAAAAATACAAAACATTTAAATTTTTGCCGAATATTGTAAAATAATATAAACTTGAGTGTCTCCTAAAAAAGAAAAACTATGAAATTGCCATTATTTTACGACAAGATTAGTGTCCTGTCCTTAATGAATCACCCTGTACATTCTCGTTCTCGTTTATCCGACATCTCGTTTTGCCGTAGGCGGGCTGGTTTTCGACGAAAAAATAAATAAAAATAAAGCATGTTGTGAAAACGATTTTTGAGGGTATTAAGTGTTAAGAGAGCGAGAGCACGGCCAAGGTTATGGTCTGAGGCCAAAATACCAAAAATTACTCAAAATACATAACGCTTCGCAACAAGCGCCGTGCTTGTGTCTTTTCTGAAAAGGCGTTTTATTATTTTTGTTGACATTATTATTATAAAATTCAATAGAATCTGCCGTGTTTGACGATTAGACAATGACCGGCAGTTAAAATTTAAAAAAAAAAAGTACTCTTGGCGAACGATGCCCTCGTCAGGGACGCATTACATAAAATAATATTCAGACAATAAAATATAATAGTCACACGCTATAACAGTGGTATACACAAAATGTAGAATTATTTATTCCTCTCGCGTACCAACACTGGCCCGACATAGGAAATAGAAAATATTAATTGTAAATAATAATGCCCGATATTATATTATAGATATTGAATTAAGAAAGAGAGGAAGGCGGAGAAAGTTGTATCGTAGTAATTGTTATTATACTGATTAAAAGTGATAATTCTTAAATCCCCAGGGAATACACGTTATACCTATGCGCTGTGTTATTATAATAACAATAATATAATACTAACGAGGGTAGCAATTCATGCGCAGTCATTATAATAACCGTCCCTGTGTAGGTTTACGGGCCGTCGTTAATATAAATTCGTGGCGTTCGCTTAACACTGTTTATCTCGCAGGTACTTACATTATACCGCACATACTAAACTTAATCGCTTACGGCTATAGGAACACAGAAGACTTCCAAGAGTGAAGCAAGCGTGTGCACTATGAAATTGAAGCGAAGTTTTAAACGAATATGTAATTGCTAAAAATATATCGTCATAACTGGTATATTACACAAATGAGGTAGACAATGTATAATAACAAAAGTGTTAATTAAAACAATTCTCAACTATTCAACCGACCAAATTTCACATACCTATGAGTATTGAGGCCTTACCAAAAATCTTGTCCACATAGCCAGTCCACTCGGTAAAATACGATAAAAAAAAAAAAACATTTAAAATCACATTTTTACCCGATAAATTGCATACAAAGTTGTGTTCTGTACTTAATGCGTGATGTACGTCGGCACTAATAATAACGAAGTGTACATTATTTTAAAATAAAATGTCTATATCGGTAAACATAGAGCCAGTAACAAATAATTGCTGTACTTGTGTAGTGCTGCGATACATCTCGAGACGTTAAAGGTTTGTCGTTTTTGACCTTTTCAAATAGCAGTATAATAATAATAATATATTATAAATAGTTGTTTTTACTGTAATGACCATCCGGTAGTACCTATATGTATAATATAGTATACTTATATGTACTAATATTATCATATTAGTAACTGTTGCGGCAACAAAATATACAATTATGGTATAAACTTTAGGGTGTACATACATAATATAACTGTCGGTTGCTAACCATTTAATGATAACTATTATTATTCTAAAACTAATAGATTTCCCCCCCCCCCCATTTTAACTATCATCAATCAAATTATATGTCTGCGCCACCGAATGAAGTACTTGAATGCATTCCGCTCATTGATAGTAGTTGTCTGGTAAAATACAAAACGTTTCCCGTTCAAATAAGACGAATGTTCACAGTATATAAGTATTTATAAAACCAATTCTCATGATATTACAATTGAATATATTACTATAATTTATTTATGATTATACATAGAAATTCGAAGAATCGTTTATACGCGACATTTTATATGGACCAGTTATATGTAATAACTTCCCTTGATTAAAATAAATTAAATTAAAAAAAAGAAGAAGAAAAAAAATAGAGGAGGTGGTGGAGGAGAAGGTTAGGTTAGATTCAGGGAGACGAGCTGCTTCTTCCGGTTCCACGAATGTAAAACGTGTGTACTAGACGGGTGCTACAACGCTACTAACCTAAAACAACAATAAAAATGTAAATATACACCGAATTCAAAATTATATTGGGTGTAAATTTTAAAATAAGTGTATATTTTAAATTGTGTGTATATTTTATATTGTGGGTATATTTTATATTGTGTGTATATTTTAAATTGTGTGTATATATTATATTGTGTGTATATTTTAAATTGTGTGTATGTTTTATATTGTGTGTATTTTTAATCAGGTTGCCTTTTAACGGATACATATGTGTTAATTGTACAAATATTTTTACATAGAAAAATTAACTAGGTTTACCCAAGGTATGTTGAATACACATAACACACAAATGACTACTTGAATTCTAAATTTTGGCACTAAAGCCGCTCAAACCTAGATCAAAGTCAAGAGAATTTTGTCTGCAATCAGAATATCTGGTAAAATTGCCCATTTGTGTGATTTGAATTGTCAAAATTTACAAAAAAACAAAATTTCGACCTGGCTCAACAATTTAAAAAAAAATGCATTTTTTTCGCTTCTAAGCTTTTGGCTAAATCAAATTTCAATTAATCAAACTACCTTTTTATTCAGAGGAATCGACAGTAAGATATTTGTTTGTTTGGTCGCATATCTCATCAATTTTTGTAGGTGAAACACCATATTAATTATACAAACAGTCAACGATATCATTTTTCATTATGTTTTCTTATTGTTTCCTGTTCGCTTAGTTCTATCTCAAACTTCTTGAATTCTCAAAAACATTCAATCTGTGTTTTTTTCTAAAATTAAAAATTTTGAGAAATAATAATAAGACAGAAAATTACATTTTAATTATTAATCTAATACAAATGTAACAAAAATCATAACAATTTAAACAATTTTTTTTTAGCATTATAGTACAAAATATGCAAAAATAATATTATTTGTAAATTATAAATTGAACAAAAAATAACGTCATGTATGCATGTAAAATTAATTGTTTTTGTATGTAAAAAGTAGAATGATAATAATTAATAAGAAAACCGTTTATTGCAATGAAATTCGAATAATGTTTAGCTTATAGTAATTTTTTCCATTATTTAAAAAGTTAATTAAATATTTACGTTACTACTTAAGTTTTAAAATTTGATAGAGTTCTGAAAATAGAAATACAAAATACAAAAATTTGAAACAGAGGGCCTTAAAATAATAAGCAATTTCAAAGATAAAACCACAGCTGGTTTTGATAAACTATCAGTTAAACTTTTAAAGCAAATAGCACCTTACATTGTAGACCTTCTCATCTATACACTAAATTTATGCTTAAACAGAAAAAAATGTCCCTGACAAATTTAAACTCGCAATTTTCAAACCACTATATAAAACAGGTAATTATCAGAATGTGACCAACTATAGACCGATATCTATGCTTTGCAATTTCTCAAAAAAATGTCAAAAAATAACAAAGGCTAGAGTCATATTCTTTTTAGTAAATAACGAACTATTATCCAAAATCAATTTGGTTTTTGACATGGTAACAGCAAAACTGGAGGAGATTAAGTAGTTTAAATATGTATAAGTATTAAAAAAATTGGTTTTATTGTGTATCTATTATAAACTCATTTACTTCGCCAGAAGCTCAGCTTAATGGGGTAAATTAAAATAATACTACATTGTAAATTGTAGTTTTTATAAAAAGGTATGTGCCAAACGTCTAATAACCGAAGTTTTGACTATTTTTTCAATTAGAATGTTGCGTTGTTTCTATTAATTATTATTCAAATAATTAAGCCTTCTTTATGGGCTACATTATTATTAATAAAATTTCATTCGTTACTCAGAAGAAACAGATTGTTTAATTTTTGTGAAGGTTAGGTTGCCTATCTTTTTTTCAGGCGCTCAAGCATTTCTGGTCTTTGTATAAATTTAGTTTAATCATTATCGTTTTTATATTGAACGTTAATTTATTAGTTAATAATGAACACTTGTTTAAACAATAGATGTCACTTTTTTTCTTGTGATTTTTTACTGTAATGTTACTCTACATAAAATATGTGAAACAACTTAAGTCAATCAATAACAGTTATACAACTGTGAAGTGGTCAAAAAATTAAAAACAGATTTTGTTATGAAATTACTGTAGCCAAAATTGAACCAAATTCTTTCAGTTATAATGATTAATGTAGACCTGTAGACACACCCGTCCCACATTAACAAATATTTGTTCAAATTGCAAACTATAGATATTAAAAAAACGGTTTTTAATTATTTAATCAAGCAGAAGGCGCTAATTATTTGGTTAACACACTTTTCTTAAGAAAATATTTTATTAATCATAATTTTTATTAAGTATTCAAATTTAAAAATAATGTCACAATGTTTACACAGTTTGTACTTTTATTGAATATTATGACTTGGTTTTAGTTTAAAAAAACGATTTTTAATTTGGTAGTTAAAATATTAAATAAGATATGTAGGTCACCATTTGACGTCTTAAAGTTACTCACTAAAACAACTCTTTAAGATAATATTTTTAACTTGAGTACTAATTAATTTGCATTATTTTATACATAATGATTTTACTAAAAACTTTTTTACTTGAATATTTATAATATAAAAAGATGTATTTATTTATTTTAGACTAGAACTATGGCTCATATTGAGGATAGGCCTATGTAGAGTAAAACATATATTATGTAAAGGTAAATCTTAATCATGCTATAAAAAAAAAGCAACTATATACCAAACTATAGTTATATCATACATGTATAAGTTGATGAGTGGATAAACTAGTGGTCAGAATAAAATGTGTGGTTGTCACATCACACTCAAGCCCTTTTAGCTACATACCTAAAGTGTATGCTATTAGCATATTACTAATAGAACTGATAATTTTTTTTATGTTTGTAACAAAAATTCTAATTACTACATTTTATATCCTTAAAAACGGAATATTAAATACATTTCCTTGCTTAAATAAAGTCCTACATTCGATTATTAGTAGAATATTGTTTCACTGTAGAAACAGTGGAATATACACTAAAAAAGTTTGGAAACAATATAACTAGTAACGTTACTAGTTGGATGGAAAATAAATGTAATGAATTTAAGGAAACTAATTGAAATACTAAGCTAATATAGCCTAACAAAATATTCAAATATGATTCAAGAAATGGCAAATTAATATTAGATATTTAAATGGTCGCTTAAGTTTAGACTATTGTAAATTATATAATAATTGTTATTGGTGGTGATTTTGAACAAAAAATTAAAATTTGGTGCTATGATTCAATTTTGGTGGGTGTCTCGAACAACGTATAGCTTGAACATATTTTTGTTTGTAAAGCAATACCATACAAGTTCAAAAATTTTTTGAAGAGTTGTGTATAAATAATAGGGCCGGATTACTGGATGTACTGGATTACCGAGATTCTACTGTATTTACACATTATAAAAAATCTAAAATTCTATGAAATATTTTATAAAGGTTCAAACTTTTAGATATGATATAGAGTAGCAATTAAATAAAATCGCAATCACTGTTGGTACTGGACCAAAGATAAACAGCAATAAATACGTTCTATCACATATGGTAAGAATTTTTTACAATGAACCGCTTACTAATCCAAAAAAGCGGCTGATGATACAAAACAACCAAATAGATTACCAAACCACAGCTATGGGAATATTTATGAAAATGCTAGAAGTAACAGTTATTTACTGAAAAAATGAAGTACACTATTGACTCAACAGTTTTTGTAGATTATTGTATTATGTATAGGCACAGATCCAAATCTATGTATGTATTGTTAGGAAAGGAGAAAAACCGAAAAAATGTGCAGTTTAAAAAACTAGGCACTCCTATATACACGCTGTCCCCTGGGTATCTCACACGATTCTTTTTTTTTAGCAATAAGTAAATGCGCAGTAGAATGTAGTGCACATAGAAAACTATCATATTTTTAGAAATTACGGTTAGGTTTCTATATACTAACATACTCGTAGACAGCGAGTGTTTAAAATACATGCACTTGTGAAAACATCATTATTTAGGGCAAAAATGTATAAACTAAAACAAATCTATAAAAATATTTTGAAAATTATACCTAAAGTAATAAATAACAAAAGAAAAATTTCAAAGACCAAACAACGAAAAAACAAAATTAATTACGATTTTTTTAAAGTAAATAGAAACTGTTTTTAAAACGTTAAACGTTGTTGATTTAAACAAATATATGTGTATATATATATACATCACATATTGGATCATATAAAATAATCATCTTTTTTAGTGCTTAGCCATTGCAATAATGCAAGTTCTTAATTTAAAATTGAATTTTTTTATAGCATAATTCAGTTTCAAATTATTAATATTTGTACTTTTCCAATATGCAACTCAAAAGTATATTCTTCTCTCTAATAGTAATAATCACACTACTCGCTCAAGAAATAATTGCAGGTAATTCATATTATATTCAATAGATATAAAACAATAATATTGTACTTTAGATATTTAAAAAAATATTTATGTGGCTTGCTATGGTGTGTTATCTTGTTAAACGGTCATATTATTATGACTAATAGCTCCTGTGTTCTTTATATTAAATGATTTTTTAAGAACGGAATACATACGTTCAAATTACAAGCTGAAAACATTTTTTACTTTAAATTTATTGTAAACCTGTTGTACAAATATTGCTTTACTTACTATTCTTAAAAAATATGAATGTTATTGTTGTGTTGTACGAGCGAGTACATGTCACTTATATGGTTATTTTAACTAATAATTCTAAGTAAATAATGAAAATTTTAGCCTAGCCAATAAAACTTTTTTAAAAAAGCAAATAAATTAAAAGAAACTGCGAGTAAGTGTAAAATTCGTTTTTTTATTTTTTTTAGGGGATTAGTTATTTATTGTTAAATTAATGTGTTAATAACTAATTTATTATTTGTCTTTGGATTGGGGCCTGAAGGAGCATTTTTAATAATTTTTTTTTTTATAATATTATAGTTATTAGTTATGACCAATTAAATATATTTTCAAAAAATTTAACCCCATCCCTAATATGTTTTTTTTTTAGTTTATAAGAAGTAGATAATATTGTTTCAACATATAAATTATTTTAATTTAAAAATGTATTTGGTATTTATTTTAAAAAAATAACCTTTACGGGGTCGGGTCACTAATTTGTTTTTATATTATAACATTAAAATAATAAATAAAAACAACTGCGAGTAGGTGTAAAATTAAGTTTATTTATTGTTCAATTAATTTATTAATAACTAATTAAATATTGTCTTTGATTTGGTGCCTGAAGGAGAAGTGTTTTCATAATCTACCTTCAAATAAATTTGTATTAATTCATTACGTTAAAATTAACAATGTGGTAATTCTAATGTTTGAATTTAGTTTTATGAGGTACCTATTTTATTTATTTATTTCACTTAAATTTTTATAAAAATAATTATTTACTGTATGCAGAAGGCAATAAAATTGAAAAAAAAAGTCAAGATGACTCTCTATTTCACAAGGTATGGGAGGTTGAACCACATACGCCCGGTATGTATACTTTAATAGTCTTTTACGATTTGATTGTGATATGTAAATATATAATTTCAAATGGATTTTTTGAATGTTTAAAACGCTGCAATACAAATTTCCATAATGCATACAATTTGTACGAGACTCAACGAACTGCTATTAATTTAAGTACCTTACATTATGATTTTTATCTCTATTCTTATTTCAATAATTCTTTAAATTATCGTAGACTTTACAAATAATTCAAAATAGGTAAATATATTTGATTTAATTTCTATTTAATACAGTAGTTTTTTTCTGAACATGTCTACAGGTCGATTGTCGATACCAAGCTTTGGAAAAAAATGTTTTAAGCAGTTATTTAAAAACAAAGTTTAGGGCAGCAGAAGAGAGGTAGTGAACAACTCTTTTTCTCTGTGCGTACTACTTCGCCACACAAGACTTATCCACAAACATTTATCACTTTGAATTTATTGTAAATATATTGTACAAATATTGCTTTACTACTCTTAAAAAATATGAACATTATTGTTTCTTTTGTACGCGCGTATCCATGTCACTGTCAATTTGTCATAATTAATTAATTTAACATTAACAATGCCGTAATTCTAATATTGAAATTAAGTTTTATGAGGTACCTATTTTATTTATTTATTTTGTTTAAATTTGTATAAATAACATTCACTGTACGCAGGAGGAAATGATTCTCCAAAAGATGTTTCCCTATTTCACAAGGTATGGGAGGTTAAACCATATCCGCCTGGTATGTATACTTTTATATTCTTTTACGATTTATTTGTATAAATACCTATTATTTATTTAATTGTACCATTTTATATGGATATTAAAAATATTTAAAACGCTGCAATATAAATTTACATAATGTGTACATTCATACGGGGTCCTACGATCTGATATTAATTTATGTACCACACATTAGGATTATTATTTTTGTTTCAATAATTCGTTAGATTATCATAGGTATATAGTAACACAAATATTTATATTTGAATTAAATTCCTATAAAAAAAAAAAATAATAATTTTAAAAAACAATTAGTTATATAAATTATTTGTATAGAAATTATTATTTTTCTTCTTAGAATATTTTTTAATACCTAATAAATATTTATATTTTGAGTTAAACTTAATATTTTTCTATTTTATGATCATCAACCGTTATTCATTGTGTGCAGATAAAAGCTTAACAGGTATGTATACTTGTACATATTATACAAAATTATATAATATTATTAAAAAAATATTTTATGTATTTATTTTTTTGGATTTACACATTTTTTTTTTAATTAATCAATTTAACTTGTTTCTGTTGTAGATTCTTCGGATGATGACGGTATGTACATACATATTTAAATTATTTAGCTGTTATGGATTAGGCATTATAATTTAGTTATAACTTTAAAGTAGTAGTATATATGTTTTCAGATGTTTTTAAACCTAAAAGTTTAACTATATTTTTCTTCAGTTATTAACCCATGAATCGTGGAAAAAAGATTGTGTTTACCTGATATTTTATGTCTATGGTGAGGGCAATAGCATGCAATGAAATATACAAATTAATGCTATAGTAATAAAAATACAAATAATATAATAACTATAACAACAGCGAATAATTCCTTAATTCTCGATAGTGTCCATGTAAAACCTTAGATAACCTAAAGATATCTAAGGAACACCTTTTTAGTTGATTCATGGCTTGTCGTTGCACGTTTTGATGTCATTATTTACAAAAATAATTATAATAGTTATTTATTAATAATCATTTTTAGGTACTGTGAAATGTACAGCCATAATGAGTAGATTTAATGTAACTATAAAATCCGACCAAAAACTTAAACTAAATCATCTGGTAATAATATTTATGAGTTGATGCGAAATGTAAAAAAGGAGAACGGAAAGAGCTATTTATTAAGGGGCAAAGGATAGGCAATATTTGATCAAATTAATCTACGAGCCATTTTAAAAATGCGAACAAAATATGAATTTCAAAAATTTTAAATAAATGATTTAAGTTTTTTGTCGTTAAAAAAATTGTTTCCGAAACCGATGAACGGATTTTGTTGTTTATGGTCTTATTAGAATCACCTCGGGATGTAGAATTGCAAAAAAGAGTATCAGAACTTTATCTGATTTAGTTTGTTCACTATACAGCTTTAAAATTTTAGATGATAATTGATAAATAAATTTTAAAAAACATATATATATATATACACAATATTTAATTCTTTGATTATTATCATTTTTTTTTATTTTCCAGCGAATGATACGAATAAAGATAAAGGTATAATAATTTGATATTAATAAAAATTATTAAATTTTTTCTTACTAAGAAGTTTTTTCTAAGTTGTTTCTTTTGATGCGCAACTGCTGAAAAATATACTAATTTTACTCAGTCCATTTTTTCTCAAATAGCTCAACCATTCTTATCTAAATATACCCTAAGGTGTTAATCAAATCTCCATCACAATACCAGTATACGATTTAATTTTAATTTAAATGTAAGAAACTCAATTTTTCTTTAGAAAACAACAAGAAATTAATATACAGGATGGGGCAGTAAAACGGCGATTTTCTCATGTATTTAAATGGGAAACCCCGTTTCACTACCCCACCCTTTACATTTTAAGTATCTATAAAAAGGTTTTTTTAGTTGCATTTTATTTTGTACATTGTCCATCTAGTAAAATAGAAGTATAATATAGCTTTGAAATAATATAATCTATGAAGTATAAATAGTTTATGTGAGATTGCTCTAATGGAAGTATATATGGTGAAGGAAGGTATTTACGCGGCATCAGCAATTTCGTGTTAAAATAACAGTTATTTTAACAATTAGTGTGATTTTCAAGACAATTTTTTAATAGGGAATTACGCGATACTATCAAACAAACTATATCACGAAATTGCTTATGCCACGAAAATACCTCCCTTCACCCTAATACATAAATATTAATTTTTTGAGAATAAGCGATTATAATTTAAACTATGGAATACAAACAATTGAAACATGAACCGTCGACCATTCCAACAAAATTTAACAAGACATTGTATATGTGTTATTTGTTCCACTACGTTTTTGCAACAAAAAAAAACCAGGACAGTGGGGTCGGGGCATAGTGGGGATATTTTATCCGAGAGGACTGGTACAGTAGAGTATAGGCATAATGGAATCAAAGCAATGAGGAAACGGAGAGGTCACAGGTCTACAGGAATTATTAAAAATAAAAGTGATGAAATTGAATAAAATCACTTTCAAATAAACGCTTTGATGCTTATTTGTAAATACAGAACCTCAATTAAAAACTTTCTAACTTTACTGGTTTATACTGTGCTTGGTTTGGACTGTACTGGCTTGAAAAATACTAACTACCGATTTGCATCGAAGCGTTTTTTCGAAAGTGATTTTATCACTTTCAGATTTAAAAATTCCTGTAAATCTGTAACCTCCCCGTCCCCACTTTGCCCCGACCCAACTATACTGGTTTTTTTGGTATTGGTTTTGATAAGGTAAACATTAAACTTGAGTTATAACATGTACATTTTTTTTCAGTTTGCAGTAAATGTAGAGGTAATAACAATTATTTTATACTATTATGTTACTTTTATTTATAATATACTTATCTTAACAAAATAGCATTACCTTTAGACATCTTAGTTTATTAACTGTTAATTTTTTTTTAATTCGTATTTTTTTATATTTTAGGTGAAAACGATAAAAATAGTACAAGTAAGAGCTAATTAGTTTAATTCGTAAACTTCACATTAATATATTATCTGTGTGGTAGTTATTTATTTTACTTATTACTTGAAACAACCATATACTTTTATTTAAAGTCCAATGTCTTATAATAGTTTAGTTGTGTTAATATGTTTAATGAATACTGACTTAACTGAACTTTGTATGGGTAAAAATTCATTTTTCTCATTTATATTGTTACCTTATTATCAATTTAGCTTGTGTATGGTTATAAAAGATGTACTGTTACAATACATTTTTTTAGTGAAATAATTATTCTTGCCAAAAAGTGAAATCTTTATCATAATTTATGTCAAAAACGTTAGTATTTTTTTTAAACGAAGACAATGAACACATTTCTGAAACCTTAGAATGAATCATAATTTTCAAAAAAAAATATTTTAATTATTATATTTATTGGCTGAACCAGGTAAACTAAAATCTAAGTCAAACTTGTACGATAAAGATGTTTGTGTTATGAACTTATTAGTTATTGAAACAAAACATTTTTTATTTCAGATTGCTGGAACTGTGGTAATATATAAAGCATTTTGAAATTTTGACATGGATATGTCTTATGGCTGGGGGCTGGTCCGCAAAATCCGACCGTTACAAAAATGTATCACGCTTATTAAGACAAAAGATAAACCAATAAGGGATTACAGATAATAAATCAGTAAGGTGCCAAAAGTACCGGGTCTTATATTTGTATATTAAGACATATCCATGCAACTGGCATCAATAAACACTAGATCGGAGCGAAATGCGCACACTAAAATATTATTTTTTATTAGATTTTTATTAAATACAAATTATTCAAAGTTTCATTATGATTAAAGGATCAAGCTCCCTTGTATAAACTGTTGAAAATGATTAATGATTAACTTAATGGTAGATTTATATAAAACATAATACATATTGTCTGAGCTTTATCACTGAAGTTATCTGTGCACATATTATAATTACAAATATTTTAAGGTGTACGTTAAGAAAATAAAGGGTAGATAGGGTAGGTAAAATCATCAATACCATAATAAAACGATATTTTATTTTTAGGTCATACCTTTGAATAAGATATTATGTAAGTACTCAGGATAGTTCTTATGTATTTAATTTTTTTTTTGTGGTTTAAAAAACCAATTACAATATCACATATTTTGTTTTATGTGTTACATTTTAATATTTTCAAGATACAGAACGCTGAACCTTTATTTATCTTCACTCAAGATTTTAAAATAACATTCTCATTCTATTGCAATATATTTTATTACTATTATTACTATTGTGTTCATGTCATACATATTGATATTGCTTGTTAAAAGTTATAATTACCATTTTAGTGTTTTAAATATATTTTATGTTATTAAAATATATTGATGAAAGATGTGTTCATCATTCATCAACTATTGATATATGTTTGAGTATAGTTGTAGTGAACTATGAAATAATTGTTTTAATTTAAATTTAAACATTTTTCTTTTGAAAAATATATAAACGATTATGTTTGAATTAAATTGTATTTACGTTTAATGTTATATAAAATTTATTTTATTTTAATATTTAATTAGTTACATAGTATAATATAGTTATACCGTATACACAATATAAAATAATAGTAAAAAGTTTATTTTATTATGCTTCAATTTTTTAATTCTCATGTGTCCATTCGACATTCAAAATACTCATTTTAAATGTTCTTTATTATTATTGGCAGTTCGTTGTAATTTATTTATTCATATATTTTTTTTAAATATGAATGTTAGTGGGCCCATAAATAAATTTGAGAAACTTTCCTAATAAAAAAAAATTGTACTTATAGCATTTGTTTTTCAACTTTTAGATATTCTTTATCGGAATCGGTTAGACTTCTCAAAAAACGCTATTAGTTTATTGTCCTATATTAAACAATCACCTAACCCACTTTGAGAGCTATAAATTGCACTGAATATAGGGTTTTTAGGATTAAAATTCAACAGAATACAAAAATATATACATTTTTAACAGTGTTGTTAGTGATACAACACTAACAAAAATCATAGTACTTAAAAATATACTAATGTAATCTTTATAAATTTGGTCTAGACAGTATAAGTCTAACAATTATTACGATAAAACCAATCATCACTATAAAAACAATTTTAAATAAAAATAAAAATAACTATAGATAGCTCAAAAACGATTTCAAAATTAAATTTATCGCAGACACTAGTGGTAATTCAAGGTACTTTACCTTATGCTGGTAATACCATTCTTTATCTTGATAGTAACTATATCCGATAGCTATGAAATATGATACAAATGTCCTATGTTGACAAGGATATTATGTCTTATGGCTAAGGGTCGGCTCGCAAAATCCGACCGTTACGAAAATATGTCACGCTCAATAATATTAGAGATAACAAAAAATAGAAATTAGATAAAAGGTATTCCTGTATACTTCCGCGTAGCGTATGTACTAGTATTAGTCTACCGATAAATAATCTTTACATTTAGGTTTATGTCTGCAGTGTAGCATCAACAAACACTAGGTCACAGCGTAGTGCGTTCACTAAACTATTACTTTATTACACAGTTAAACTTAAACGAATATTTGAATAGTAAGAATAAAATGTAAAAGCTCGTGGTGGTGATCCTTGCAGAGCATCAGACAAAATGCATCTGAGGAGTTGGTGAGCGGTTATCGTTATATATTATTCGCAAACAGGGAGTCCGTTTTATTCCATAAAAATATAAAAATCATTGATTTTTATAAATTGCATAAAAAATCACTTAGTGGAAAAAATTTGAAGAAGTCCTGGACTCAAAATTTAAATGATAAACAATTTGGCATGTTAGAAAACAGAAAATAATTTGATTTTTATAATTATTTACACTTTTTAGAGGGTTGATAAAAGCTGATTTATCATGGTTTACTCTAGATGAGAAATTATTTTGCTTATCATTGATTTTGATACTTATACGGTTCATTGTTAAAGATTGAACCATGTAAGCCAGGTTTAACTAAGTCAGTTTTAAAATTGATAATAATTTATAAAGGTACTACTATAATTTTTTTACCTAATCCACAAACAACAATTTCTTGTTAGTTTCATTTATTTTTTCAACAAATAAACCACTCGAGAAAATTAAATCCCTTAAACACTCAAAATACTCATATTGGCCATATCACCTGCAAGACTATTAAGGTATTAGGTTTTATAAAGAGCATAAACACTCATATAACGTACACCCGGCATAAGTGTTATTGTTGAGCATTTTTTTTAAAGCGGATAAAGCATATCTTATAAAAATCTAACAAAATATCCGATGGCTGTTGAAAAAAAGCCATTTTAATATTAATCGTCAACTAGTTTATCTTATCTAAAGAATATAAAAACTTACGTAAACAAAATTGTTTTCGTCGACGTAAGACGAAAACAATACATTGTTCACTTACAAATTATGTATGATAAAAAAAAAATCACCTGTACTCCTATTTAACCTCTTTTAATTTTACCACTTCAACCCCTATTACGGGTTTCATAAATTAATTTAGAATAGATATATAAGATTAGGTTAATATAGATTAAATATTGTAGTTGAGTCTGAAATGTGTAAGATAGAAAAGCCAAGAAACTAGGGGGTGATATTATATTTAAAAAAATGTTGTTCCCTTGTAGCCGGCCAAAAAAAATGTAGGTACTATGATTTTTGTTTTTTGCGCAGCGCATACAATTAGTGTTAGAAACTGTTTGTGTAACTAAATAGTTTATTGTTTTCAAGTTTCAATAAGACAAAATGCATTTAAAGACCATTTTCGAATGTTCGGTTTTCATAAAACTATATTTCTTTGCTAAATAAAGATGATTAAAGTATAGATTGTCTTACATTTATTCATTTGGCCCAATCATGAATTTCATGGTTTAAATCGTATTTATCTGTTCAACAAGTTAAAATAGGAAACTTAATTTGGCCAAGCATAAATGTATCCTCTAGTGTACCCCAGGGTAGTCATCTGCCGCCTTATTTATTATATTTATTAATGACATAAACCACATAATTGTGATTGTAAACTTTTGCGGTTAGGTTAAGCATAGCCTAAATGAGCATAGAGTATACATAAAGCATTATATAATTTAACAAATTAACTAATTAAAACAGGCCATCACTAAAAACATTAAAATGTATAAAGAAAAAATATAAAGTAAGGTATAGTATAAAGTGTGGTACAAAATATATAAGGTATAGTTAGAATACATAAAAAAACAAAAACTTAGATATCAGATATCAAATACTATTTTGTATGTAACCAAAAATAAATATGTGCTTCAAATTTTTAATGTTGATTTTTTTTAATATAAGATAATAATCATTATTTAGTAATTAGTTTCGTTTATTTACCCAAGCAATAATTCTTACTGTAATTTTAAATTATATTAATTGCTGCCTTTTTTAGACAGAGTTAATTAGTTGACTTAACTCCAGATAGAAAACCATAACACATAACAAGTCTGATTTAAACTTATTCTTTATACAATCGGAGAACCGCCGCCTAAGTTATAGAATTTATATTGCTCTATTAAGATTTTAACGTTTTCCATTCCGTTAATTATTTAATATTAATAAGACAGCAGACTTTTTTTTAAAACATTACAATATCAAATCGTTCAAATGAATTATCAAATGGTCAGTATCAACTGAGACGATATCAATGCGAAGAAGCAAGTGTTTTGTTAAAAATCTCAAATCTTAACCGCAGGGTATTCAAATTTATACATGCAGTTTATATAGGATATAGTTTTATATTATAATATTTATTTTATTTAGGGGTGCATTTTGAGGAAAATATAAATCAAAATATTTACAAACGGCGAGACATGTAAGTACAGAATATAAATGCTTAAAAACTGCAGTTGACACATTAGCACGAGGAAATTATAAAATAATTGGTAAACTCATTAACGATAGTCACAACTCACTAAGGTAATGTGTTTATTCATATATTATAAAATATACAATATGTGTACTAAATTGTACATCGGACGATACAGTTATTATCATTTTATGCTCTTTTTCTTTAAATGTATAATAATTGTTATAACTACAAAATAAGATTTAATTCAGCATTGTTATGTATTTGAGTTTCAATCATCGTTGGACCCCTTCGAGGATCGCTATACGTTCTGTAATTGGTCGTCAATCACCTACAACAGCTATTGAGGCCTGGGCGCGGATTGTCTAGAAGCGAATAGATATTATTTATCGACCTAATTGAATCATACACTTAACTGTAAATAATTATACTAAGTAGGGATTACATATTACATTCACTAAGTACTGAATATACCCGTTATAAGTGGAAGAGGGAATGACCTAGAATATAATTGATATTCCTTGAGCTAAGAACACAGACAACAGTTGTTCTTGGCCCAGAGCATTGACTTGAACAATTTATTTCACCATGCACACCAATATTATAATTGTTATATTATTATCAACCACATATGTCGCTGAACCGATTTTTGTTGAATCGGATCTAAAAGACATTTTTCAATCACTCTACGGACAGTACCTTCAACAAGGAATACCTTTTAAAGAAAACACATATCAAGGCAATACACCCATACTGCGTGAGTATGATTTTATTGTTATAGGAGCAGGTCCGGGAGGAAGTGTCATTGCAAATCGTTTATCGGAAAATAACGACTCGTCAGTGTTAATATTGGAAGCTGGACAAGACGAATCTGTGTTCACGGATATTCCAGGTGCCGCCCCATACTTACAATCAACAGACTACAATTGGGGATACAGTGCCGAACCCACCGACAATGGATGTTTAGGTAGAGAAAACCAGCGTTGTTCGTTACCAAAAGGAAAAGGTTTAGGCGGCTCATCAATCATAAATTTTATGATGTATACAAGAGGGAGCAAAGAAGACTACGACAGCTATGCAGAACTTGGAATTACTGGTTGGTCTTACAAGGATGTATTGCCCTATTTCTTGAAAGCTGAAAACAACTCGATACCAGAGTATCAGAATTCAGAATTTCATTCAAACAAAGGGAATTTACATGTCGAAAGAATAAAATATCAAACGCCACTCGTTGACAAGTTTATAGAAGCGGGAGGCGAATTGGGATTGCGGGAAAATATAGACTACACGGTTGAACCAGAAAATGGAATATCACGTGTACAAGCTACAACAATAAATGGATACAGAGTAAATACAATTTGATTAGTTTAATTTATAAAAGCCTCACACCCTCTACACATATACATTTTTATGTCAAAATAACTCGGTCACTCAAATCGGTTTTATAGAGTAGATAGTTTAAGATTAAAACCACCTATTATCATAAGCTGGCAGATTTTAAAAGTTATAATTATAAACTAAGTTGAAACTGTTTAAAAGTATATAAAAAGTAAGGTTTCGTTTATTATATATTAGAAAACATTCAGTTTATCAAAAACCTGTCAATGTACAGCTCTCAGAAATATTATATTGTGCTAATTTGAGAATAAGTGTTTATGCTTTAAATGCTTCAAAACAGATTCTGTGTAGCTTTATTTAGGATGGAACATTTTTTAAGAATTCAGATTACTATGTATCTGATAAAAAAATGAATTATCCTTGAAAGAATACTTATTGTTGTACTAATAAATAATATAGGTACACTTCAGTTTGAGCTTTAAACTAAAATGTTGTGAACAATTTTGTATATTGAACTTTTAAAAACAGGAGTCCTAATAATAAAAAATACAAAGCCGACTTTTTTTAATTTTCTTATAGCAAGTAATTCGTCCCGGAAAGCGAATTGTTACGAAACCTCCTCCTTGGAGTAGGCGAGGATATCTCTAAATGAGCCTTATAAGCTATACAAAAAAATAATACATGGGAACCACCACAACTTTAGCTATCCTATAATATTAAAATAATATATTAGCTCAATATTGAGTTTTGACTAAATATTTAGTACTTGAGATAAATAATATGTTTTTTATGCAGATGAGTTCGGCTAAAGCATACATTCGTCCAGTGAATAACCGCCAGAACCTTCATGTTGCAATATTTTGCAGAGTGACCAAAATACTGATTGATCCCCAAACAAAAGAAGCTATTGGTGTAGAGTTTGTTAAAAAAGGAAAAACCAGGAAAGTATGGGCTAAAAAGGAAGTTATATTATCAGCTGGACCAATCAATTCACCTCAGTTGCTCATGCTGTCCGGAATTGGACCAAAAGAACATCTAGAAAAACATGGAATACCTGTGATCCAAGACCTACCAGTTGGCAAAAACTTAGAAGACCATTATGCAACAATCGGTAAAAAAACACATTATTTTTAAATAAAATTATATCAGTTTATTATAATACAAAACTATTATTTAGGTTTAAATTTTAAAATCAACAGAACAGGAGTAGCAATCAACGAGCAAGCTTTGTCAGATCGATTGGTATTCGACGATTGGTTTAATTTTGGCGAAGGTCCTTTAACTTTACCAGGGGGAGTAGAAGGTTTAGGTTATATAAAAACACCGGCTGGCAAGGAAGTTGAACTGATAATTCTATCTTTTTCACCGACTGGTGACACATTTAATATAGTACCCATGCTATTGTTGCCAGACGCACGTGGAGAAGTCACGTTAAAAGACAAAAATCCTGGTCACTGGCCAATTATACATTATGGATACTATCAAAACAAATCTGATTTGGATACATCTGTTTATAGTCTTAAGTACATAGTAAAGTTAGTAGAAGAAACTAAAGCTTTTGAAGATTTAGGTGCGACAGCAGACCCTGTTACCATATCAGAATGCGATAAGCTCCAGTTCAAATCAGATGGTTACTGGGCATGTTTCGCGAAGTACATGACAACTAGTGTACATCATCAATGTGGTACATGCAGGATGGGTGACGTTGTAAACAACAAATTACAAGTCATTGGAATCAAAGGACTAAGAGTAGTAGACTCTTCCATATTACCACACGTTCCGAGAGCACATCTTTACGCTCCGACTGTAATGGTTGGAGAAAAAGCAGCAGACCTAATAAAAAATGATTGGTCGCAAAACTAAACATTTTAAAACACGTATACACACCAAATAATTTGTATAATTTTAGAAACACGCAGAGTATTATTATTAATTAGTATTATATATTTTGTAGGTCATTAAAAATGTCGATATACTCAAATGGTGTATTTGTAACATCTATTAATTTTAGTACAAGCTTTTTTAATGTAAAAAAAGACCGATGTTTATTAAAAAAACCACAATTAATTAAAAACTACAATTAATTAAATTTAATGCGATTATTACTATTCCATAATCATCAACGATAACAGAAATTAAACCATCATCTAAAACACGAGTTTAGATTATTATCACTTGTCACAATCAATTAATTAATCGGATCAAATGAAACAATATTTTCTTAACTACACTGATATTTTTCAAATTTGAAATTATAATAATATTGTAATAATTAAATAATGGAAAAAATTAATTTAGTTCCAAACTTGTGTGGGATACTCTTTATGAATAATACAGTAAAAAAACCAAAAGAAATTAACCTTTTTACCTAAAAAGAATGGAATCTTTTTCATTATTAGTTTTTAAAATTTTCCTTAAAGTAGAGTGCAGATCGTATATAGAAGTTTTTTTTATATTTATTCTAACAGATTTTTTTTTTACAGACCAAAAATATTGTAATAACTTGAAAACCATATGAACATTACAATAAAACAAACAGTAGTATACACCTAAAGTAAACAATTTATATTCTAATAATATACTTCGGTAGTCAAAGCATGTGTACAAATAAGAACAACAACCGCACAAAACGTCTGCAAAACAGAACATAATGATATTATGTACTATTATATAATGT
This sequence comes from Adelges cooleyi, assembly GCF_023614345.1. NCBI lineage: Eukaryota > Metazoa > Arthropoda > Insecta > Hemiptera > Adelgidae > Adelges > Adelges cooleyi. The sequence goes on from NW_026095761.1 coordinate 1,784,380, forward strand.
ATGCTAGATATAATTTTACTGAAATCGTTTTTTATTTTGATAAATTAAACTTTTACTGTAATTAAACTTAATTTGCAGACATGAAATCAAAATACTATGAATTAACAATTTAAAAGAAGTATAATTGAATAATTTAGTAATAAAGAGTAGGACCAATATTCAAATACTATACATAAAATATTGTACTTAGTAGGTAGTTGTAAAAACAGTAATCATATAAAAATAAATTATCTATAATGTAAAGTGTATCTAATAAAATTTAGAAAATATTATACATGGGTCAAAACGCCAAATATGAACAAACGTTTAGACCTACCCCCGACGATAATTTTTAAATATTACACTGCATGTATGTTACGATTAAAGAAATGTTCTCAAGTTTGTTTTTGTTTTAGTCTTTACACCTATTTTTTATCGTCTCGTTTCTAATATCTTCGACCATCAAAAATAATGATTAAAATAAAGTTGTTTATGTAAAATAATTTCAGCTTTCTGAAAAAAATAAACTTTTTGCGTTATAGAAAATCATTGAAATTTAATTTGTAATGTAAAATGTGACTTTTTATTTTGCCTAAAACTTGAGAATTTTTTTCAAAAACCTGAGAGCGTTTAACATAAAATGTGGAAATTTCAAATTTGGATCTCCATAAAAATGGTCAGCAAAAAAAAAAAATAATACAAATGCATAAAAAAATAACAGTTAAATTTTGAAAAAAAAATATTAGAATAATTCTCAAATTTTGGGCCAAACGAAAAAACAACTTTTTAGATTATTAACTCAATTTAAAGACTTTCTATTGAGCGAAAAAAAATATTATTTTAAAAAAGCTTAGGTATAAGGAACTGATTTTTAATCATTTTTTTTTTAATGGCCGAAGATACTATTAAAAAGATAAAAAGAGGTGTCAAGACAAAAACTCAAAACACTTTTTACGACCATGACCAAAATAATCGAAGAAAAACCAAACAAACTTGAGAACATTTCTTTATTGGTAACATACATGCAATATAATTTTAAAAAAACCGTCGGTCCAAACGTTTGTTCATATTTGGCGTTTTAGCTCATATTTATATATCAGGTAGATTTATGTATTGTGCCAAGAACAATTGTAATGACAATTGGAAAGAAAGAAGAAAAGAAAAGGTGCCACGGATAGTAAATGATGTTTATGCTTCTATACTTAATTAGTTAAATACATGATTGGGTGAATGGCCCAAGTATTGCATTTTTTTGGGATTTCAATTAATTCTTTATTACTTGTATTTAAAAATAAAGCGTTTCTCGTTAAAGTAGTTTTAAAATTGATTTATAAAATTAACGGCCAGCGACCAAGTTCGAACCACGGCTCATGACGCCACTAGTATTTGACAATATTGTACCTACAGTCTAAATAAACACATTTATCTCTTCAAAACGTCTATATTATAATTATATTATTTTAAGTTGTTATTATATGTGTATTAGTTATTTACAATAATTTTGTATTTTTAATAGTATGCAATTGCGCTGTTTACCAAACTACGAACCTCTTCAAAAAATATGAATTTAGTCTAAATATTGCGTAGCTAATAATTATGATACACAAACAACAAGTGTTGTTTCGACTAAAGATTGGTTTAAAACAAATAAAGCACGTCATGTTGTTTGTTTTAAATAAAGAAAAATGTTTAATGGAGGATTTCAACATATATATATATATATAACACAAAATATGATGTTTCTTATTCATTCACCGTTCATACATCTGTAACATAATGTTTTCAAAAACGTTTATCAGACTGACTGTAGTGTCATTTTTTATTTTGGCAGCAACTATAGGTACTATATATTTTTGATTATCACAACATATTCTTTTAATTTAAATACATTCATATTGTTTAATTTATTGCTTATTTAATTATTATCATACTATACTCTTACAATTCCAATGGTGTGTATGATAAAATTAATTTTATGTTTTTTCTTTATTTTAGCCATAAACGGAAAACCTTCGGAAATAGTTCCAGGTAAGAGTTATTAATACATTTTATTTTAACCTCTACAAAATAGCAATCAACTTTCCTATATGTTTGTAAATGACAGTTTATTCATATACCGGGAGATTGGTTAACTATGGACCAGTCAAAAACTTAGAAGATATTAGACTTTTTTAATTATTTTTTTTTATAATATTATAATTATTAGTTGGGACCAATCAAATATATTTTCAAAAAATTTAACCCCATCCCTAATATGTTTTTTTTTAGTTTATAAGAAGTATAATATTGTTTCAACATATAAATTATATTAATTTAAAATGTATTTGTTATTTATTTTAAAAAATAACCTTTACGGGGTCGGGTCACTAATTTATTTTTATATTATAACATTTAAATAATAAATAAAAACAACTGCGTGTAGGTGTAAAATCAAGTTTATTTATTGTTCAATTAATGTATTAATAACTAATTTAATATTATCTTTGATTTGGTGCCTGAAGGAGAAGTGTTTTCATTATCTACCCTCAGATAAATTTGTATTAATACATTACGTTAAAACTAACAATGTGGCAATTCTAATGTTTAAATTAAGTTTTATGAGGTATTGTTAACCTATTTATTTGTTTATTACACTTAATTTTTTATAAATAACATTTACTGTACGCAGGAGAAAATGACCCTACAAAGCAAGCTTACCAACCCAGCCAGGCATGGGCCGCTAAACCAGATGAGATCGGTATGCATCTTGTTAGTATTAAATTTCATATAGACTTTTCAAATAATAAAAACGCTGCAATGTAAATTTCCATAATTATAATATAAATCGTATTGGATCCCTCAAGCAAATATTAACTTATGTTCTTACATTATTAAATAAACAATAAATATTCTAGCCTAGCCAACAAAACTCTAAAAAAAGATAATAAATTGAATTTATTTATGGTCTTATAATCAAAGAATAAAATAATTTAAAAAAAAAAAGTTATCTACAAATTTATTCTATATCTTCTTACAATATGGTTTTAAAATCCATATCTGGTTTGCCTAGTGCAATACATTTTTGTCATTCGTCAATATTTTTAACTGAACTTGATTAGTATTGAATGCCTTTGAAAAGTCCGTATACACCACATCTACTTCCAGCTTGGATTCGATAGCTTAGTAGACAAAAGTAGTGAAATCAATCGCACTATACCCAGGCAAAGTTGATGCAGTACAGTCCACTCAATTAACAATTAGTTTTCCCGAAAATGGTAGACCTGATATTGGGCGGTAGTTTAAGACATCAGTTATACTGCTCGATTTTAAATTATAATATACTTATATTAAAATAATAAATTTTAAAATATTTAAACGTATTTTGGCCAAATAAACAAACTGAAAATTATTGTCTGGTCAAAAAATAAAACATATATACATTTAAGCAAGTAGGTGTAAAATTAAGTATTTACCTCTTTTTTTTAGTTAATAAATAAGATGAGTATTTTTATCTTAATTTTGTATAAATGACATTTGCAGCAGGAAATGATCTACTCCGCCAGGCATGGACCATTAATAAATATGGGCCTGGTATGTATATTCTTTAGTATTATACGGATTTTTTGTATTTATATCTATTATTTTTGTAAGTATATCATTTCATATTGATTTTTCGATTATTAAAAATGTAAATTTCCATTATATATATATAATTCGTACGAGATTCCTGAAGCTGCTATTAATTTATGTTTCTTACATTATGTTTTTTTCTTCAATAATTCGTTATATTTATCCTAAATTTTATAATTTTTTTTATGAACAAATAATAAATGTTTTCTGAACATTTCTACTAGTCGATAAGAAGCTTTAGAACAATATTTTTCAGCTGGTATTAAAATATAAAAGTTTAGGCAAGCAGGAGAGGGGTAACGAGCAAATACTTGTCTCTGTGCGTATTACTTTGCCGCACAACCATTTCTGTCTAATAATTCCAAGAATAAATTTATTTTTAAAAAAAGTTTTCTATATCTTCTGAAAATATGGTTTTAAAACCCACATCATATTTGTATGTATAGTATGTGTAATACATTATTATATTAAGTTAAGTTATTTGTTTTTTTTTTTTTTATGACCACTGCAATCATTAGATGCAAATCGCTCTCTAAAATGTATGTACAAAATTACAAAAATATTATAGTTTATATATTTTAACCTTTTTTCCGTTTTACATTTTTTTTTTTGTATTTATCAAATTAACTTGTTTAACTATTTAGCTGCTTCGGACGATAGTGGTATGTACAAATGTAAATTACAACTTAGCTGTGTTCTAAATATTCAGTTAAATTATTAATTTAAGGGGAACAGAAAGCGTTTTTTTATTAAGGGGTAAAGGATAGGCAATATTTGACAAAAATTGATCTAGTAGCCATTTTTAATATGCCAACTAATTTTAAGGTGAAAAAATATTAAGCTTTTCTAGTTTTAATACTTTTAAAGTTATTCTTCTCCGAGTTTTGGTAGAAGTTTAATGAAAAATTACTGTCGTAAAAGTCATTTTCTGGTTCATCTTTCGTACGGTTTTCAATTTTTCTTTTTCTTATGTGAAACTTACAATATTTTCTAAAAGGCCGATTTTTGATTTAGCAATAAGAAAATTAGCTAGATTTGTTGTAAAAAAACTATTAAAAAAAAGGTAAAATATTAATTGAGGTTCCTAGAAAACAAGGGGTATAAGTGACATTCTTTAAATTAATAAAATGTCACTTATATCCCTTGTAATCTAGGCGCCTCAATACTTCTACCGTGAAAACAAAAATAAAAAATTGGTTTTTAAACCCCCCCCCCATGCTAAATTATATAACAACAATAAAATTGTAGAAATCTTTTTGGTAGACACTTCAGAAGGTGACTTATCGTTTTAGTCTTTATTAGTAAAAAAAATTACACTTTCCATTCCCCTAATATAATTGCTATGTAAGGAAAATACTAAAATTATTAGTATTTATTTATAGTATTATTATAAATGTGTGCATAAAATAAAATGTATAATTGTTATAAATATAATATAAACGAGGTTATCCATTTAACATGTAGAAGATTCGGTAATATGGGTTGTGATATTTTTTCTATTTCAATCCATTAATAATTAAATAACATTGATATAATATAATTATTCTATACAAATATACATGTATCTTTATGGTAATACTACATACGTATATAATTTTAGCTTCAAATGATGGTAAAAAATCAGGTAAGAGCTCATATTTTTAATTAAAAAACTTAACAATACTACATATTATGTATATCAATATGTGATAGTTATTTATTTTACTTATAATTTGAAACGACCTCATAATTTTATCTATAAAAATAACATCCGATTATGTACAATATTGCATGTTTAGTGATGGTAATGATATTTTTAATCGACCATAAGACTATTAGATAAAAGAAGAAGTTTTTGTAAAGAAAACTGTAGTTGGAAGACCATTTATGTAACTTATTCTATAAGTTGGGTCAGGTTAGGTAAGAATAAGTTTTTATGTCCTAGCAGGCCAAACGAATGATAAGAAGGTCTATTTATCTTTATATTCTCGAACAAAAATAAACAATTTTAGTTATTTTACAAAAGTACTATGTAAGGAAATCACTTTGTGTTTCTTTACGCACCCAAATGCTGAAAAATATTTTATTTGTATTCAATGAAATTTTCTGCTAAAATAACTAAACCGATTTTGACGGTTCTAAACGGAAAATTATCCCAAGTTTTCCTTAACTAGTTTAATGCTGGCGAGATTCACTTTTCTAAAATTCAAAATACCATATATGAGTTCTTTATTCATTTTTCGGTATTGGTTTTTATAAGGTAAACATTGAACTAAGTCAGACATGAAAAATTATTTAGTCGGGTATTATGTTATAGAAATTTAGGGTTATGACGTCTTCCTAAAAGCATGTCGAGGAATTATTTCGATGAAAAACAAATCTCTTTGTTTTATGACTGCCATTAGTTATTAAAAAAATATTTGTTTAAATTTCAGGTTGTTCAAACTGTAGTGAGTATAATAAAATTATTTTTTTTTTAATTTATTGTACTTTTATCAAATAAAATCATTTTATTTTTAAAACATATTAAAAGTTTCATAAACCATTATAGTTATAAAGTTTTAGAATGATTAACATTTTATATTGAACTACATAAAATGTCTGAGCATTTTCATTAAATTTAGTTAGGGATTTAGCTAAAAACGTTGAAACAATAAACCTGTTATCAAATGGACTGCGTTTCAGAAGAAATTGTGATAAGTATTCCATGATTTTAGTGATAATTGGATAATATATACAATATTTTTTAAATGTGTCGACTGTGGTAAAATACATGTAAAAACTCACAGAAGAGAAATTAAAACCCATAATTTCTACTTCTGTGGGGAATAGTTTATGTTGTGAATACGATTAACGAGTAGGTGTAGGTAAGCGCAGTCCATTGGTAATAGATGTATGATGGAAACCATATTGATATGATATTTTTTTTAGGCTGCACCATATTGTAAAAGAGGTCAGATGTGAGTAATTAGTATAATTAATATTTTTTTATGTTACAATTTTATATTTTTAAACTAAAGAATGCTGATCTGTAGTTTATCCTCACTTAATTTTAAAAATAATATTTTTACCACAAAATAATACATATTGTAATTGTCGACTAGGTATTTTATTAGTACCTTTCATATTTATATTACTTTTTAAGAGTCATAATTATTATCTTTTTACTGTAATACAACATAATATTTATATTATAAAAAATGTCTTATGAATTAACTGTAAAATATTAATTTTTAACATCTTTCTTATGTAATACATTTTTTAAGATTAAACTTGCTATTAAGTGTATTTACGCTCAACATTATAAAAAATGTCCTTGGTTATAATACTAAATTGGTAACATAATATAATATTTCTATACATATTATACAATATGAATTTAATTATGCTTTGATTTTTTGATTCCTGTTAATGTTCCAGCCAAAATTCTCATTTTACTATCTATAAAAATGTATTTTACAGTTAAGTAGGGTAGGAATTTGCTTATAATGTTTCCTAGTTGCAAACCGAATGGAAATAAAAAAATATAGGTATTATTCGTATTATGTATAGAAGACAGTGTTTGTTAAAAATTTTATTTCATATGACATATCTTTCAATAAGCGAGCATTAAAAAAGATATCGTAGACTATTTCAAATAATTTTGTTGATGAAAGATCATGTAAAACTAGAACTATCCAGTAGTATATCCAAGGGTATAACCACTTTATTGCTCAAAACATTATTTTCAGAAATACTAATTTGAAAGAGAAGCAAAGTGTGATAAATTGTGGCACCAAGGCTTCCTTTTTTATTTAAAATACACCTTCCCAACATATTGCTATTCGTTGTTTAAATTATTTTTAGAAGACGGACACTTTTTTATACTTCCATTTCGTTGGCTTAGTCATACCTTAAATAATTCTCATCCCAGCTGGAGTCCCTCAAGGCGCAGCCCCAATCCAGGGGCTAGAACTGTTTCTAAAAGAAACGGGGTTTGGAACCGGAATTGTTAAAGGTTTTGGCTCTCTGACATAAACTGTTAAAAATGATTAATCACTAATAAAATGGCAAATTTATGTTGAATTTTGTCCGAGTCTGGTCGTTGAAATTGTCAGGCGAAATATTATAATTAAAAATATTTTTAGTTATTTATTATTTATTGTTTTGTAATTTGTGGATAATACATCTGTCCTCTATTTACCTAACAATTATAAAGATGTGGTTTTTCCAACAATGGTACTCTAAACCTGATCATGTTTTATATTAATAAAAAATATTTGTTTGAAAATAACGAGTTATTTAAAATGCGCAAAATAATACCTAATTTATTTTTAATACATTTTTGTATAACTTCATGTATGTATCTAGTTATAAATTATATTTTAACCGCAGATATATTATAAACTTACCAGATGGCGACGACCATTTCCAAAGGTGTTTATGAGAGTATGTCCGTGGCAGCCATTTGCTCTTTCAGTAAGACCGTTGAAATCATGCCCAATGAAATTATCAGTAGAATTAGTCCTAGCGGTCGTGTCAGTTACGTTCAAAGTTCTAACACAGATTTTATAACCAATCATTACTTATCATTTTTAAATATTCCCATATGTAATTACGGCAGTATTCCATAGAGAATACATAACAAATATTATGTTTATTGTATTTGTTTTTCAACATAACACGATGAAGTTTTTTTTTTAAACGTCGTTGAAAGGGTGAAAGTCAATTAGGATTTTATTAAATGTTTTGCTTTATTAAAACGTAGCATAGTAATTAACTGTTGACGAGTTATAGTCATTTTTTTTTTTTGTATTCCGTAAATCGTTTACCAAGTAATTTTAATCTTCAACTATAAGAAATAATCGGATAAAAAAAATAAATCAATAACAATCGTCAAATAGTGTATATTTTTATTTCTTGAACTATGTCATACATAATACACAAAAAAAAATATATATATTTAATAAGTAAGTAGAGTCAAATTGAAGCATACTGTTTACACGAATGGATGGATGAGAGTTATTAACAACCTCCAATCGGTTACAATTTCACTGGTGTTTGACCCAGAGGTGGTATGATTTCTCCTGTGCTATCACAACAAGTCGATTTCAATCAAAGAAGAATCGACACTCAACAAAGAAGACGACGACGACGACGACCGAGATTTGACAAATGCGGTGAAATCGTCACAAACCGTGTCCGTCAGTCGTGTGTTGTTCCTGTAAAATTTGTACAAGGCTGCTCTATAATTGATCTCCAATGTCTTGTCGAGCCCGTCGTTTTTTTTCCATGCTATGTACAGGTCCAACAAAGACAGCATGTCATTTTGCCGGAAGAATTCGACGACTAATTCATATGAATCGCACTTTTCAAACAAGTAGAAAACGTCGTCGCCCAAAGAGGTGTATACGATATCGAATTGGACAGTATCGTCGCCATAGAGATCCCTCTGGTGTCTGTTGATAAAGTCTTGAATGCCATTGCAGTCCGTCACAACTTGACCTGGGTTCTGTCCGTAGAACCCGTATAGAGCACTCAAGTACTTATCTTTAGACAGTTCGTCGCCGTTGTTCATGTACGCCTCGTACAGTGATACGATTTCGGTCATTCCCCTATACCGGAAAAATTCAAGGATTTGCACTTTATCGAAAGTCTCGAAGAAGATGAAAATATCGACGTTGTCTGGTGTGTAGACCGCCGGTGGTACTTCACATTTACAAGTAGCCGGGCACGATGACGCTAAAGTAAACGCCTGTGGGCAACCAACAAACAATATTAATAACAAAATATGACTCTTACATTTACACTTCAACTGAATGGATTCAATTAACAAAACAATGCAACTCCAACGCCATTTGCAAAGTTAAATTCAGTAAACAAATATCGGATAAATTTAAAACAATTCCAACTGGACTCAGACAGGGTGATGCGCTATTAACGACCCTCTTAACACCGCACTTGAAAAAGACTCTCAATCTGTTTTATTTTGTCAATAGATATTAATCCTTTAAAATCCACACAACATTTATCTTGTCACTCTCGCTCAGATAATATGTTATAATATGGTTATTAACAAACCGAGAAATATATTTTTAACTTACAGTTACTGCTAGGGCCGCAATGAAGAAACAAGCTTTTGCAGACATTATTTTGATGAACGCCAGCCAATATTATACTTATAATATGTTCCAAAAAACTGATGATTCCAAAAAGAATACCGTTGGCTTTTATACGATTTCGAATTTGTCAATGTCCCAAATCCATCAAGAGCTTTATTTTAATAACGTTTTATTTAGAAAAGCCTATATAGTGTTTACTAATGTGACATAAAAACTCCCATTAATAAGTCGATTATCTGGTCATCAATATTTTTCAAAATGTGTTTGAAAATATGAAAATGTTTAACAAAGGCAAATAGACCAACATTTAATAGTATCCGTATTTTTCCACTTTGTACACCAACATACGCTATTGTAAATATATAATATTTACAAAACAAATGTACGTTTGTTTTGTATCACGTTTATTATAATATGACGCATCCAACTATGATTTTGTGTAAGTATAACACGATAACATGACAAAATCACAAATGTATACAAGAACAAATCATTAAAGTTCTAATTAAGTCCCATTCACGTTCTTGTTAGTACTTGTTCTGAGCGATCTGGCTGCCATGAGAAAATAATAAAAATTTCAACTCCACACGCAGAATCGAAAACGAAAATCAAATTATCGTCTCAACTGTTACTTTGTTGGAGTTGAGAAAAAAATCTGCAGCAGTTACCCAACATCACTTTAGGATTGTTTTTTTTAGCAAAACCGTTGTAGATACTTTGTGCGTGTATTTCATTTTTTACTATAATTTTTAATTTTTAGATATAGATGACCAAATATATTTGAGCGGTCCGAATACAAATTTAGTTAAATGCTCATTCGCCACGAAATTGGTCAAAAACAGACCAACAGACATAATTTTAGGAGGTAACTTGTTTTTCTACTTAAAACATTTTTATTCTTAAAAGCAATGGTGTTGATAAGGTGTTTGTGGGTTCTCCAAAACCAATGACAAATAGGTACAATATTCTACATGTTATTTTCACAGACTCTGCACATTTTAATTATTTACACATCGAATTTGAGTTTACAGTTTTGTTAGTTTATTTTTTTTTTTTTTGCTTAATGTATTTACTACACATATTTCAAAATTATATTTGAGGTGTCAATAAAATGACAGAAAGGTGTACACACACAATTCCCGAGTTAAATACACAAAATTGGAAAGCAAATTAACGAGCGCGTTATGTTTGTTAATATAGTAAAATGTTTTTATCAATATTTTTTAAAACTGTCACAGGTCTGATCTTTGATCTACTGATCTAATCATATTTAGAAATAATGTTGATTTATGAAAAAATATAGCCTAATTAAACGTGCTGAAAAGCATTACCATAGGTTAAGAATTATAAGTGCTAAAACTACTATCTCCAGAAAGCCCTAATTACTCCTAACTTCTAAGTAGAGCTAGTCTAAAATAATTTTTTACTTAATATAAAACTACTTATAATTATAATCTATTTTCACCAATAAAACCCTTGTCAGAAATAGGTAATAATTAATATACCCTAATTCCAATATGATATATTAAATTGGAGAAGAGAAAATTGTTCTTTATTTCCCTTCATAGCAATAATCAAGCAGCGGCTGTAATAAATTATTATAAACAAAGGAAAAAACGATCACTTAATTTCTTTTAGATTCACCGGTCATTTTAAATGAAGACTTGGATGTTTATTCTTTTTTTTCGTCTAGTAAAAATCCTTCTTTAAAAATTTGAAAATTAATTTATTTTGTTTTGTAAAATTATAGTTTACATTGTTTTTAATTTTAATAAATTGGTAAATAAATAATAATTATTAAACAATATTATTATTACAAATTAAAAAAAGAATATCATGAACAAGCGATAGTAAAAGTTAATCTTTGAAGAATCAAATACAAACGTAATGTATTATTTAATATGGTTTTAAACATGTATACCTACATATTTTATGACTGTTTACAATATTTATACAAATTAAATTATGTTTTACCAGTATATTTAATATTTTATATTATACTACTTCTTATGGAACTATATATGTCCTAAGGAAAAAAAGTTTTTAGTAACATTAACCATTAGTAAAATTGAGTGATAAATCAATAACAAAAACATAATGTGTTTATTAAACATAATAAAATGAAACAAAATACATTTTTCAAGAGGATCATACATCCTGAAAATGCTGTTTATTTATAAGAAAAATATATTGTAAAACAAAAAACGGACAAAACATTATTTTTATTATTATTATTTATGAATCCAAACATTTTTAATTATCAATAAATCCAATTTAAAGTAGTTAATCATATTTGCCTAAAACTGTCGTGTTTGTCTTATAGTTATACCAATTTGAAAATATAATAACAAAGTTTAATTTTGAATTATGAGTCGATTTTGGATGGTTCTGAAAAATATAAAAATATTGGTAATGTAAGTAAAGAAATTTATATTTTGTAGTGAGTTCAGAAATCAAGCCGCATAGTAGCGTTTGGCTGTGATTTCATTACTTTTTAATAATGATCAAAGATGAAGATTTCATCTCATACTCATTAATAGCTCAAAAATTACAATTATAGACATTAGACTATTAAATTACCGATCTTAAAGTCAAGGAGATATCTTTTTATTTTATTCACAAACTAAGTGGAAATTTTGCTTTATTTATCTAACTTGCTACTTGATTTCATAGTTGAAATTTTATAATTAAACAGCTTGTTAAATAGGCAGACTAGCCACAGAATAATACTATTATGTCTGTCTTGAAAAATAAAAATGTTGTTCAATTCCATTCAGACATAGTAATAGTGACCAACCTGTGTTATTCGTTCGGAATAAACCCATAAATTCCAACATTTTTTTAGAATTTTCTTGAGTTCTATATATCTTCTCTATGGGTTTAGTCATTAAAAGATAAAATTCGTCGTAGGCTAAGCGATTATTTGTACCTAGAAACAATAAAATATATGTGTATAATGTATTGCAAATAATAATTATGTGTGCAATAATAAATATTTAAAAATTTAGTGCCGCGAGCAGATAATGGGCTATCAACACTTCGGGCAATTTTTGAAGTAGGCATCTTCAACGTTTAGAACAGGGTTCCGTAACGTAACGAAATATAACGTTATAAACTCAATTATTTCGTTCACCAAAATAAAGTTCTCAGAACATAACATAATATTAGCATATGTTTGGTGAACGTTATACCGAATAACGTTTTAAATGTATTTGCTCCGAGAACGTTATACTGAATAATGTTATCATTTGTTTCACCCCGGCAACGTTAAAACAAATTTTGCTAAGTTAGGTTAAGTTAGCAAAAAATAGTGATCTAAAACTGGTTATCGACCAGTCAAAATGTTTACTACATTATTCTTTATCACTATTTTTGCTAACCTAGCCTAACTTAGCAAAATTCGTTTTAACATTTCGGGGTAAAACAAATTATAACGTTATTCGGTATAACGTTCTCGGGGTAAAATAAGTTATAACGTTATTCCTAGTTAACGTTCATGAACATAATTTTGAACTGAACGAATAAATAACGGTTAACGGAACCTTGGTTTAGAATACAATTATTAAATGAAACTAATAATATAGTTATAGATAGGAATAATGTATAATAAATAATTAAGTAATATGGAATTATTTATTTCTCGTTTTTCTTTATTTCGCTTTTGTATGTGTTGTACAGTACTAAAGTCTGAAAACAAATACTTAAAGAACATCTGCTCTGACTCTGTTACAATAACAAGTTATTCAGGCATAAAAACAATTGTTTAACAGCTTTGAAGTACAGCAGCTATAGCTATGACCTATATGTGTCATGAAAAAACAATAACGAACAAAAAACCACTGAATATTTTACTTTTAAACGTGTATAGTGTTATAAACTAAGCGATAAGCAAATATGAAAAAAAAACAAAATGTGTTTTTATGATTCATACCTAGAATATGAAAAGCTAGTACAGGGGGATTGGAGCATGGTGGGGACGTTCCTGTATCTTCGGTCACAGGTCTTCAAGATTTACAATAACTGAAAGTGATAAAATCATTTTCAAATCAAAGTTCTGATGCGAATCTCTGGACACTGCACCTCACTTAAATAATTTCTTACTGTTCTGGTTTTTAGCTGAGCTTTGTTTGAACTGTACTAGTTTAAACCAACTATTGATAGTTATTAGCTATCAATTGATAGCATCGAAGCGTTTATTGAAAATTGATTTTATCAAAAAAAATTGTTAGGCTGGTTTTCGAATTTAGCAGAAAACTCCATTAAAATGTATAATGTAATTTGTGATTTGTCAAAAAAAAAAATATATTATTGCTAGCGTATTTGAATATTATTTAGTTATTGTTTAGATGTTATACAATTGATTAAACTAAACACTAGAGCTATAATAGTTATTTTATGTTTAATTATAAGTATGATTTGTTTCTACTCATTACCCTTTTTAAAAATGTTAATACGATCACTTAACACTTTGACCATAACATTAGACTGAAAGAGACCAATGGTGGGAAGAGGGCTATGTGAGGATGATGTGAGGAGTATGCTTTATTATTGTGAAACAAACATTTTTTATCAAAAAATTAGACTTCACATAATATACTTCATAACTGTTGATAATTAACTGAAAATTGTATAAAACACTATAAATTGACATACCCATTTCAGTGAAGTACTTTTTTAGTTCCTTATCGAGTTCATCATCACTGAACTGCATAAGTTCTTCAAACTGTTTTAAGGTAAGCCATCCATCCTTATCCGTATCTAATAGGGTAAACATACCTTTTATCTATGACAAATATGTATTCAAAAAATGTTTATTAAAATTGAATTATCGGTCGATCAGAAAATTTGAGAGTAACATAAGTATCATCCATAAAATGATAATCAAATAACAAATTATATTACATTACGCAATGTTGAACTTCAATGAGTTAAAATCGAAGAAATATAAAACGTTAAAAAAGCTACTATCTCTATTGGATAAGAGATTTTCCTTTACTGGGTTTTAACTTTATTATTGCTGTACAACGTTATGTATAAAGAATAATCACAGCCAAAACTGTAACTATTTTTAATAATTTTGGAAAGTTGCAAAATAAATATATATTTTAAAATTTGTTTAAGGTTTATACTACGATTTCAAATTCATGTACATGTAATTTAAAATATATAGTATTTACTTCTTCGTCAGTCATCTGCGGTGGTCTCACTACAATTTTGCTACTCGATTCAGGAGCTTTTCTTTTTTTTTCTAAAACGGTTAAGGAAGAAAATATGAAAAATCCAAATAAAATAACTACACATAAAACCATATTAAAGTGCATATTCATTCTTGTCAAAAGCAAAAACTCCAAAAGATGTATGTTAAACTAAAAAATATGAATAAAGTTATCCTCACGGTCCATGAATAAAGAAAACAATATTTTTGTGTTATAACAAATAATGTTTATTTGTCAAATAACCTAAACTACATAGTGACTAATAATATTACGTACACCATGTGAGCTGAATGACTAACGGCGTAGGTTATGTACCATCTGTTTCTAGATTTGCCTAGATTGTGCCCGTTCCGTCATTATAAAATGTTCTAATGTAAAAAAAAAATCGTTTATTAACCATATTGTAAGCTAGTTGTGCCAGAACCAAAATGTATTTAATACTTTCTTTTAAAATATTATTATAACTAAATATTTAGTGTTTTGGATATTATGATAATATATTTAAATCACTTGAGAAATGAAAATGGAATTTATTAACACATTAGGTGACAAAGAAATGAAACTGAATTATTTATATTGAATGTTTACTCCGCACGTACTGTGTGTAAACATCCACTGAACTGAATTTGAGACTGACTAACGACGCCGTAGCGACTAGCGTCGGCTTTCAAACCATCACTGGTGCATCTAGAATAATCTATCCCGTACCCCTGGCATGTATGTGTAATGTTCTCGAA